>NW_022060619.1:0-383277 GCF_003285725.1 Scaptodrosophila lebanonensis
AAAACGAATATATATATGTAAGAATGGTAACGGTGCTTTGGTTGGCAAAGGCGCCCGCATTGACAGTTTATCGGCAGTAAGAAGTCGGAGAGAAACAGCAGTCGAACTTTCGAGAAGCAGACATAGAAAGTTTGAGAAGGAGACATAGAATAATAGTAGAGCAATCAAGAGGATCAGCAGTCGTACAGCAGTCAGCAGTCTTACAGCAGTCGTCAGCAGCAGCAGTCGTGAGTCGGTCGCAAGAAAGCAGTCGTGTTCAGCCGTTCATAGTCAGTCGTGAAGCAAGCCGTTACCGAGGTCTTATCCCGTCGCAGTTGTTTAAATATATCTTTGTACGCCTTACTTTAATTTGGATTGAACTTATATAATATTAATAAACTACATAATAATGATAATTCACATTTGGGGGCTCAACCGTGTCCAATAATAAGTAAAAGCGTAGAAGCTGTGTGGAAAGAAAAAGTCTCAGAAGTGTGTTTTTTTTTTTTTTAAAAAAGAGGACAGATTGTTGTATAAAAGTTGTTAAAATCGTTAATATACTGTTTAAATAAAAATGAATGTCGTCTTGCAAATGGCAAAAGTTGATGCTGAAAATATTTCAAGGTTGTAAAATATTTTGTGCTGTCGGTAAATAACTGTACATTTCATGAGTGGATGTAAAGTGAAGAAGCAACAGCCGAAAAAGCCGCCAATACAAGTGCGAGCGAGACCACTGTATACCCGTCAAGCATCAGCACGTAACGAAGGAATGAACGAGACTCAGCAACAGAACGTGCAACTGACTCAGGCGCCAACGGTTGCAAAAATAAACAATGAAAGCGGAGATAAAGGAAGCATTGAGCTGGTTCGGGATCAGAGAACCGAACAGCAGCCCAAAACAGAGAGAAGTTCCGTAGCAGACAGCAATAAAACGCTTCAAGAACTAGTTCAGCTCCTGTCGTTGAAAATAGAAATTGACGAACGAACCAAAAATGATTGCACAATTGTGGCAGAGAGCTTTGCAAAAATTATCCCTGAGTTTGATGGAAAAAATATGCCGGCGAAGTTCTGGTTCAGAAATTTCGAGTTGAACGCAGATGCATACGGGCTTAACGAAAAGCAAAAGTATGTCCAGGCACGTGCAAAAATGACGAACACTGCCCAGCTGTTTTTGGAGTCAACACATGTGTTTGAATATGCTGAATTCAAGAAGCTTTTAGAGGAAGAATTTAAGTGCGACTATAAGTGTAGTGCAGATATTCATACCGAGCTGCGTGAGCGTCGCAAATCCAAACAGGAGTCATTCCACGAATACATGTTTCAAATGAAGAAGATTGCTGCAATTGGAGACATTGACACGCAATCAGTAATACGATATGTTGTTGATGGGCTGCAAATGAAGAGCGACTTTAAGTATACTCTGTACAGTTGCAAATCGTTTAGAGAGCTGCAGGAACAGTATGAAGTGTACGAGCGTGTATTTGAAAAGGACAAAGTTGACAAGAAACCATTTCAGCCGAACCGAAAAGTATATCCAGACAGTGCCGAAAAGAAGAATCATTGCTTCAACTGTGGATCCACCGATCATTTACGAAAGAATTGCCAAGCCGCTACAAAGTGTTTCCGCTGTAACCAGAGTGGACATATGTCCAGAAATTGTCCAGCAGTAGCAGCGCCAGCCGTGCATGTCGTGCGTGATGAAAAGCGTTTTAAAGTGGTACAGGTGAACAACATCAAAGTGAACTGCCTAGTCGACACAGAAGCTGATGTCTCAATTATGAAGAAGCGTGTTTACAACCAGATTAACAATGTTCAGTTGCGTGGTTGCTTTTCAAACCTGCGTGGCTTAGGCAACAATATTATTCGTCCTGTGGGCAGTTTTGACGCAGAAGTTGCAGTCGATGAGGTGAAGATATCTCACAAATTCGTGGTTGTTGCTGATCGAGATGTGGAATATGATGCTCTGCTGGGCTATGACTTTACTAGCCAATTCAACTTTACGTCATCGGCCGATGGATACAAGTTTTCTTCCCTGTTAGGGGAGAAAGCTTGTGACAACATTAATCAGATAAGTATATGCAATTTGACGTGTACAGATTCTGATATAGATGTACCGTTACAGTATGAAAATGTCGTGCGCTCGATGATCAACAATTATAAGCCGAGTCAGTCGGTTGAAGAGGTTCCAGTTATGCTGCATATTGTACCCGATGGAGAAATTGCTCCGTTTCGCCAGTCGCCCAGTCGTCTCTCTATCACTGAGGATGAAGCAGTCAACAAGCAAATAAGGGAGTGGCTTGACGCAGGAATTATTCGGCAGTCATCTTCAAATTTCGCCAGCCGCATCGTTTTGGTTAAAAAGAAAGATGGTTCTCATCGTATATGCGTCGATTTCCGGAAGCTAAATTCAATGGTATTGAAGGATTGTTTTCCTGTGCCGATAATTGATGACGTGCTGGAAAAGCTGCATAACGCTAAGTGGTTCACCGTCATGGATTTGGAAAATGGGTTTTCCCATGTGCCCATCGCCGAAACCAGTAAGAAATACACAGCTTTTGTGACTAAGAATGGACTTTACGAGTTTAACCGTGCACCTTTTGGATTCTGCAACTCGCCGGCTGCATTTATGCGCTATGTCAGATGCGTATTTCAAAACCTTTTAAACGCTGATGTCTTAGACTTGTATATGGATGATATCATAATTCATGCAGTAACAGTCGACGAATGTATGGAAAAAATGAGGATGGTCTTTACAACAGCCGCTGCTTATGGACTTCAAATAAAGTGGAAAAAATGTAATTTTCTGCAAAAGACTGTGAATTTCTTGGGTCATTTTATTAAGGATGGATACGTGTGGCCAGGAGAAGAGAAGACGAATGCAGTCAGCAGATTCGTAGTGCCGAAAAATATAAAAGCAGTGCAGTCGTTTTTGGGACTTACCGGATTTTTTAGAAAATTTATTAAAGGGTATGCTGACATTGCTAGGCCTTTAACTAATCTGCTGCGCAAAGATGCTGTATTCCGGATGGAGGCTGAGGAACTTGAAGCAGTTCAAACGTTGAAAAATGCACTCATACAAGAACCTATTTTGAGGCTGTACGATCGGGTTTCCAGAACTGAAGTTCACACAGATGCATCAAAAGAAGGATTTGGTGCAGTCTTAATGCAGTGGTTTGATGACAAACTTTACCCAGTCTACTTCTGGAGTAAAAAGTCAACTGAAGCTGAGGCTGCTCGTCATAGCTATATATTAGAAGCTAAAGCCATTTATCTTGCGTTAAAGAAGTTTCGCCACTACTTGTTGGGAATAAAATTTCGCTTGATAACCGACTGTGCTGCATTTAAACAGACGCTGCAGAAGAAAGATGTCCCACGCGAGGTAGTCCAATGGGTCATTTACCTGCAAGATTTTGATTTCGAGGTGGAGCATCGACCCGGTGAGAGGCTAAAACACGTTGATTGCTTAAGCCGTTATCCGCAGCGTGTAATGATTGTGACTATGGAAATAACAGCACGAATCAAAAGAGCACAAGAAAACGACACAATGATTAGAGCAGTTGCAGAGATACTCAAAAATCGGCCATACGAGGACTTTAAGGCGAAAGGCGGATTGATTTACAAGGTAGTACTCGGCAACGATCTGTTAGTTGTTCCAAAAGCGTTGGAAAGGGAAGTCATTACGGAAGCTCACAACGCCGGTCATTTCGCAGTACAAAAAACTATGCACGCCGTACAGCAGACCTACTGGATACCACATCATTTATAATAAAAAGCTTGGCAAAAAATAAGGTTACTTGAGCTGCATCGATAAAGGGGATAAGCCGCTTCAAACTCTTCATGCAGATCACTTGGGTCCTATGGACGCCACTTGCAAGCAGTACAAATATATTTTCGCCGTTGTGGATGCATTTTCCAAATTCGTTGGTCTTTTTCCCACAAAGACAACCAATGCCGAGGAAACTTTAAAAAGATTGGAGCTTTGGGCTAGCATGTTTGGGAATCCCTGTCGAATTATTACTGATCGTGGCAGTGCGTTTACGTCGAACATTTTTGAGCAGTACGTTAAAGAAAATAGTATTGAACACGTATGGAGCACAACAGGAGTGCCAAGAGGGAACGGTCAAGTTCAGCGTGTAAATCGGTCTATATTATCCGTCGTTTCAAAGCTGTCATCCGAGGAGCCGTCTAAATGGTATAAGTTTGTACCAAGCGTGCAGAAGGCCATTAACTCTCACGTCCACGCTTCGACAAAGAGGTCGCCATTTGAGCTCATGTTCGGAGTAAAAATGGATAACATCCCCAGTCAGATGTACGATGCTTTCGATGCTGAGCGACAGTTAATGCGGCAAAATGCGAAAATGAATATTCAGCGGGCTCAGGACGCATATAAAAAACAATATGACTCGAAGCGCAAAATTGAGCAAGTATACAAAGTCGGGGACCTAGTAGCCATACGCCGTACCCAGTTTGTGGCTGGGAAGAAGCTGGCAAGCGAATATATAGGACTATATGAGATCACAAAGGTCAAGCGAAATGGAAGATACGATGTCCGGAAGACAGCAGGTGCGGAAGGCCCAACAAACACATCAACAAGCTGTGATTGTATAAAATTATGGAGATATGTGGTCGACAACGAATGTGGCTGGTCATCTGGGACAGATGAATGATCAGGATGGCCGAATGTAAGAATGGTAACGGTGCTTTGGTTGGCAAAGGCGCCCGCATTGACAGTTTATCGGCAGTAAGAAGTCGGAGAGAAACAGCAGTCGAACTTTCGAGAAGCAGACATATAAAGTTTGAGAAGGAGACATAGAATAATAGTAGAGCAATCAAGAGAATCAGCAGTCTTACAGCAGTCAGCAGTCTTACAGCAGTCGTCAGCAGCAGCAGTCGTGAGTCGGTCGCAAGAAAGCAGTCGTGTTCAGCCGTTCATAGTCAGTCGTGAAGCAAGCCGTTACCGAGGTCTTATCCCGTCGCAGTTGTTTAAATATATCTTTGTACGCCTTATTTTAATTTGGATTGAACTATATATATTAATTATAATATTAATAAACTACATAATAATGATAATTCACATATATACAATGTGCATTTTTCACCAATGTACAATTGTAATATGTTGACCAAGTCCGAGATCATAAAGAAATTGCAAATTGCGAAGTATGCCCAAGAGTGGAAAGAAATCCACACCTAGGTAGAATCATCAACCACTATGTACAATGGGTAGATGACCAGGACAATAGATTAAAACAATAAATAATAATTATGAAATATAGGAATAGAATAGAAGAAACATAAATAAATAAAAATTAATAAATAATAAATAAAAACATAAAAATTAAAAGTAAAAAAAAGGGTGTTCAACTTAATTAGCTAGGAGTCCTCAGTAAGACTGAGCATCATATATAGGCGACATATATAGCTGTGGACGAAGATGAAGTAATGTCAATAAGTCCCAGGTCAAAATCGCCAAATACGGCATATGTTAGCATAATTTCGGAAGAAGATTCCAAAAGCGGACTTACTCCCAATAACTGATAGCTTAGATACAATAGAAAACAGCCCGCAATTGAGAAAAATGTCGCAGACACAGATACAATTCTTAAAAACGGCGTCATCTCTGAACCGGAGTTTGATGGCAAAGCCGAAAATTTGAGAAGCTTCTGGACGCGTTGCTGTAGGTGGACTCAATTAAAGAGACACACGAGTCAACGGCAGTCCAATTAATAAAAACAAAGCTCAAAGGCAACGCACGCAATTTAATTAGCAGTGAGAACTCAATTACTGAAATTGTTGGCAAACTTTCTGCCACTGTAAAAGGTGACTCAGTTGAGGTTATTACAGCCAAACTGATGAACCTTCAACAGAAGAGCAAGACGGCTAATCAGTATACCCAAGAGGTAGAAAAACTGACAAAGTCTCTAGAGAGTGCATACATAAACGATGGACTTTCATTGGAGATAGCCGCTAAATACAGTACGCAACATGCTGTAAAATCAATGATAAAGAATTGTAACATTGACAGGGTAAAGCTGGTAATGGAGGCCGGCCAATTCAACAATATGAATGAGGCTGTCTCAGAGTTTGGCAATAGTTGTACCGATGCAACTGGACGAACAGATACAATTTTGTATTATAAAAACCAGCAAATAGACAGACGTTTCAGTAATAATCATAGAGCCAGAGGTAATAATAACTATCGCGGTGGAAATAACTATCGCGGTGAAAATAACTATCGCGGTGGAGATAACCATCGTGGTAGTCGAAACTACCAGAATGGCTACCAACGAAATAACAGCAATTATAGCCAAGTCCGACTGGTGCAAAACCACGTCGGAAAACCAGTAAAAACCCTTGGGATAAAGAAAACTGTGGAACAAACGGTTCACGCAATAAATCTTAATTTCAATCTTTATGTTACACTAAAAAATGAAGCAACACATAAGTTGTATACATTACTGGTTGATATAGGTGCAGATGTGTCTTTAATAAAGGAAGATACGGACTCGTTTGATAACGTCAATTATAATAATATTACTCAATTGTCCGGTATAGGTGAGGGAACAACCAATTCCAAAGGATCGGCAATGATAGAACTCCTATCAACATGCTATGCTATCCCTCATGACTTTCATATAGTAGATTCAGACTTTCCGATTCCATGTGATGGAATAATAGGTACAGATTTTATGAAGAAATATAATTGTCAAATAGACTTAAATCAGGAGAGTGATTGGCTCATACTGAGACCTAATAATATTGATCACTCAATAAAAATTCCAGTACATCATACACTTCAAAATAGTTTTACAATTTTGCCAGCAAGATCCGAAGTCGTCCGAAAAATTTCCATAAATACTACAAGCAAGTATATATTCATACCAAATCAAGAAATTGAAAACGGAGTATACATTGGAAACTCCATTGCAGACTCTAAAAATATTTTTGTCCGAATTTTGAACACCATAGATAAAAATGCAATCATTCAGTTAAACGAAGTAAATTTTGAACCATTGAGTGATTATGAAATAATAAAAACAAATACGAACAGTAGTCATATTGAGGTCTTGGATAGACTAAGTAAAAATTTCCCATCACAGTTTGAACACGCTCTTACGGAGCTATGCACCAAGTACATTGACGTATTCGGAATAGAAACCGAATTGATATCAACCAATAATTTCTACAAACAAAAGATAAGAATGAAAGATGTTGAACCAGTTTATATTAAGAACTATAGAATTCCACATAGCCAAAAAGAAGAGGTAGAAAAGCAAGTCGAGAAGCTAATAAGAGACAAAATAGTTGAACCGTCAGTCTCAGAATGTAATAACCCATTATTGATAGTTCCAAAGAAGTCATTGCCGGGTTCTGATAGTAAAAGATGGCATTTGGTGATTGACTATCGGCAGATCAATAAAAAAATCTTATCCGATAAATTTCCATTGCCCAGAATTGATGATATTCTCGATCAATTGGGTAGAGCTAAGTACTTTTCATGTTTGGATCTGATGTCAGGATTTCATCAGATAGAGCTCGAGGAAAGCTCCAGAAACATAATGTCTTTTTCCACGAGCAATGGCTCCTATCGCCTCACGCGATTACCATATGGTTTAAAGATAGCACCAAATTGTTTTCAAAGAATGATTACAATCGCATTTTCGGGTATAGAACCTACTCAGGCATTCTTATATATGGATGACCTGATTGTCATCGGGTGTTCAGAAAAACATATGATTAAGAATCTTACAAGCGTTTTTTTAGAAAACACAACCTTAAATTGCACCCCGAAAAGTGCTCATTCTTCAGGCACGAGGTAACCTTTTTGGGTCATAAGTGTACTGATAAGGGTATTTTGCCAAACAGTAAGAAATATGATGTCATAGAAAGGTACCCAGTCCCAACGGACGCTGATAGTGCTAGAAGATTCGTTGCATTCTGCAATTATTATAGACGTTTTATAAAAAATTTCGTCGATTATTCGCGGCACATAACAAGATTATGTAGAAAGAATGTTAAGTTTGAGTGGACAGATTAATGTCAAAAGGCATTTGAATATTTGAAAGTCCAGTTGATGAAGCCTACGTTATTGCAGTACCCAGATTTTAGCAAAGAATTTTGCATAACGACGGATGCGAGAAAACAAGCTTGTGGAGCTGTACTGACCCAAAATCATAATGGGACACAGCTGCCAGTAGCGTATGCATCAAGATCGTTTACAAAAGGGGAAAGTAACAAAAATACAACGGAGCAAGAACTGGCAGCCATCCATTGGGCAATAAACCATTTTCGACCATATATTTATGGCAGACACTTCACAGTCAAAACCGATCATAGGCCCTTAACTTACTTGTTTTAAATGACGAACCCGAGCTCAAAACTGACGCGCATGAGACTTGACTTAGAGGAGTATGATTTCACAGTTGAATACCTCAAGGATAGGAAAATTTTAATGAAGACGTTCATTACGGACATGGGAACAGAGTATAAGAATTCAATAATTGAAGATTTATGTAAAAATCTAAATATTAAAAACATAACATCTACTGCACATCATCACCAGACAGTAGGAACCGCGGAGCGAAGCCACAAAACATTTAATGAGTTCATCAGGTCATACATCTCAGTCGACAAATCAGATTGGGATGTGTGGTTACAGTATTTCGTATATTCTTTTAATACTACACCCTCAATGGCACATGATTATTGTCCATATGAGCTAGTTTTTGGTAGAACCTCAAATTTACCAGAGTATTTCAATAGCATAGATAGAATAGAACTACTTTACAATATAGAAGATTATGCTAAGGAATCTAAGTTTAGGATAGAACAAGCTTTGAAAAGAGCAAGATTAATGCTAGAGTCAAATAAACATGAACAGAAAATTAGTTATGACAAGAATAGTTTAGATTTGAAGTTAAAAATAGGAGACCAGGTTCTATTGAAAAATGAAACAGGTCACAAGATAAATTTCAAATATACAGGACCACATAAGGTAGAAAAAGTAGAAGAAAATAATAACATAACAATATCAAATAATAAAGACAAAAAACCAACAGTACATAAGGATAGGTTAAAGATTTTTAATTCGTAACTTGAAGTATGGCCATACACAAGCATAAATATATATAAATATCAATAAATAATTTAAAAAAAAAAATATATATATATATATACATCAATTTTCTATGATTCCATCGAAAAAAAAAATAAAATAAAAAAAAATCATATATATAACTAGATATATATGAAATTAATAGATAAATAATTTAAAAAATAACTTCATAATATTACGTTTTAAAGCAAAGAAAAAAAATTATTCAAAAAAGCCAAGCATAATTCGGACGCGATGTAATATGATCGCACATGCATTGGGCGACATAAGTGCAGCGTCAGTGCAACTAGTGTCAGCCACCTCAAGTGCACATAACATTCTCCCTCGCGCTCTTGCTGCCAGCGCTGAGTACAAGTATATGCATAAGTAAAATACATAATGCGGCCGCTCCGCTGCCGGCGTCTCTGGCAGCGCAGCTCCGAGGCTTTAGCTAAGTTCATTTTAAGTAAAAATGTAAGAATTCAGTCTAAGTTTAAGTTTTTAAGTTTGAGTGTTGGAACAAAGCAATAAAAAGAATAAAAACCAAATTGGAAACAACGCTTATTATTACAGTGCGAGCCAACAACTTGAAGTTGTTGTTGTTGTTTTGTATGTACATGCTACATACATATACAGGCATACATACATATGCATGTACATATGTATGTATGCATGGGCACACATAGACACGAACTGTTGCTTGTTGTATGTATGTGTGAGTGAGTGTATGTGATGTTCCCAACTATTTGATATTTGATATATGGCAAGTAAAAAACATATTGCTATATTTTAATCGTTGAATGCCAATTTGTTGATATAGTTATGTTGATTACATTACCCAAATTTGAAATCGATCGGACAAAATTTATAACACAAACTATTCATTTGCAAAAGTGAATAAATATTAAAACCCCCATAATAAAATTATATGCGATATATCGAAAATATCGATACTTGTGTTGATATATCGTAATACATGTCGAATACAAATACATCGAAAAACATCGTTTGGGAGTTATTGATTATAATACTGTATTCGATTGTTCACTGTAAACATACATACATACATACAAATTTATTTGTATGTGTACGGTAACTGTAAACTTTTGGCATTTTGCGTATGCAATTAACAGCCGTAAATGGTCAAAACGAAATAAGATTTGCGAGCCAATAACTTGAAGTTGCTGTTGTATGTATGTATGTGTGTGTGTGTGTATGTATACTTAGTTTGATATTTTGTATTGTTTGTTCTGCCTGCATTTGTAAAATGCATATTTTAAAAATCGTTAAATGCAAAGTTGTAATTTTAGTTACGTAGATTATATTACCCAAATTTGAAATCGATCGGACAAAATTTATAACACAAACTTTTCATTTGAAAAAATGAATAAATATTAAAACCCCAATAATTCAAGCTCCAACACAAATTTCGAAAAACCGAGTATGCAGTTTTGTTTGTATTCTTTAATAGATTATAAAAACCAAATTTAAAGTTGATCGATTCAGAAATGCAGAATTTTCAAACAAACTTTGGAGCTCCCCCCTTTGGAGCTCGAATTTTCCAAAATCCCTTCTTAGTGCGCATCTACACCATGATAGGATACTTGAGCCCAAATTTCAGTTTCCTAGCTTTTACCGTTTGGGTTGTGGGGTGTTGATTGTGTTTCAATTTTTCCACGGAAAACCCCCCCTTTTTCATGCCCCAGGAAAAATGGTGAAAAACCAAGTATGCAGTTTTTCTTGTATTCTTTTTGTTAAGTTGTTGTTAAGTAGTTAAGTTTGAAGTTAATTGGATGAAAATTTTAGAATTTTCATACAAACGTTGGAGCTGGTTTTCCCCCCCTTGGCGTTCGAATTTTCCAAAACCCCTTCTTAGTGCTCACCTACACCACACCAAATCATTATTATTCAGGCCGCAGGAAAAATATTGAAAATCCAAGTATACAGTTTTTTTTGTATTCTTTGTGAGAGTATACAAACTAAGTTTGTATTGTAGATTTTTCATACAAACGTTGGAGCTCGTTTTCCCCCCTTTGGAGCTCAAATTTTCCGAAACCTCTTCTTAGTGCTCACTTTCACTATAAGAGGGATCTTTTGTCCAAATTTCAGCTTCCTAGCTCTTACCGTTTGGGCTGTGCGTTGTTTGCCAATCAGTCAAAATTATTGGAACTCTATTGAAGATAACTTCGTTGGGAAGCAGTTCTGGCCGTGCACACATAAGCCCCAGAAACCTCAACGAAGCAAGGTTGACGGAATATCCTTTCGGCTAAACATACCTCAGTAAAGGACCGCAACCAGGAAACTGTGCCAGTTGAATCTACGTACGAGAGATTTCGCTATTGGGCAGTTTTCCGAAACCTTGGTATTGCATCAAGGAAAGATTGGTCAACAAGGCGACCAAAGCAAAACAACAAGGCGACTTATCGATACTTCGTCGGGCAGCAGTTCTGGTCGTGCTCCAGAAGCCCCCGAAACCTCAGCGAAGGAACATTTCAAGGACTCCGTTGGGCAGCAGTTCTGGTTGTGCTCACAGAAGCCCCAGAAACCTCAGCAAAGGAACATTTCGAGGACTCCGTTGGGCAGCAGTTCTGGTCGTGCTCACAGAAACCTCAACGTGGGAACACTTCAGGATAAATCCGTCACCAGAAACGAACGGACCTCCATTGGTATTTAGTGTCATTGACGTTTTATCGGTGTGAGTCGAGGCATATCCGGCTTTTTAAAAGTAAAACAAAAACACCTCCAACAGGTCTGACTCTAATACCAGATTGGAGAAATGGCAACTCTATCTCCAGAACTGGATTCGCTGCTTAATAAGCAAGCATCGCTTGGAGAAGAAATTCACACCCTGATAAGGAATTACAAAAGGTCTAGAGCTTCAAAGCTTTCTCTACAAATGCACGCAAAAAACCAATGGGTTTTCGCAACTCTAGAACCGATGCAGTTCTCAGCTATTTGCAACAACGAGCTCTTTAATCTACAACTGAAACAAACAGGACTACTCACAATCGATACTGGGTGCAGAATCTGCAATCCAAGTATTACAGTCACTGGTCATAACACGAATACCAACACAATATAGGCGTCCCATATTCGATATGGACAAATTGAAATGCCATCCTCTGACGACTTGACGAGGAGGAGCCACAATTCAATCAGACATGAGGACTTAGAAAACCTAAAAATTCAACTTTTGTCAATTTTGGACCATGATTGTTATGATTGTTAGTGTGTACACCTTCAAGAAATACCGCATCAGACCAAAGGAGAAGCCGACAAATATCAAACTGGATAAGCTCGGTCGGCAACCAGAGGAAACCACGCCCGCTTTCACTGTTGACATAAGTGAAGGTTAAACAACTGTTTAACGGCCGGGAGTATGTTGGTGTTCATATAAGGTTCAGTGAAATGTCATGAACTTACATTTAAAGCAATTGAGGTGCAAGTGGTTAGTGTAAACGACATCAGTCTGCATTTTTAGAGTAAATGCTTCATTTACCAAGGAAGTAAATTCCAGCAAATTGGACGTAGTAGACCGTCTCTTTATGAAACCATGTTGAGCCGGAGATATAAAAGATTTACAGAGGTGCTGCAAACTATTTTTATACCCTGTACCCGTAGGGTAAAAAGGGTATATTAGGTTTGTGCAAAGTATGTAACATGCAGAAGGAAGCATCTCCGACCCCATAAAGTATATATATTCTGAATCAGCATGACGAGAGAAATCGATCTAGACATGTCCGTCCGTCTGTCCGTCTGGATGAACGCGAGGATCTCAGAAACTATAAAAGCTAGAATAACCAAAGTTGGCATCCAGATTCTCCTAGGTCCGAGTAAGGACGAGTTTATTTTTTTGTTGTTTAATTTTCCCCCCCTTCCCTCGCTACAGAATTTCGTCAATAGCGTCCACATATCAAATGCTACCTCAACCAAACTTTGCACACATAGTTTATATATAATTGTCTACTGTTGTTTAAAATTTTATCCAATTAGGTCAATTCTGAGAAAAGTTATTAGCGAAACAAATTCTCTACAGTACAACCCCCACAAACTGCAGCAACAAGTTCGCTCTTCTTCTTCCTCTTTTGGCTGCTGCTATGGGCGCATATAACTCAGTGACGGAAGTTTACCTGGGTACAGGGTATTACACTGTCGGGCTTGCTCGACTGTAGCGTTCTCTCTTGTTTCAAATAATTTCGGTATGGCGGACAACTTTGCAATACCTCTGTAGTTTGAAATATCAGACTTACCACCCTTTTTATAAAGAGGAATAATAAAAGATTCTCTCCAAATAGTTGGAAAGATTGAGGAACCAAGTGACAGGTTAAAAAATTTAAGTAATGGTTGTAAAAGGGAACTAGAACACTCCTTGAGAACACAACTAGGAATGTTGTCTGCTCCAGGAGAGTAATAAGATTTTAAGGATTTGATAGCAGAGAGTAGACAGCTATCAGAAATTATGGGAGCGTAAATAGTGTGGGAAGATGAAATGCTATAAGGATAAGAGGGACTACTAATATAGACAGAGGAATATGTTGACTGGAAGAAGTTGGCAAACAAGTCAGGAGCTTCAGAATCGTTGCTGGCTTTTTTGTCACCAAGGAAAAATGATGAAGGTAAAGAAGCAGTTTTACGTTTAGAATTAACGAACTTATAGAATTGTTTAGGGTGCTGTGCAAATTGCGTCTTGCATCGGGCAAGGTAATTATTATAACATCGTGAATTAAGAAGAACAAAATTCGATTTCGCTATAGAGAATTTATAGAAATCAAGAGATAGGCCCGACTGCGTATACTTTTTAAAGCATGTAGATTTAACATTTTTTTAGTTTGAAAGTCTTCGTAAAAACCAAGGAGGTTTTGATGACGCAGACGATATGACACTATTTTGGATACAGACATCAAAAAGGGCATTAATAGTTTCATAAAAAAAACTTGACGGCTATGTTGATATCAAACGCACTATACGAAAAGGACCAATTATTTGCTAAAATAAGTTCGTTAAGCAAAGAATAATTTCCTTTGCGAAAGCAACGACGTGTTTTGTTAGAATTAAGTGTAGGAATAAAGGTGTGATTTGAAAATGATAGGGAGATTTCTAATGTAGGGTGGTAAGTATCTTCAGGCACTGACAGGGGTGAAGAGCTAGAGACTACTGCTACTAGGGTCAGTGACATAGACGAGATCAAGCATTTTGCTGAGGTGATTAAGAATAGAATTAATCCAATCCAAAAATTCATGTTCTGCTGAGGGCACCAAATAATTGGACTCATTAACCCTTTCGACCCCAACTTTTTCCCTGTAGAATTAAAATTTTTTTTTTATTCCATTCCTTTTGTATTGGTCTAAGAAGTATTTGAGCAAAATTTCAAGTCGCCACGCCCACCAGTTTTGGCGCTACCGAAAGTTGCTTGTGAGCAACATTGGGCAATAGTGGTAAATTCAAACAAAAATCTTTGGATGGAAGGGTTTTTTTTATTAATTTTCAAAATTTAAATATGGTAACTTATAAAACAGTTTTTATTGTTGTTACAGCAAAGGTGGACTTTACATTTGATGCATTTAGACATTGGGGTTCCTGTCTTACACAATCTGCAACGTCCTTTTTCAGCAAATACCACCCAATGTTCCACTTTATCGTAACGCAGAGAATTTGTAGGATTTGGCTGAAACCTGTACTTTCTGGATTGATTCGAAGACACACTTCTTGTTGGAGAGCCCAAGGATATTACTGAGCTTTCTCTTTGTGCATTTAATGGCCGACCTCTCTTTTTTTCAAACGAAGTAGAGTCAGTATATTGTAGCAGCTCATGAGCAACTTCCATTTGAAATTTTATAAGCGGTATATCCTTGTACTTATGGTTCGCGCTTATCAAATGTAAATGCTTTCTGTACAATAGCCATGCATTTGTCATTGATGTTCCCAAGCACCAATAAAAAATTCTCATGTACCACTTTCTGGAACGGTGGTTGACTTTGTACAACTCCATGAGCATGTCCGCTAAATCTACTCCACCCATACCCTTATTATAGGAGGCTACAATAGCAAGCCTTGATACATCAATGTAAACTTTTTCTTTTGGACTCCATCCAACTGGTTGATGGTCTTCACACGAAGATAGAAGTTGAACTGACTTATTGTCAAACCACTTTACACATACAAGATTTTTATTCACTTCATATTTTGCATCAAAAGATCCTCTGCCACGTTTTTTCAATTCTGCATCTGAAAGAAGTTTGCAATTGTTTATGCGATTTTTACGGATAGTTTCAGTTGCAAATATGCCCATTTCCTTCAATGCAATTAAAAGACTAACTGACGTAAACCAGTTGTCAAAATAAAGCTTGAAAGGTTTGCCTTGGGGAAGCCCTTTTGCTAAATACAAAACAACATCCGATGATATTCCCAATCCAAAACAAGGGCAGGTGCCTTCACACACATACATCGTAAAGTCGTAAACTAATCCAGATGTTCCAGCGCGCGTAAACATTTTCAGACCCTATTTGTGAGGTTTAGCTGGGTTGTATTGTTTATATGACGATTGACCAGAAAACAAAATTTAAATTGAAGATATAGTTTCTCATAAATTTTAAATTTGAATACCTTTGTACGCAATGATTTGGTCATCAACGCTTTGATGTTCTTCTTGGGGTAGTTTACCGAAACTTTCCTTGAGAATGTCTAGTAAAGGACGTATCTTGTACAGCTTATCATAGTTCAAATCTCCTTTTTTAGATTGTTTAGTGTTATAGTTGAAGTGTAAACATTGTTTGATTTTTTCAATTCTTCCTCGTGGCATTGCATCTGATATAGCAGTAAGCTTTAAATCTTTTGACCAAGCCATTTTCAGTTGCGGAACTTTTATTACACCCAAGTATAACAAATTTCCAATATATCTCTTGATATGATCTGCACTGCATTGAAGCTCTATGCCGTGCTCCTGCAACCCATACAAATAAGTTTGCTTTGTTATCAAATCAATTACTTTGAAGTCAAAAAAGTTCAGAAATACTCTACAGGTGTCATCAAGTTATCGATGTGGAGTTTATCGTCTTCTTCCCAAATACTTTCTGGAGCTTTAAATGACCTTTTTCTCCACTTTAGTGTCTTCGGATCAACTTTTTCAAAGCAACTGTTAGCCACAACACTAGGTTCCTTGTTAAATTCTTCTTCGATCAAATTTTCAATATAATCAAACTCTACTGATTCTCCTTTTTCCAAGATCCCTTTTAAATTCCTCTCCAGCACTGCAGAGATATCTTCCATTTCATCACCACTTTCTTCGTCAGTGGAGGCATCCCAATCGAAGTTGATAATCCTCTCAATGTCATCATTTGATAAGCCTTTCTCTTTCGGTCTCATGCTATGTTAAATACTTGCAATGGCCCAAGGTTGCCCACAAGCAACTTTACAACATTGAAAATACGTCACCTGTTATTTATTGCAAAATAATTATATTGAACTTTAACATAGTTTAACTAATTCATTGATACACAATATTTCATTTATACTTACAAACTTTTAATATTTATTTTATAAGTAAATCACTTGCTTTAAATATTCTTCAAAATAACACAACTACTTTTTTTGTGACGCACGTCCAGTCTGTTGCAAATAATTTCGTCAAATGATGCCCAAATTAGAATTTTTTTCCTCACATTATGAGTACACACATAAAATCACCGTTATATCGAAGAATGAGCAGACAATAATAGAAGAAACGATTACCGTTAGCCGTTAAACATTTGAAATTGCTCACAGGCAACGCTGGGGTCGAATGGGTTAAAAAATGATCATTCTATGTTAGGCAAATTACAATACCCTGGCACAACAAACGCATCTCTGTTACGGAGATGAGTGGAAATTGCTTTAATACAAGTTGTATGTTGCATATAAACTTGAATATTGGGAGAGGGAGGTATATACGAGCAAGTGATGTAAAGAGCAAAAGACGGAAAAGTTTCTTTTGCACAACAAATTCAACATCATTTGGCACATCAACATCAAAGATTTCCGACCGAAGGTTGGATTTGACTGCAATCAGAACACTTCGACGACTCGGACGATCATTACGATTACGCTTTGCACAATCGTTTTCGGGTCATTTGCAGTAATTATAATGATCTTTCACATTTACTTTCGACAGAACTCTCTCTCTGTTCTGTAAAGATTATTCTTTATAATTATCTTCGGGAAAATCTCTGACCACTTCTGCTGTGAGTCGGGGCATAGCTAGCCGGACTGGCATTTAAATTTTCCCCCACCGGGTTGGAGATTTACCTCTTTCTCTGTCTTTGTATCTCTCTTTCCCTCTTATTTTTTTCCTCTTCCTCTTTCTACACCTTACTTTTTCTAATTAGTTCTTAAGTAGAATTAATTCTTCTCTTCTACTTGCTATTTGTTTAGTTTGTTAGGTCTATAATGTCTCTGACCACATTTGGCTGTGAATCGGGGCATAGCTGGCCAACTGGCAAATAAAATTCCCCCAACGTGTCGGAGGCATTAATAGACGTCATTGTATAGCTCTCCCTTAGGCTTTCTTATCTTTTAAGTTTAACTTATAATGTAATACTATAAATATCTTTATTTTACTTTCTAATATTATCAATTATTTATTGACAGTAAATTTGTTGATTTTTTTTATAAATAAATAAATAAATAAATGACGAAAAATACAAAAGTGATCTGATAAAATTTCATTATCAGAAATCGTAGGATTTAACCACTTTTCTGAAAAAACTGTTAAGAAATAAATTCCCGAGCTGGGACAAAAGACCCATAACATTCTGATACAGAATATTAAGCGAAAAAGGTCGCGAGTCTAGTTTTTTGAAGCCAAATTTGACGTTGGTTTCGAAGAAAGAGTACTAGATTGAAAATCAACTGGTAGTGACGAAACTGTGGAGGCCAAAAATTTGGGTCACAAATAATTGTAAAAGCCTCAGGCGGAACACTTATTTTAAACGAGGCTATTTCACGGGGCTCAGCAAAACTGAACTTCGAAGTAGATACACTAGCCGTCGATTCTCTGGCAATATACAAGTAGGCTGCTATAGATTTACAAGTGGTATCGAAAGATAATCTTGATACAAAAACTTGTCTCCTGGGAGCTATAACAGTATGAGCCGGGGGCTGAGGCAGAGCAGCAACTGACGCACTTACTGCGGGGTATATTGAAGAAAATTTTATGGTCGAATTTTCAGGGGACGCAGACAACGACAACTTGGGCGTAATGAGGTTGACGGCGCCGAGCAAGGAGGCTTTAACCTACGTTTGGGCGGAGACACAAACTTATATTGACTAAGCAACTGATCTCCAGAGTCGAACTCAGTTGAAAGTTGCTTAGTTAACTTTTGCAATTTTAAAAATTTATTTCGCACGTTATTATACACACGTGAGAAATTAAATTGGATGTCAATGCATACAGGGCATGACCACCTCAAACCACCACAGCCTTTTTTAGGTGAGTAAGTTAACGGTCGCCATGTAATAACGTCTTGTTTCAACTTCAGTTTATATTCTTTATTTTCACTTTATCTCAAAAGCCAAACTTAGATTGAATTCTTACATTTTGACTTAAAATAAACTTAGCAAAAGCCTCGTAGCTGCGCTGCCAGAAACGCTGGCATTTATTTATAATAAATTTGCAAGTTTATTTAATGTCAACATACAAATTTATTTGGTGTGTAACGCAGTAAAATTCTGCGCCACTAATTGTATTAGCACTAAGATTTTTATATTTTTATTATTTCTTGCACGGTTCTGAATAGTGCTAATTTTTGTTACTAGCCTTAAGATTCCACTACTGTTATTAGATTTAAGATTTCACATTGAAGTTTCTCTGCTACTAGACGTAAGTTTCAATTATATTTACGCAGCAAAGATCTTTTGAATAGAGGAAGAATAAACGAGCCGGCATCACCGCCCACGCTTGTATAGGGATTTTAGAAAAAGAGAATTAGGTCACACGAACGAAGGCGAGAAGGGCGAACGAAAACGGAAGCTCGCTCTCTTCTTCGGCGACCATCGAGACGACCAGACGTGTGTTAGCAGCGAGGCATAGGATCAAATCCACGTAAGTTATGGCAATCAGGCAATAAACGTGGTGCAATGTAGGGCCAATGATAACGAAATCCCGCATAAAAGGCATTTTAAAGAATATTTCAGAAATCCGCCCACGCTATGAGCGCAACTTACATATATACCAGGCTCGAGTCAGAATATATGTAAGGTGTGACTGAAAAAGCAAACGAGTGTTGATTGTTATATTGCTGCGTATGAACCGGCAATATAACGTCAAAACGAGCCCTATTCCGCCCCCGCATCCTCCAGCGCCAGCGGCTACAGTGGGCCTATTTCATGTATAGCGTGTATGAACCGCGATAGATGAAATAGTCCACTCGACCAACGGAGTTTTTGGAGGTTAGTTTGCAGCGCATAAGCATGCAGACATAACGCCAAAACTACCGGCCGCAAGGCGACTGACACCCTACAGTGTGCATCGAGTCCCTCTTGTCGCATGGTTCCGTCACATTTATAAATGTTTTTGTAAATGAACCCTGGACAGCTGAGTCATACCCCAGCTGGAAATAAAACTTCTTTACAAGTGGCGCCCGAGCAGGGACCCTGTGACAACGCTGAAAGAAAATTACGGGAAAAATGTATTAAAGTCCCATATTCGATGCCACTGTAGGTTAGGAAATTGTCATAGAAGCTGCACCATAAAAAAATTGACACATGCCAAATTCAATGCACATGCAGAAGCCCAAGCAACGGCTTAACACACGTACAAACGTACAAGCAAATCCAACAACCGGCGTCCCGCTGCTTTGCTCGACCTAACGGCTCGCGACACGAGCTGAGCAGCGCAGCCGGTACCGGCTGCATTCTCTCTTGATCCCGCTTGCGCTCTCTTGACGCCGACGCCGCCGTCGCGCATCGAGCAGTGCTAAGGCCTATACACAGTGAAATAAATAAAATTAAGTGAAACAAGCAACGACCGAAGCAGAGCAGTGAACATTTATATACAGTGCCAAAATAACAACAACAACGAGTAAGACTTAGTGAACAAGCAAAACTGACACAGTGAAATAATTAAAAATATATAAATCCAACAACGAGCGGTCCAATAAAGTGGACGATACACAGTGGGGAAAAAAAAAGCAAAGCAGTACAGTGAACACAGTGAGACTACATGAAACAGTGGAAAAAAAAGGACAACATAATAGAAGAATATAATCCTTTTTTTTACATATTTTTTGATACCAAAAAGATCTATCCAGTGCAAATTACCACACAAGGAAATTTTATTTTTGTTTTTTTTTATGTGAATAAAACAAACCCAACAACACAGTGTAGTGACAATACGCAGCAACAGCGAACACCAAGCAATAATATTACAACGAAAGCAACAATATAAGAACAGTGAATAAAATTTTACAACAAAACAAACGCAGCACAGTGAGCCTAAAACAACAAAATCAGCAGTGACAAAATAAAACCCAAATGTGCAAGCGAAAAGTGCATAGAGGCAGTGACGTCATCAGTGATGTGCAGGGTCGTCAGTGATGTGCCATGTCACTTGGCAGACGAACCAGTGAGCCGATCCAGTTCGTCACATTGCCTCCATGGTTATTTTGTATTTTATTTTTGTTTTTTTAAGTGTGAACAAAACCTGAACAACAATAAACAATATCTGGAACAAAATAAATAAATAAATAAATTTAAAAAAAAAATAAATAAATAAATAAATAAATATAAATAAAAGTGAATTTTAACATTGAAACAATACAACGATACAAAGACACATGCAAATAAATCCATTAAAACAAAACCATCCACCAGCAATAAGAAGACAATAAGAAAAGAAAGTGAACAAAGATGAATCCAGAAATTCAGGGTGAGTACGTTCCAGTAGTCACTAGAAACCCTGGGGTGGGAACCGGCTGGATTTATAGCCGGTCGCAAACAGAACTGGAAGAGTTCTCAGTCGAGTTCGGGGTCGACACGGCGAACCAACTCGACGATTTAAAACAGAATTTCGCGACGTTCATTGCGGGAAAGGCATTGCAGCGCGAAACTTGGGCTCGGTTGGCGGATCTCGAACGGCATTATACGTCGAAATTCGTACCGGCCCCAGTTCCTGAGTCTGGACAATTGCCGCGCACATCGATGACGGGTGCGCCGCGCGATTTCCAGATACCCGGAACTGCTTCGCCTGCATATCTCTCGCCCATTAATGATCGGCTGTTCCCAAATTGGCAACCAAAGCCAAACCCATCGACTGCAAGTCGTTCAATACGCTTCGATGAACCAAACCAGAACCGGCCCACAGCAGGCAACGTTACGGCCTCAATGGCATGTCATAATACAAGTCCAGAGCGCATAAGAAAATGGGGACTTCGTTTTAACGGGTGCACAGACCCACTGGCATTTATAGAACAACTCGAAGAACGGGCTGTTTCCTACGACATCGAGTTCGACGACCTGCCGCGCGCCATGCCGGAGGTTCTAACGGAGAAAGCTGCACTCTGGTTCCGCACAAGCCGACTCCAGAATGCAACATGGGCAACCTTTCGAAAAGAATTTTTTGAATTTTTTCAGCCCTCCAAGTATTTTCAGCGACTAGAAGACGAGATAAGAACTCGCTTCCAAGTAGAGGGGGAAAATTTTAAAGATTTTGTCGTAGTGCTGCGAGCACTCATGCATCATGCCGGGTACACCGAGGCCCAAGAACTAGATCGTATTTATGAAAACACTGTGCCAGAATTTCAGCTATATGTACGCCGCCATGAATTCCGGACGCTGCCTCATCTTATCCAACTCATTGGAGAGTTGGAGAGTGTCAAGCAGCGTGGTCAGAGGCGCACGCCCATGGCCGCACCCTTCGCCAACACTTCACCGAGCAGGGCGCATACGCCTACCGCTGCAACATATGGCCGCGACAGAAACACGAGACCAACAACATTCGAGACGCCACGCAATCCGTTCCGACAACGACCGATGCCGCAGCTGAAACCACCGACGATGACGTTGGCGGTGCCGGGAATGCGGCAAGGTGATAGTCTGGACTCAGCGAACCAAATGATGACACAGGACTCGCATGTTCCGGGCGACGCTCGACGAGCATGCAGGAACTGTGGCCAGCAGGGCCATTTCCAGGATCAGTGCCGTAACAGACGGGTACTGTTCTGCTGGGAATGTGGTCGGCGAGGCGTACGAACCCTTGCCTGTTGCCCACAGCGAGCATCGGGAAACGAGCAGCGTCTCCGCTCGCCTGGGAACCCAGCGGAGACAGCGCAAGCAACACCCCCAGCCTAGATAGCCAGATGTATATGTGCGAAGGACGCATTGTGGCCAGAGTCCAGATAAGCGGTCAAAGCATAGTTGCCACAATAGACACCGGGGCGACTCGCAGTTTCATCAGCGAAACATCCGACAGGATGAAATCCGCAGCGCCAGCACGAACATTCGGCTTAGCGATGGTTCCAGATGCGAGATAAGCAGAGCCTTACACACGAGCGTACGCCTAGACAATCGCACTGTTCGCATGACATTCCTGATTATGCCCAACATGCTCGACCCCGTTATCCTAGGTATCGATTTCCTACAGACCATTGGCACGATGATACAATGCGGGACCGTTTGCCTGAAACTTGGACCAGGCGAACCAGAAGCCCCTATGCACAACGAAAATCCTGATCTACCCACTAGCCGGAGAAGAAGCACAACCAAGGTCACATCGCCGCGCCCTGCACCAGCCAAGAATACAAGCGTACCCGTCACTAGCCGGCAGGCCATAGAGAGGTGTTGTCAACAGCATGAAGACGACAATGAGGAGAACAAGGAACCACAGAGTCCCTCAACGACAACGACTACACAGGCCAGCCCCTTCGACGTCACTGAACTGGCTGAAGAACCCGAGGAACCAGATTACGACTCGGTGTTACAACGAGAACCGGCAGAACCATGGCCACGGGACATACATCTCAAAGCTACCAAGATTTGACACGCTCAGTGGAGTCACGCATATGGCGAAGCACTCGATCGTCATGAGAGATAATCACCCAATCAAGCAGCGATACTTCCCAAGAAATCCGGCCATGCAACGTATAATCAATGAATAAGTGGATGAACTCTTGGAGCAGGGATTAATAGAGCCTTCTCGGAGCCCAAACAGCGCTCCCATTGTGCTTGTTCGGAAAAAGAATGGCAAGTGGCGTATGTGTGTGGATTACCGGCAACTCAATGAACGTTCAATTCCTGATGCGTACCCTCTGCCGCGCATTAACCACATACTGGAGCGACTACGCAACTCAAAGTTTATAACCACACTGGACTTGAAGAATGGCTATTGGCAAATACCCATGGCTGATGACAGCCGTGAATGTACAGCGTTCACTGTACCGGGTCGGGGTCTATTCCAGTACCGTGTCATGCCATTTGGACTACACTCGGCGCCTGCTACGTTTCAACGCACTCTCGACACAGTCCTGGGCACAGACATGGAACCCAATGCTTTCGCCTATATGGATGACGTCATTATCATCGGCAAGGACTTTGATGACCACATCAGAAATTTGCGCGAGGTCTTCAGACGACTACGTCAGGCAAATCTCAGAATCAATCCAGAGAAATGCACGTTCTTCCAACAGAGATTGAAATACTTGGGCCATTTGGTCAGCAACCAGGGCATTCACACGGATCCTGACAAAGTTTCTGCTGTACGAAACCTGGAGCCTCCAACGAACTTGAAAGAACTTCGCCAATGTATTGGGATGGCATCCTGGTATCGCAAATTCGTGCCAAATTTCGCTGCAGTCGTGCAGCCAATGTCCCAACTACTCAAAAAGGGAAGAGTCTGGCGTTGGGGCGAAGAACAGCTTTTAATAATTTGAAATCTTTACTCACCACAGCTCCAGTGTTAGCATGCCCGGATTTTAACCACAAGTTCGTACTACAAACGGACGCTAGCAATCTCGGGATCGGTGCGGTATTAACGCAGGAGATCGATGGGCAGGAGCGAGTCATTTCATACATCAGTCGCAGACTGAGCAAAGCTGAGCAGAATTACTCTGCTACCGACAAGGAATGTCTAGCTGTGATTTGGGCAATCCGGAAGCTGAGGTGCTACCTGGAGGGCTACCGATTCGAGATGGTGACCGATCACTTGGCACTCAAGTGGCTAAATACACTCGAGAGTCCCCTAGGAAGAGTTGCACGATGGGCGCTGGAATTGCAACAATATCAATTCGACATTCGCTACAGAGCCGGAAAGCAAAACGTCGTGGCCGACGCACTCTCTAGACAGCCTCTGGAAAACATGTATCGAATTGACGCAGAAGGAGAATCATCTTGCCCGTGGATTACGAACAAGATCAAGCAAGTACAGGAAGATCCACAGAAGTTCTCGGTGTACACCCTGGAAAATGGACAACTGTACCGAAACCTGGGTCACAGGCCAAACGGCGACGATTACGTCCCGTGGAAGCTCTGTGTCCCTAGGAATCATCGTCGCCGTGTTCTCGAAGAGTGCCATGACGCTCCAACATCAAGGCATCCGCAAGACGATCATCAGGTTATCCCAGCGGTACTACTGGCCCGGGATGTATCGAGACGCCCGACGTCATGTTCAGAAATGTGAAAGCTGCCAACGATTTATGGTCAATCAACAGAAGCCAGCTGAAAGAATGCTCACGATGCAAGTCGATGAGCCATTCACGACACTATGCGCTGATTTCGTCGGACCTCTACCCAGATCCAAGCACGGTAACACTACACTACTCGTTTTCTTCGATTTGTTCTCGAAATGAGTCGAATTGGTCCCCCTTAAAAAGGCCACTGCCACCCATCTGGTACGAGCATTTAGAGAACGAGTCCTCAGCAGGTTTGTAGTCCCAAAACTCTTCGTGTGCGATAACGGCACACAGTTCACGAGTCGGATATTCAAGAACTGCCTAAAGGAATGGAGAGTCGACGTCCAGCATACAGCACCGTACTGCCCCCAGGAGAACCCAACAGAAAGGGCAAATCGGACAATCAAAACGATGATATCGCAGTTCATCAACGGCGATCAGAACACCTGGGACGAGTTGCTGCCGGAGATTACTCTGGCCATCAACTCCAGCGTCTCAGACTCTACTGGTTTCAGTCCAGCCTTCGTAGTACAAGGGCGAGAGCCAAGACTCCCAAGCGCACTATACGACGAGGTGACGCCAGCCACTGGAAGCGAATCTCAAACGCCTGCCGAGAAAGCAGCCCGTTTGAGGGAGATATTCGCCATAGCACAGTCCAACATGCAGCGAGCCACACAAGATCAACAACGCCACTACAATTTACGCCGCAGAGAATGGAGACCGAAGCTAGGATCCCTTGTCTTACTTCGACAGCATCACCTTTCAAAAGCTGCCGAAGGATTTGTTGCGAAACTAGCACCGAAATACGACGGACCATTCAAGGTGGTCAAGTTCGTATCCACATACGTCGTGCGCATCCAACGTGTGGGAAGCCGGAGGAGACAAGTTGCCAACGTGGCCGACCTAAAAGAGTACCACACTGATGCAGCGAACAACGACGACGACGACACAGACATCCTCGAGGCTACACACAACCCTCAGGATTAACCAAGAGAGCACTAACCAAGCCCAAGTAGTGACCCACTTCCTGAGTATGAGCCAGAAGACATGGCGCACTTACTTGGACGAGTAAATTAGATAATAAGGGGTGTTAGCCAGAGACCCCACACTCACACTAGTTTACCTTACGCGCAAGCCACACCTCTAAAGCGGAATAAAACCTGCAAAAACAAAGTTAATAACAAGAAATTTTATCTTCCACAGCAACAACAACTTTCGTTAAGCCAAGATGGAGAGAAATAATGGAAGCAATGCGTGGCAATCGTCGCCGGAGCAAGATTGGGAAGACGACAAGTCTACGTCCCCATACCTTCCCCAAGACCAGGACGGCCAGTCACCAGATGACCCGTCCCCAGCCAGCAGCGCTCACGACAACGAGTGGCTGTCCTCATCCGAGCCGGAGAACGCGACGGCCAGCCCGACGAACGATTCAGGACAACACTGCAGCGGGATGAGTGGGACTGCCAAGAGTCACCACCACCTCCCAGCTCGGAAAGCGACACCCTACCTGAACGGCACTATCCCGACAATGTGCGCGAGGTGTACGACGAGCACGCACCACCTCACCGCGGCTTTCGAGGCCCCACATATCCGCCCCGGTTCCAGGGCCATCAAGACGGCGGCTCCTACTCCAGGTCACCAAAGCCGGAACCCCGACGCGACCCAAGGAGCGGACGAGGGGTCCGGCCAGCGAGTCCAGCAGCGACGACGAGCAAATCTATTACTGGGAAGTGGTGGCGAAGAAAACTACCAGCAGAAAACCACTCCCTATGGTGCCCGAGTGACCCGCAACACCACCACTACTGTGGATATCTTCCTACCCCCGGGAGAGACGATGAGTACGATGTTCAACGTACCGAGAGAGTCACGGCAAGCACTCAGGGGTCGTGAGGAGGCTCGATGCATGCGCGTCGAGCTGGAAGCGACCGGACAAGCAACCGCCAACTACACGCGGAACAACCGCAACGACAGCTCACAGCGTCAACCAAGGCGGAACACCTCACCCGAGACTGTCCTACCTGGGAGCCGGCAACATCGGACGAAGAGGACAACCGTCCCCTCTTTCGTCGGCGGTACTCACGAGCCCCGACCAATGCGACCACCAGCGAAGCAGCACCAGCGGAGTGGGTTGTGGCACCGACGGGGTGGAAGGTCGACACGAAGGACCGGAAAATACCCCAGGCCCTGGTCGAGGACGTCATGTCAGGGGTGCACAAGCGCACCCGGACCCGTTACTCCAAAGAACTGGACGGGCAACGATTCCAAGTGGAACGGACGAAGACTCGGAGGGTTTTGATCCATTTGACCTCCCGAAGAAAGGAGAGGATGTAACGCAGTAAAATTCTGCGCCACAAATTGTATTAGCACTAAGATTTTTCTATTTTTATTATTTCTTGCACGGTTCTGAATAGATGTGCACTATTCACTATTTGTTACTAGCCTTAAGATTCCACTACTGTTATTAGATTTAAGATTTCACATTGAAGTTTCTCTGCTACTAGACGTAAGTTTCAATTATATTTCAGCACACTGCATACAGGAAGAGTTACGCAGCAAAGATCTTTTGAATAGAGGAAGAATAAACGAGCCGGCATCACCGCCCACGCTTGTATAGGGATTTTAGAAAAAGAGAATTAGGTCACACGAAGGAAGGCGAGAAGGGCGAAACGAAAACGGAAGCTCGCTCTCTTCTTCGGCGACCATCGAGACGACCAGACGTGTGTTAGCAGCGAGGCATAGGATCAAATCCACGTAAGTTATGGCAATCAGGCAATAAACGTGGTGCAATGTAGGGC
Organism: Scaptodrosophila lebanonensis; assembly: GCF_003285725.1. NCBI lineage: Eukaryota > Metazoa > Arthropoda > Insecta > Diptera > Drosophilidae > Scaptodrosophila > Scaptodrosophila lebanonensis. The sequence continues at coordinate 27,504 of NW_022060619.1, forward strand.
CAATGATAACGAAATCCCGCATAAAAGGCATTTTAAAGAATATTTCAGAAATCCGTGACTGAAAAAGCAAACGAGTGTTGATTGTTATATTGCTGCGTATGAACCGGCAATATAACGTCAAAACGAGCCCTATTCCGCCCTCGCATCCTCCAGCGCCAGCGGCTACAGTGGGCCTATTTCATGTATAGCGTGTATGAACCGCGATAGATGAAATAGTCCACTCGACCAACGGAGTTTTTGGAGGTTAGTTTGCAGCGCATGAGCATGCAGACATAACGCCAAAACTACCGGCCGCAAGGCGACTGACACCCTACAGTGTGCATCGAGTCCCTCTTGTCGCATGGTCCCGTCACATTTATAAATGGTTTTGTAAATGAACCCTGGACAGCTGAGTCAACTTCTTTACAAGTGGCGCCCGAGCAGGGACCCTGTGACAACGCTGAAAGAAAATTACGGGAAAAATGTATTAAAGTCCCATATTCGATGCCACTGTAGGTTAGGAAATTGTCATAGAAGCTGCACCATAAAAAAATTGACACATGCCAAATTCAATGCACATGCAGAAGCCCAAGCAACGGCTTAACAAACGGCTTAACAAACGTACAAACGTACAAGCAAATCCAACAACCGGCGTCCCGCTGCTTTGCTCGACCTAACGGCTCGCGACACGAGCTGAGCAGCGCAGCCGGTACCGGCTGCATTCTCTCTTGATCCCGCTTGCGCTCTCTTGACGCCGACGCCGCCGTCGCGCATCGAGCAGTGCTAAGGCCTATACACAGTGAAATAAATAAACAAGCAACGACCGAAGCAGAGCAGTGAACATTTATATACAGTGCCAAAATAACAACAACAACGAGTAAGACTTAGTGAACAAGCAAAACTGACACAGTGAAATAATTAAAAATATAGTGGACGATACACAGTGGGGGAAAAAAAAGCAAAGCAGTACAGTGAACACAGTGAGACTACATGAAACAGTGGAAAAAAAGGACAACATAATAGAAGAATATAATCCTTTTTATAGCCTGTACCCAAAGGGTGAAAGGCTATACTAGTTTTGTGCGCATGTATGTAACACACAGAAGGAGGCGTGGCAGACCCCACAAAGTATATATATTCTTGATCAGGATGAGAAGACGAGTCGATATAGCCATGTCCGTCTGTCCGTCTGACCGTCTGTCCGTCTGTCTGTATGAGCGCAAGGATCTCAGTAAGTACAAGAGCTAGGATAACCAAAATTGGTATCAAGGTTCCTATAAGCCCTAGGCAGAACGAGTTTGTTTATTTTTTCTGATACACCCCCCCACTCCCCCGCAATTCGTATTTTTTCTTATAACTTCCGTAATTCTCGGAATTTTAAAATCAGGTAGGTACATCCAGTTAGTACTAATGTGTCCGTGTGCCAAATTTCATCATGATAGGTCAATTCTGAAGAAAGTTATAGCCATAAGTAAAATCGCTGCTCATGCGCTGCCTGCAGCTCTGTCGGCAGCGCTGCTCGCAGCTGTTGTTGTTGTTGCTGCTTTGGTTTAACTTTGTGCTGCATACATACACGCATATAAACACGCATAGGTACGTGATGTAAATGTATGCTGTTTAAACTGAACATAAAAATGTATTCTAATTTAATTTAATTAATTATTTTAATTAAATAATTCATTCATTTTTTTTTAATAATTTAATTTTTAAATAATTTTTTTTTTTTTTTAATTTTTCCTTTTTGTGGAGAGTACAGGCTATTTTACTGTCGGGCTTGCTCGACTGTAGCGTTCTTTCTTGTTTTACATATTTTTTGATACCAAACAGATCTTCCCAGTGCAAATTACCACACAAGGAAATTTTATTTTTGTTTTTTTTTTATGTGAACAAAACAAACACAACAACACAGTGTAGTGACAATACGCAGCAACAGCGAACACCAAGCAATAATATTACAACGAAAGCAACAATATAAGAACAGTGAATAAAATTTTACAACAAAACAAACGCAGCACAGTGAGCCTAAAACAACAAAATCAGCAGTGACAAAATAAAACCCAAATGTGCAAGCGAAAAGTGCATAGAGGCAGTGACGTCATCAGTGATGTGCAGGGTCGTCAGTGATGTGCCATGTCACTTGGCAGACGAACCAGTGAGCCGATCCAGTTCGTCACATTGCCTCCAGTAGTCACTAGAAACCCTGGGGTGGGAACCGGCTGGATTTATAGCCGGTCGCAAACAGAACTGGAAGAGTTCTCAGTCGAGTTCGGGTTCGACACGGCGAACCAACTCGACGATTTAAAACAGAATTTCGCGACGTTCATTGCGGGAAAGGCATTGCAGCGCGAAACTTGGGCTCGGTTGGCGGATCTCGAACGGCATTATACGTCGAAATTCGTACCGGCCCCAGTTCCTGAGTCTGGACAATTGCCGCGCACATCGATGACGGGTGCGCCGCGCGATTTCCAGATACCCGGAACTGCTTCGCCTGCATATCTCTCGCCCATTAATGATCGGCTGTTCCCAAATTGGCAACCAAAGCCAAACCCATCGACTGCAAGTCGTTCAATACGCTTCGATGAACCAAACCAGAACCGGCCCACAGCAGGCAACGTTACGGCCTCAATGGCATGTCATAATACAAGTCCAGAGCGCATAAGAAAATGGGGACTTCGTTTTAACGGGTGCACAGACCCACTGGCATTTATAGAACAACTCGAAGAACGGGCTGTTTCCTACGACATCGAGTTCGACGACCTGCCGCGCGCCATGCCGGAGGTTCTAACGGAGAAAGCTGCACTCTGGTTCCGCACAAGCCGACTCCAGAATGCAACATGGGCAACCTTTCGAAAAGAATTTTTTGAATTTTTTCAGCCCTCCAAGTATTTTCAGCGACTAGAAGACGAGATAAGAACTCGCTTCCAAGTAGAGGGGGAAAATTTTAAAGATTTTGTCGTAGTGCTGCGAGCACTCATGCATCATGCCGGGTACACCGAGGCCCAAGAACTAGATCGTATTTATGAAAACACTGTGCCAGAATTTCAGCTATATGTACGCCGCCATGAATTCCGGAGGCTGCCTCATCTTATCCAACTCATTGGAGAGTTGGAGAGTGTCAAGCAGCGTGGTCAGAGGCGCACGCCCATGGCCGCACCCTTCGCCAACACTTCACCGAGCAGGGCGCATACGCCTACCGCTGCAACATATGGCCGCGACAGAAACACGAGACCAACAACATTCGAGACGCCACGCAATCCGTTCCGACAACGACCGATGCCGCGGCTGAAACCACCGACGATGACGTTGGCGGTGCCGGGAATGCGGCAAGGTGGTAGTCTGGACTCAGCGAACCAAATGATGACACAGGACTCGCATGTTCCGGGCGACGCTGGACGAGCATGCAGGAACTGTGGCCAGCAGGGCCATTTCCAGGATCAGTGCCGTAACAGACGGGTACTGTTCTGCTGGGAATGTGGTCGGCGAGGCGTACGAACCCTTGCCTGTTGCCCACAGCGAGCATCGGGAAACGAGCAGCGTCTCCGCTCGCCTGGGAACCCAGCGGAGACAGCGCAAGCAACACCCCCAGCCTAGATAGCCAGATGTATATGTGCGAAGGACGCATTGTGGCCAGAGTCCAGATAAGCGGTCAAAGCATAGTTGCCAAAATAGACACCGGGGCGACTCGCAGTTTCATCAGCGAAACATCCGACAGGATGAAATCCGCAGCGCCAGCACGAACATTCGGCTTAGCGATGGTTCCAGATGCGAGATAAGCAGAGCCTTACACACGAGCGTACGCCTAGACAATCGCACTGTTCGCATGACATTCCTGATTATGCCCAACATGCTCGACCCCGTTATCCTAGGTATCGATTTCCTACAGACCATTGGCACGATGATACAATGCGGGACCGTTTGCCTGAAACTTGGACCAGGCGAACCAGAAGCCCCTATGCACAACGAAAATCCTGATTTACCCACTAGCCGGAGAAGAAGCACAACCAAGGTCACATCGCCGCGCCCTGCACCAGCCAAGAATACAAGCGTACCCGTCACTAGCCGGCAACGACCACGACTACGCAGGCCAGCCCCTTCGACGTCACTGAACTGGCTGAAGAACCCGAGGAACCAGATTACGACTCGGTGTTACAACGAGAACCGGCAGAACCATGGCCACGGGACATACATCTCAAAGCTCAACAGTTCCTAGACGAGGAGCTACCAAGATTTGACACGCTCAGTGGAGTCACGCATATGGCGAAGCACTCGATCGTCATGAGAGATAATCGCTCAATCAAGCAGCGATACTTCCCAAGAAATCCGGCTATGCAACGTATAATCAATGAATAAGTGGATGAACTCTTGGAGCAGGGATTAATAGAGCCTTCTCGGAGCCCAAACAGCGCTCCCATTGTGCTTGTTCGGAAAAAGAATGGCAAGTGGCGTATGTGTGTGGATTACCGGCAACTCAATGAACGTTCAATTCCTGATGCGTACCCTCTGCCGCGCATTAACCACATACTGGAGCGACTACGCAACTCAAAGTGTATAACCACACTGGACTTGAAGAATGGCTATTGGCAAATACCCATGGCTGATGACAGCCGTGAATGTACAGCGTTCACTGTACCGGGTCGGGGTTTATTCCAGTAGCGTGTCATGCCATTTGGACTACACTCGGCGCCTGCTACGTTTCAACGCACTCTCGACACAGTCCTGGGCACAGACATGGAACCCAACGCTTTCGCCTATATGGATGACGTCATTATCATCGGCAAGGACTTTGATGACCACATCAGAAATTTGCGCGAGGTCTTCAGACGACTACGTCAGGCAAATCTCAGAATCAATCCAGAGAAATGCACGTTCTTCCAACAGAGATTGAAATACTTGGGCCATTTGGTCAGCAACCAGGGCATTCACACGGATCCTGACAAAGTTTCTGCTGTACGAAACCTGGAGCCTCCAACGAACTTGAAGGAACTTCGCCAATGTATTGGGATGGCATCCTGGTATCGCAAATTCGTGCCAAATTTCGCTGCAGTCGTGCAGCCAATGTCCCAACTACTCAAAAAGGGAAGAGTCTGGCGTTGGGGCGAAGAACAGCAAACAGCTTTTAATAATTTGAAATCTTTACTCACCACAGCTCCAGTGTTAGCATGCCCGGATTTTAACCACAAGTTCGTACTACAAACGGACGCTAGCAATCTCGGGATCGGTGCGGTATTAACGCAGGAGATCGATGGGCAGGAGCGAGTCATTTCATACATCAGTCGCAGACTGAGCAAAGCTGAGCAGAATTACTCTGCTACCGACAAGGAATGTCTAGCTGTGATTTGGGCAATCCGGAAGCTGAGGTGCTACCTGGAGGGCTACCGATTCGAGATGGTGACCGATCACTTGGCACTCAAGTGGCTAAATACACTCGAGAGTCCCCTAGGAAGAGTTGCACGATGGGCGCTGGAATTGCAACAATATCAATTCGACATTCGCTACAGAGCCGGAAAGCAAAACGTCGTGGCCGACGCACTCTCTAGACAGCCTCTGGAAAACATGTATCGAATTGACGCAGAAGGAGAATCATCTTGCCCGTGGATTACGAACAAGATCAAGCAAGTACAGGAAGATCCACAGAAGTTCTCGGTGTACACCCTGGAAAATGGACAACTGTACCGAAACCTGGGTCACAGGCCAAACGGCGACGATTACGTCCCGTGGAAGCTCTGTGTCCCTAGGAATCATCGTCGCCGTGTTCTCGAAGAGTGCCATGACGCTCCAACATCAAGGCATCCGCAAGACGATCATCAGGTTATCCCAGCGGTACTACTGGCCCGGGATGTATCGAGACGCCCGACGTCATGTTCAGAAATGTGAAAGCTGCCAACGATTTATGGTCAATCAACAGAAGCCAGCTGAAAGAATGCTCACGATGCAAGTCGATGAGCCATTCACGACACTATGCGCTGATTTCGTCGGACCTCTACCCAGATCCAAGCACGGTAACACTACACTACTCGTTTTCTTCGATTTGTTCTCGAAATGAGTCGAATTGGTCCCCCTTAAAAAGGCCACTGCCACCCATCTGGTACGAGCATTTAGAGAACGAGTCCTCAGCAGGTTTGTAGTCCCAAAACTCTTCGTGTGCGATAACGGCACACAGTTCACGAGTCGGATATTCAAGAACGGCCTAAAGGAATGGAGAGTCGACGTCCAGCATACAGCACCGTACTGCCCCCAGGAGAACCCAACAGAAAGGGCAAATCGGACAATCAAAACGATGATATCGCAGTTCATCAACGGCGATCAGAACACCTGGGACGAGTTGCTGCCGGAGATTACTCTGGCCATCAACTCCAGCGTCTCAGACTCTACTGGTTTCAGTCCAGCCTTCGTAGTACAAGGGCGAGAGCCAAGACTCCCAAGCGCACTATACGACGAGGTGACGCCAGCCACTGGAAGCGAATCTCAAACGCCTGCCGAGAAAGCAGCCCGTTTGAGGGAGATATTCGCCATAGCACAGTCCAACATGCAGCGAGCCACACAAGATCAACAACGCCACTACAATTTACGCCGCAGAGAATGGAGACCGAAGCTAGGATCCCTTGTCTTACTTCGACAGCATCACCTTTCAAAAGCTGCCGAAGGATTTGTTGCGAAACTAGCACCGAAATACGACGGACCATTCAAGGTGGTCAAGTTCGTATCCACATACGTCGTGCGCATCCAACGTGTGGGAAGCCGGAGGAGACAAGTTGCCAACGTGGCCGACCTAAAAGAGTACCACACTGATGCAGCGAACAACGACGACGACGACACAGACATCCTCGAGGCTACACACAACCCTCAGGATTAACCAAGAGAGCACTAACCAAGCCCAAGTAGTGACCCACTTCCTGAGTATGAGCCAGAAGACATGGCGCACTTACTTGGACGAGTAAATTAGATAATAAGGGGTGTTAGCCAGAGACCCCACACTCACACTAGTTTACCTTACGCGCAAGCCACACCTCTAAAGCGGAATAAAACCTGCAAAAACAAAGTTAATAACAAGAAATTTTATCTTCCACAGCAACAACAACTTTCGTTAAGCCAAGATGGAGAGAAATAATGGAAGCAGTGCGTGGCAATCGTCGCCGGAGCAAGATTGGGAAGACGACAAGTCTACGTCCCCATACCTTCCCCAAGACCAGGACGGCCAGTCACCAGATGACCCGTCCCCAGCCAGCAGCGCTCACGACAACGAGTGGCTGTCCTCATCCGAGCCGGAGAACGCGACGGCCAGCCCGACGAACGATTCAGGACAACACTGCAGCGGGATGAGTGGGACTGCCAAGAGTCACCACCACCTCCCAGCTCGGAAAGCGACACCCTACCTGAACGGCACTATCCCGACAATGTGCGCGAGGTGTACGACGAGCACGCACCACCTCACCGCGGCTTTCGAGGCCCCACATATCCGCCCCGGTTCCAGGGCCATCAAGACGGCGGCTCCTACTCCAGGTCACCAAAGCCGGAACCCCGACGCGACCCAAGGAGCGGACGAGGGGTCCGGCCAGCGAGTCCAGCAGCGACGACGGGCAAATCTATTACTGGGAAGTGGTGGCGAAGAAAACTACCAGCAGAAAACCACTCCCTATGGTGCCCGAGTGACCCGCAACACCACCACTACTGTGGATATCTTCCTACCCCCGGGAGAGACGATGAGTACGATGTTCAACGTACCGAGAGAGTCACGGCAAGCACTCAGGGGTCGTGAGGAGGCTCGATGCATGCGCGTCGAGCTGGAAGCGACCGGACAAGCAACCGCCAACTACACGCGGAACAACCGCAACGACAGCTCACAGCGTCAACCAAGGCGGAACACCTCACCCGAGACTGTCCTACCTGGGAGCCGGCAACATCGGACGAAGAGGCCAACCGTCCCCTCTTTCGTCGGCGGTACTCACGAGCCCCGACCAATGCGACCACCAGCGAAGCAGCACCAGCGGAGTGGGTTGTGGCACCGACGGGGTGGAAGGTCGACACGAAGGACCGGAAAATACCCCAGGCCCTGGTCGAGGACGTCATGTCAGGGGTGCACAAGCGCACCCGGACCCGTTACTCCAAAGAACTGGACGGGCAACGATTCCAAGTGGAACGGACGAAGACTCGGAGGGTTTTGATCCATTTGACCTCCCGAAGAAAGGAGAGGATGTAACGCAGTAAAATTCTGCGCCACAAATTGTATTAGCACTAAGATTTTTCTATTTTTATTATTTCTTGCACGGTTCTGAATAGATGTGCACTATTCACTATTTGTTACTAGCCTTAAGATTCCACTACTGTTATTAGATTTAAGATTTCACATTGAAGTTTCTCTGCTACTAGACGTAAGTTTCAATTATATTTACGCAGCAAAGATCTTTTGAATAGAGGAAGAATAAACGAGCCGGCATCACCGCCCACGCTTGTATAGGGATTTTAGAAAAAGAGAATTAGGTCACACGAAGGAAGGCGAGAAGGGCGAAACGAAAACGGAAGCTCGCTCTCTTCTTCGGCGACCATCGAGACGACCAGACGTGTGTTAGCAGCGAGGCATAGGATCAAATCCACGTAAGTTATGGCAATCAGGCAATAAACGTGGTGCAATGTAGGGCCAATGATAACGAAATCCCGCATAAAAGGCATTTTAAAGAATATTTCAGAAATCCGCCCACGCTATGAGCGCAACTTACATATATACCAGGCTCGAGTCAGAATATATGTAAGGTGTGACTGAAAAAGCAAACGAGTGTTGATTGTTATATTGCTGCGTATGAACCGGCAATATAACGTCAAAACGAGCCCTATTCCGCCCCCGCATCCTCCAGCGCCAGCGGCTACAGTGGGCCTATTTCATGTATAGCGTGTATGAACCGCGATAGATGAAATAGTCCACTCGACCAACGGAGTTTTTGGAGGTTAGTTTGCAGCGCATGAGCATGCAGACATAACGCCAAAACTACCGGCCGCAAGGCGACTGACACCCTACAGTGTGCATCGAGTCCCTCTTGTCGCATGGTCCCGTCACATTTATAAATGTTTTTGTAAATGAACCCTGGACAGCTGAGTCATACCCCAGCTGGAAATAAAACTTCTTTACAAGTGGCGCCCGAGCAGGGACCCTGTGACAACGCTGAAAGAAAATTACGGGAAAAATGTATTAAAGTCCCATATTCGATGCCACTGTAGGTTAGGAAATTGTCATAGAAGCTGCACCATAAAAAAATTGACACATGCCAAATTCAATGCACATGCAGAAGCCCAAGCAACGGCTTAACACACGTACAAACGTACAAGCAAATCCAACAACCGGCGTCTCGCTGCTTTGCTCGACCTAAAGGCTCGCGACACGAGCTGAGCAGCGCAGCCGGTACCGGCTGCATTCGCTCTTGATCCCGCTTGCGCTCTCTTGACGCCGACGCCGCCGTCGCGCATCGAGCAGTGCTAAGGCCTATACACAGTGAAATAAATAAAATTAAGTGAAACAAGCAACGACCGAAGCAGAGCAGTGAACATTTATATACAGTGCCAAAATAACAACAACAACGAGTAAGACTTAGTGAACAAGCAAAACTGACACAGTGAAATAATTAAAAATATATAAATCCAACTACGAGCGGTCCAATAAAGTGGACGATACACAGAGGGGGAAAAAAAAGCAAAGCAGTACAGTGAACACAGTGAGACTACATGAAACAGTGGAAAAAAAGGACAACATAATAGAAGAATATAATCCTTTTTTTACATATTTTTTGATACCAAAAAGATCTACCCAGTGCAAATTACCACACAAGGAAATTTTATTTTTGTTTTTTTTTTATGTGAACAAAACAAACACAACAACACAGTGTAGTGACAATACGCAGCAACAGCGAACACCAAGCAATAATATTACAACGAAAGCAACAATATAAGAACAGAGAATAAAATTTTACAACAAAACAAACGCAGCACAGTGAGCCTAAAACAACAAAATCAGCAGTGACAAAATAAAACCCAAATGTGCAAGCGAAAAGTGCATAGAGGCAGTGACGTCATCAGTGATGTGCAGGGTCGTCAGTGATGTGCCATGTCACTTGGCAGACGAACCAGTGAGCCGATCCAGTTCGTCACATTGCCTCCATGGTTATTGTTGGCGCAGATGCTGCTTTAGATTAAGATAGTTTAAGAGAATTATTTGAATTTTAGTTTAGGGCGAAAAGAGAGCGCGAGAGCGGCCGTTTGCGGACGTCGCCTCGCGCCCTTTTTTCGCCGCCTTAGGCTTAGTTTAGCTTGTAAGCCTAATTTGAAGTCAGTTGTAAAATAGAACTAAATATAAGCACAATTGTCGCCAAATCGTTCGCATTTTCCGCATTAAAAAGTTAAAAGCAAGCGTCCCATTCTTTCTTTGTATTTAATAATTTATATAAAATAATATAAATTTTCATTGGCGCCCGAGCAGGGACTTGCTTGTTTTTTTAATTAAAAACTTTAATTTGTGCGGAACCGCGTCGGTCGTGTTGTTGTTGCTGCACTGGGGATTGTGTGTGTTGCTGTCACGTCAACTGGATTATTGGAGGATGAGTCAAGTCGACCAAAGGGAAGTTCCTGAGCCAAAGTCGACTTCACAGGTACTGTGCTAAAGTTTGAAAGTGGAATTTAACCAGCGAATTGCTTATTTCGGCCTTCAACTTTCAACCTTTGGCACATACGTGACCATAATATAATACGGTAGATAGTTGAGCATAATTAACACAAATATAAATCGCATGTCGTACTAATATTAAATAAAAGTGAACCGCTATAGGCAATTATTTAAAGTGCCAATTTATTGTCGTTTGATTTTGTTATACATACATACATACATAAATATACATAGCCACTTTTACATACGGCATCCCCCCCCACGTCAATCTCAGCCAACCGTCGGCAGTTTTCGTTTGTTGCTTGCTCTCGTTGTCCTCATCAAATTCGCCGTTGTCGTTCTTACATATGTAAATATATACCGACATACTCGCATACATAACATAGCTAATACATTGCTGTCGTGTTCGCGCTTAAGCTGCTGCATTTTTTGTTTGCCTGCGCTTCGCATAATACATGCATAAGAATTAGCTGTTCTGCTAACGCACACAAGGCATTTGTATTAGAATTATTCTTTTCGTTTGTCGCCACTTTCGCTGCTGCTTCCAAAAGTATTGCCTTCGACGGTCAGTCAACTGCAGTTCTTCTCGTTTTCGTTCGCACTGCTAGACGACCATCTGTTGCGCTCCCCTACACTTGCTGAGAACAGCATTTTATTTTCGATTTCTCGTTTGTCACTCGACAATTTTCGTTCGATCAAGTTTAAAACTTTAAATCAATATGAGTAAGGACTTGATCGAAGAACTTAAAAGGAAGCGCGAGGGCTGTATGAGGAGTATATGTCGTATGCAACGGCAATTAAAAGAAGGCTCGATTTCGTTAGAGCCAATCGAGTTAGAATGCAGGTTAGAGCTTCTAACAACTCATATAGAAACTGCAAATATATTGCAAAGCAAAATTGAAGCAAAAGATACAGAAGATGACTACCGTGAAGAGTTGGAAGAAACTTGCATTATGACCAAATCCTTATTAAAAGGCCAGCTGGAAAAACTAAGAAGAAAAAGCATCGACAATTCAAGTTCGGCAAACGGTATTGCACCGCCTACTTCAAAAAAGCCAAGGTGTCGATTGCCAGCGGTCGCTCTTCCAACTTTTAGCGGCAAGCATTCTGAATTTAAAAATTTCATGAGTCTTTTTGAAACTTTTGTTCACAATGATGACACACTGCATGATATTGAAAAATTCAATCACTTAATATCATGTTTAGCTGGTGACGCTTTAGGCACAGTTCGCGCCTTCCAAGTGACGGAAGACAATTATAGCAAAGCCCTTGAAAGTCTAAAGCGGGTGTACGATAATGACTGCCTAATATTTTTCGATAACATATCGACACTTTTCAATCTGCAAAAGATTTCCCAGCCATCTGCGTCAGCTTTGAGAAGCCTGATCGACACAGTGTCGGCCACCTATGACTCACTTCTGTCAATTGGTGACGACAAGAAAATCGCTAATGCCATTTTAATTTATTTAGTTATGGGCAAAGTCGATCCTACCACAAAAAAGAAGTGGGAAGAGCAGCTCGACTACACAACGCTCCCACTATGGCGAGATTGTGAGACTGCTCTTAACAGACGCTACCAGCATATTGTTGCTGAAGAAGCTAGTAAAGCTCAAGCGAAGGGCAGCCAGTCGAACAATAACACTCAGACTCAAAAAGTAAAAAATGCTAGCAGGATAAATCATTCGTTCGTTGCTGCCAAAAACGAACAGAATAACCTTTGTCAATTTTGCAATTCAGCTGACCATTCGATTGGCAATTGCCAGGCATATATTGCCTTGTCAGTGCAGCAAAGGTTTGACTTCGCTAAAGGTGCGCCTTTGTGCATAAACTGTCTTCGACGAGGCCACACAGTAGCGAAGTGTAAGGCAAAGAAATGTAGCGTGTGCCAACGTTCTCATCACACACTGCTACATATTTATACTGCTAGCACAAATCTTGCGTTACCACCACCCTCTCAGCCACCACATCTTCAAGATAGCTCTTCCACTTCGCATGCCATGCATGCGACTGCTTCGGATAGAGTGGTTCTTGCAACAGCAGTCGTGAGCGTTAAAACGAAAAGTGGCGATTTCGTTTTAGCAAGCGCATTGTTAGATTCTGGGTCACAAGTCAACTTTGTGACTGAGGATCTAGCTCAAAAGCTACAGCTCAGACGAGAGGATACGTGTATGGTCTTGCGCGGCATTGGAGACACCAATGCGCGTGCCAAGAAAAGAATTCATACAGTGGTGAAGTCGCGTGTCAATTGTAGCGAGTTTTCCGCAGATTTTTGGATCTTGGGATCGATTTCTGGTTATCATCCCGATCAAGCGGTGAACACCAGCGGGTGGAGGGTCCCCAAAAATATTCAATTGGCCGATCCTCAATTCCATAAGCCGCAAAAAATTGATATGCTAATTGGAGCAGAGTCATTCTTCGACTCCCCCCTGAGTCTCCCACATTACAAAAAACGCTTCTCGGCTGGATAGTGTCAGGCAGATGCTCTTCTCAACCTACAACGAGTATAGAAGGAGCAGCGAATTTAAGTTGCCAAGAAGAACAATTACTTTCGATAGACTCAACGATACAAAAGTTTTGGTCCATTGAGGACTTGCCTAATAATTCGAAAGTTCTCTCACCTGAGCAACAGCTTTGTGAACAACACTTTGTTGATAATACAAAAATCTTGTCATCTGGTCGATTTCAGGTACGGTTACCTTTTAAATCTGACCCAAAAAATCTTGGCTCGTCGTATGAAATTGCGAAACGTCGTTTTTTGTCGCTTGAAAGGAGGTTGTCAAAAGACCCTCAAATGAAAAGCATGTATCTGGAATTTATGGACGAGTATGTTTCGCTCGGTCACATGTCCTCAACGGACAACAAAATTCCAGATACTCCACACTATTTTATTCCGCATCAGTGTGTTCTGCGGCCTCAAAGCACGTCGACCAAGTTGCGTGTCGTTTTCGATGCCTCTTGCCGCACGTCCACTCAGATTGCGTTGAATGATACCTTAATGGTCGGTCCAACAATTCAGGAGGAGCTTTATTCTACGCTGCTTCGTTTTCGTTTGCGAAAGTTCGCCTTAGCGGCAGACATTAAAAAAATGTACCGTCAGGTGATGGTGCACGAAGCAGATAGAAACTATCAGCTCATAGTGTGGCGAAGAGATCCGTCTGAGTCTTTGAAAATCTTCAGGTTAAACACTGTAACGTATGGCACGTCGCCAGCTCCGTTCTTGGCGGTGCGGTGTTTAACAAGGCTGAGTGAAATGGTCCGTTCCTCACATCCAACAGCTGCTGAAGTTATTCGGAGCGACTTTTATGTCGACGATATGTTAACTGGTGCTGAAAGCGTTGAACAGCTAAAAAAGCTTCGAGCAGAAGTGTCGCACGTTCTTCAAAGTGCAGGTTTCGAATTGGCAAAGTGGTTTTCGAACTGCTCGGAACTGTCCGCATTTGATAGCACAGTTATTCCAGTAGCCACAGTCGACTCAGACCCAACCAAAACGCTCGGCGTTATGTGGTTGCCGAAGGAAGATGTATTTCAGTTCCAGTTGGAAAATTCCTTCCTAGATCTCCGCTCGACAAAACGGAACATATTATCGGTGACTGCCAGGCTTTTCGATCCTCTGGGCCTTCTTTGCCCGCTGATCACCAAAGCAAAAATGTTGCTGCAAGATTTGTGGCTACAAAAACTAGATTGGGACGAATCCATCCCTGAGAATCTTCATACAGTTTGGGACTCATTTAAGCAGAATTTGTTGAACCTCAGCGGTATTCAAGTCCCTAGATTCGTCCATACAGATACGCAGTCACCCATTCAAATACATGCGTTCGCCGATGCCTCAATGCGAGCTTATGGCGCGTGTATTTATGTTCGTGTTTCGACTGCGAATGGTTGGAAAGTGTCACTTTTGACCTCAAAATCCAAAGTAGCTCCACTCAAGACGAAAACTTTGCCTCGTCTTGAGCTGTGTGCAGCTCACCTTCTCGCAGATCTTTTTCGTCAAGTCCGCCCGTTGCTTAATTCTCCAATAGACAAGATAGTTATGTGGACTGACTCGGAAATAACGCTCCACTGGATCAAGTCGCATCCGTCGGCATGGTCAGTTTTCGTTTCAAACAGGGTTTCTCAAATCCAAGAGTGGTCCGAGAATGCAACGTGGCGACATGTCCCAACGAAGTCCAACCCAGCAGACATCGTGTCCAGAGGATGTAATGTAGACGAGTTGCGTAGCTCCATTTGGTTTACAGGGCCAGCCTTCCTCATGGAATCGGAAGAAAATTGGCCTGTGAATGCTCACTTTGAGCCGCCTAAAAATTCAGCTGCCCTAGAGATTCGTAAGTCTGCTGTAGTTTTACTCGCAGATCGGCAAGCCAATTATATTCTCGAAGTTATCGAAAGCTACTCGTCACATTCAAAATTGCTGAGGGTGTTCGTTTGGGTTTTTCGATTTATACAAAGGTGCAGAAAGGTCTCGAAGCCCTTTGATCCTATAGCCAAGCCAAGCGAACTCAATTTGGTATTCAACAAAAAGTCATCCAGGACAATGAGTTCGGTGACGAAATCGACAAGGTTCGAAAAAAGAGAACACTTAACGCTAACTTACAGCGTCTGAGTCCATTTCTACATGAGTTTAGAAAAGACGGTTTCTTGTTTTCCTTGCTGAGAGTGGGGGGAAGATTATTAAATGCTCCTATCCCGTACGAAGCCAAGTTTCCGTTGTTGCTTTCTAAAAAGTCGCAATTCACAATATCGTACGTATCTTATTTGCATGTGTCAAATTGCCATGCTGGCCCTAGATCGCTGGTGAGCCTGCTTCGTGAGCGAGTTTGGCTGGTTAACGCTCAGGAAGTGTGTCGCCGAACAGTACGTTCGTGCATCCTCTGCTTCAAATGGAAGCCCCGGTTGGCCTCCCAAGTAATGGGAAATCTTCCGGCAGACAGGCTCCAGCCGTTCCACCCGTTCGAAGTATGTGGTGTTGATTTTTGTGGCCCTATAAGCACAACGCTCCGCATCCGTGGCAAGCCACCGTACAAGTCGTACGTGGCTCTTTTCGTTTGTTTTGCCTCGAAAGCGGTTCACTTAGAGCTTGTGTCAGATCTAACCACTGATGCTTTTCTCTTGGCTTTTGAAAGGTTCGTCGGCAGGAGAGGCGTCCCTCGCAAAGTTTACTGCGACAACGCAACGAACTTCGTGGGAGCCGACAGGAAGCTGCAGGAGTTCCGAGCAAGATGGGAGAAGGAGGCGGAAGGCGTACGCGAATTCGCATCAAGAAAAGGATGCGAGTTTGCGTACATACCACCCAGAGCGCCTCACTTCGGCGGTCTATGGGAGGCAGGTGTCAAGTCTGCAAAGCACCTGTTCCTACGGACGGTGGGCAATGCGCTCCTGACCGCAGAAGAGCTCGGAACACTCCTGGCGAGCGTCGAGGCCGTGCTGAACTCTCGGCCACTGGGACCACTCAGCGCGGACCCCAGCGACGGCGAGGCGCTAACCCCGGGCCACTTTCTGATCGGGCGGCCTCTTCTGGCGACTCCAGCTTCACCGCTCCCGGACATCGACAGCCAAACCTGCTTAAGGCGATGGCGCAATGCCTCGTGTCTCAAGCACAGGTTTTGGCAGCGATGGTCCCGGGAGTATATTTCGAGCCTCCAGGTGCGAGCGAAGTGGTTCCAGGAGGAACCCAACGTCGTCGTGGGACAACTGGTCGTGGTGGCCGAAGACAACGTGCCGCCACAAAAGTGGATACTTGGCAGGGTCACCACAACTCACGCCGGGACAGACGGGAAGGTGCGGGTGGCCGACGTCGCCACGAGTAGTGGCAATCTACGGAGGGCTATTCATCGGCTGGCGCCATTGCCCGTTGAAGGACGATGTCCCTCCAAGGGGGCCGGTGTTGGCGCAGATGCTGCTTTAGATTAAGATAGTTTAAGAGAATTATTTGAATTTTAGTTTAGGGCGAAAAGAGAGCGCGAGAGCGGCCGTTTGCGGACGTCGCCTCGCGCCCTTTTTTCGCCGCCTTAGGCTTAGTTTAGCTTGTAAGCCTAATTTGAAGTCAGTTGTAAAATAGAACTAAATATAAGCACAATTGTCGCCAAATCGTTCGCATTTTCCGCATTAAAAAGTTAAAAGCAAGCGTCCCATTCTTTCTTTGTTTTTAATAATTTATATAAAATAATATAAATTTTCAGTTATTTTGTATTTTATTTTTGTTTTTTTAAGTGTGAACAAAACCTGAACAACAATAAACAATATCTGGAACGAAATAAATAAATAAATAAATTAAAAAAAAAAAAAAATAAATAAATAAATAAATATAAATAAAAGTGAATTTTAACATTGAAACAATACAACGATACAAAGACACATGCAAATAAATCCATTAAAACAAAACCATCCACCAGCAATAAGAAGACAATAAGAAAAGAAAGTGAACAAAGATGAATCCAGAAATTCAGGGTGAGTACGTTCCAGTAGTCACTAGAAACCCTGGGGTGGGAACCGGCTGGATTTATAGCCGGTCGCAAACAGAACTGGAAGAGTTCTCAGTCGAGTTCGGGTTCGACACGGCGAACCAACTCAACGATTTAAAACAGAATTTCGCGACGTTCATTGCGGGAAAGGCATTGCAGCGCGAAACTTGGGCTCGGTTGGCGGATCTCGAACGGCATTATACGTCGAAATTCGTACCGGCCCCAGTTCCTGAGTCTGGACAATTGCCGCGCACATCGATGACGGGTGCGCCGCGCGATTTCCAGATACCTGGAACTGCTTCGCCTGCATATCTCTCGCCCATTAATGATCGGCTGTTCCCAAATTGGCAACCAAAGCCAAACCCATCGACTGCAAGTCGTTCAATGAACCAAACCAGAACCGGCCCACAGCAGGCAACGTTACGGCCTCAATGGCATGTCATAATACAAGTCCAGAGCGCATAAGAAAATGGGGACTTCGTTTTAACGGGTGCACAGACCCACTGGCATTTATAGAACAACTCGAAGAACGGGCTGTTTCCTACGACATCGAGTTCGACGACCTGCCGCGCGCCATGCCGGAGGTTCTAACGGAGAAAGCTGCACTCTGGTTCCGCACAAGCCGACTCCAGAATGCAACATGGGCAACCTTTCGAAAAGAATTTTTTGAATTTTTTCAGCCCTCCAAGTATTTTCAGCGACTAGAAGACGAGATAAGAACTCGCTTCCAAGTAGAGGGGGAAAATTTTAAAGATTTTGTCGTAGTGCTGCGAGCACTCATGCATCATGCCGGGTACACCGAGGCCCAAGAACTAGATCGTATTTATGAAAACACTGTGCCAGAATTTCAGCTATATGTACGCCGCCATGAATTCCGGACGCTGCCTCATCTTATCCAACTCATTGGAGAGTTGGAGAGTGTCAAGCAGCGTGGTCAGAGGCGCACGCCCATGGCCGCACCCTTCGCCAACACTTCACCGAGCAGGGCGCATACGCCTACCGCTGCAACATATGGCACGACAGAAACACGAGACCAACAACATTCGAGACGCCACGCAATCCGTTCCGACAACGACCGATGCCGCGGCTGAAACCACCGACGATGACGTTGGCGGTGCCGGGAATGCGGCAAGGTGATAGTCTGGACTCAGCGAACCAAATGATGACACAGGACTCGCATGTTCCGGGCGACGCTCGACGAGCATGCAGGAACTGTGGCCAGTAGGGCCATTTCCAGGATCAGTGCCGTAACAGACGGGTACTGTTCTGCTGGGAATGTGGTCGGCGAGGCGTACGAACCCTTGCCTGTTGCCCACAGCGAGCATCGGGAAACGAGCAGCGTCTCCGCTCGCCTGGGAACCCAGCGGAGACAGCGCAAGCAACACCCCCAGCCTAGATAGCCAGATGTATATGTGCGAAGGACGCATTGTGGCCAGAGTCCAGATAAGCGGTCAAAGCATAGTTGCCACAATAGACACCGGGGCGACTCGCAGTTTCATCAGCGAAACATCCGACAGGATGAAATCCGCAGCGCTAGCACGAACATTCGGCTTAGCGATGGTTCCAGATGCGAGATAAGCAGAGCCTTACACACGAGCGTACGCCTAGACAATCGCACTGTTCGCATGACATTCCTGATTATGCCCAACATGCTCGACCCCGTTATCCTAGGTATCGATTTCCTACAGACCATTGGCACGATGATACAATGCGGGACCGTTTGCCTGAAACTTGGACCAGGCGAACCAGAAGCCCCTATGCACAACGAAAATCCTGATCTACCCACTAGCCGGAGAAGAAGCACAACCAAGGTCACATCGCCGCGCCCTGCACCAGCCAAGAATACAAGCGTACCCGTCACTAGCCGGCAGGCCATAGAGAGGTGTTGTCAACAGCATGAAGACGACAATGAGGAGAACAAGGAACCACAGAGTCCCTCAACGACAACGACTACACAGGCCAGCCCCTTCGACGTCACTGAACTGGCTGAAGAACCCGAGGAACCAGATTACGACTCGGTGTTACAACGAGAACCGGCAGAACCATGGCCACGGGACATACATCTCAAAGCTACCAAGATTTGACACGCTCAGTGGAGTCACGCATATGGCGAAGCACTCGATCGTCATGAGAGATCACCCAATCAAGCAGCGATACTTCCCAAGAAATCCGGCCATGCAACGTATAATCAATGAATAAGTGGATGAACTCTTGGAGCAGGGATTAATAGAGCCTTCTCGGAGCCCAAACAGCGCTCCCATTGTGCTTGTTCGGAAAAAGAATGGCAAGTGGCGTATGTGTGTGGATTACCGGCAACTCAATGAACGTTCAATTCCTGATGCGTACCCTCTGCCGCGCATTAACCACATACTGGAGCGACTACGCAACTCAAAGTGTATAACCACACTGGACTTGAAGAATGGCTATTGGCAAATACCCATGGCTGATGACAGCCGTGAATGTACAGCGTTCACTGTACCGGGTCGGGGTTTATTCCAGTAGCGTGTCATGCCATTTGGACTACACTCGGCGCCTGCTACGTTTCAACGCACTCTCGACACAGTCCTGGGCACAGACATGGAACCCAACGCTTTCGCCTATATGGATGACGTCATTATCATCGGCAAGGACTTTGATGACCACATCAGAAATTTGCGCGAGGTCTTCAGACGACTACGTCAGGCAAATCTCAGAATCAATCCAGAGAAATGCACGTTCTTCCAACAGAGATTGAAATACTTGGGCCATTTGGTCAGCAACCAGGGCATTCACACGGATCCTGACAAAGTTTCTGCTGTACGAAACCTGGAGCCTCCAACGAACTTGAAGGAACTTCGCCAATGTATTGGGATGGCATCCTGGTATCGCAAATTCGTGCCAAATTTCGCTGCAGTCGTGCAGCCAATGTCCCAACTACTCAAAAAGGGAAGAGTCTGGCGTTGGGGCGAAGAACAGCAAACAGCTTTTAATAATTTGAAATCTTTACTCACCACAGCTCCAGTGTTAGCATGCCCGGATTTTAACCACAAGTTCGTACTACAAATGGACGCTAGCAATCTCGGGATCGGTGCGGTATTAACGCAGGAGATCGATGGGCAGGAGCGAGTCATTTCATACATCAGTCGCAGACTGAGCAAAGCTGAGCAGAATTACTCTGCTACCGACAAGGAATGTCTAGCTGTGATTTGGGCAATCCGGAAGCTGAGGTGCTACCTGGAGGGCTACCGATTCGAGATGGTGACCGATCACTTGGCACTCAAGTGGCTAAATACACTCGAGAGTCCCCTAGGAAGAGTTGCACGATGGGCGCTGGAATTGCAACAATATCAATTCGACATTCGCTACAGAGCCGGAAAGCAAAACGTCGTGGCCGACGCACTCTCTAGACAGCCTCTGGAAAACATGTATCGAATTGACGCAGAAGGAGAATCATCTTGCCCGTGGATTACGAACAAGATCAAGCAAGTACAGGAAGATCCACAGAAGTTCTCGGTGTACACCCTGGAAAATGGACAACTGTACCGAAACCTGGGTCACAGGCCAAACGACGACAATTACGTCCCGTGGAAGCTCTGTGTCCCTAGGAATCATCGTCGCCGTGTTCTCGAAGAGTGCCATGACGCTCCAACAGCGGGTCATCAAGGCATCCGCAAGACGATCATCAGGTTATCCCAGCGGTACTACTGGCCCGGGATGTATCGAGACGCCCGACGTCATGTTCAGAAATGTGAAAGCTGCCAACGATTTATGGTCAATCAACAGAAGCCAGCTGAAAGAATGCTCACGATGCAAGTCGATGAGCCATTCACGACACTATGCGCTGATTTCGTCGGACCTCTACCCAGATCCAAGCACCGTAACACTACACTACTCGTTTTCTTCGATTTGTTCTCGAAATGGGTCGAATTGGTCCCCCTTAAAAAGGCCACTGCCACCCATCTGGTACGAGCATTTAGAGAACGAGTCCTCAGCAGGTTTGTAGTCCCAAAACTCTTCGTGTGCGATAACGGCACACAGTTCACGAGTCGGATATTCAAGAACTGCCTAAAGGAATGGAGAGTCGACGTCCAGCATACAGCACCGTACTGCCCCCAGGAGAACCCAACAGAAAGGGCAAATCGGACAATCAAAACGATGATATCGCAGTTCATCAACGGCGATCAGAACACCTGGGACGAGTTGCTGCCGGAGATTACTCTGGCCATCAACTCCAGCGTCTCAGACTCTACTGGTTTCAGTCCAGCCTTCGTAGTACAAGGGCGAGAGCCAAGACTCCCAAGCGCACTATACGACGAGGTGACGCCAGCCACTGGAAGCGAATCTCAAACGCCTGCCGAGAAAGCAGCCCGTTTGAGGGAGATATTCGCCATAGCACAGTCCAACATGCAGCGAGCCACACAAGATCAACAACGCCACTACAATTTACGCCGCAGAGAATGGAGACCGAAGCTAGGATCCCTTGTCTTACTTCGACAGCATCACCTTTCAAAAGCTGCCGAAGGATTTGTTGCGAAACTAGCACCGAAATACGACGGACCATTCAAGGTGGTCAAGTTCGTATCCACATACGTCGTGCGCATCCAACGTGTGGGAAGCCGGAGGAGACAAGTTGCCAACGTGGCCGACCTAAAAGAGTACCATACTGATGCAGCGAACAACGACGACGACGACACAGACATCCTCGAGGCTACACACAACCCTCAGGATTAACCAAGAGAGCACTAACCAAGCCCAAGTAGTGACCCACTTCCTGAGTATGAGCCAGAAGACATGGCGCACTTACTTGGACGAGTAAATTAGATAATAAGGGGTGTTAGCCAGAGACCCCACACTCACACTAGTTTACCTTACGCGCAAGCCACACCTCTAAAGCGGAATAAAACCTGCAAAAACAAAGTTAATAACAAGAAATTTTATCTTCCACAGCAACAACAACTTTCGTTAAGCCAAGATGGAGAGAAATAATGGAAGCAATGCGTGGCAATCGTCGCCGGAGCAAGATTGGGAAGACGACAAGTCTACGTCCCCATACCTTCCCCAAGACCAGGACGGCCAGTCACCAGATGACCCGTCCCCAGCCAGCAGCGCTCACGACAACGAGTGGCTGTCCTCATCCGAGCCGGAGAACGCGACGGCCAGCCCGACGAACGATTCAGGACAACACTGCAGCGGGATGAGTGGGACTGCCAAGAGTCACCACCACCTCCCAGCTCGGAAAGCGACACCCTACCTGAACGGCACTATCCCGACAATGTGCGCGAGGTGTACGACGAGCACGCACCACCTCACCGCGGCTTTCGAGGCCCCACATATCCGCCCCGGTTCCAGGGCCATCAAGACGGCGGCTCCTACTCCAGGTCACCAAAGCCGGAACCCCGCCGCGACCCAAGGAGCGGACGAGGGGTCCGGCCAGCGAGTCCAGCAGCGACGACGGGCAAATCTATTACTGGGAAGTGGTGGCGAAGAAAACTACCAGCAGAAAACCACTCCCTATGGTGCCCGAGTGACCCGCAACACCACCACTACTGTGGATATCTTCCTACCCCCGGGAGAGACGATGAGTACGATGTTCAACGTACCGAGAGAGTCACGGCAAGCACTCAGGGGTCGTGAGGAGGCTCGATGCATGCGCGTCGAGCTGGAAGCGACCGGACAAGCAACCGCCAACTACACGCGGAACAACCGCAACGACAGCTCACAGCGTCAACCAAGGCGGAACACCTCACCCGAGACTGTCCTACCTGGGAGCCGGCAACATCGGACGAAGAGGACAACCGTCCCCTCTTTCGTCGGCGGTACTCACGAGCCCCGACCAATGCGACCACCAGCGAAGCAGCACCAGCGGAGTGGGTTGTGGCACCGACGGGGTGGAAGGTCGACACGAAGGACCGGAAAATACCCCAGGCCCTGGTCGAGGACGTCATGTCAGGGGTGCACAAGCGCACCCGGGCCCGTTACTCCAAAGAACTGGACGGGCAACGATTCCAAGTGGAACGGTCGAAGACTCGGAGGGTTTTGATCCATTTGACCTCCCGAAGAAAGGAGAGGATGTAACGCAGTAAAATTCTGCGCCACAAATTGTATTAGCACTAAGATTTTTCTATTTTTATTATTTCTTGCACGGTTCTGAATAGATGTGCACTATTCACTATTTGTTACTAGCCTTAAGATTCCACTACTGTTATTAGATTTAAGATTTCACATTGAAGTTTCTCTGCTACTAGACGTAAGTTTCAATTATATTTCACCACACTGCATACAGGAAGAGTTACGCAGCAAAGATCTTTTGAATAGAGGAAGAATAAACGAGCCGGCATCACCGCCCACGCTTGTATAGGGATTTTAGAAAAAGAGAGACCATCGAGACGACCAGACGTGTGTTAGCAGCGAGGCATAGGATCAAATCCACGTAAGTTATGCCAATCAGGCAATAAACGTGGTGCAATGTAGGGCCAATGATAACGAAATCCCGCAAAAAAGGCATTTTAAAGAATATTTCAGAAATCCGCCCACGCTATGAGCGCAACTTACATATATACCAGGCTCGAGTCAGAATATATGTAAGGTGTGACTGAAAAAGCAAACGAGTGTTGATTGTTATATTGCTGCGTATGAACCGGCAATATAACGTCAAAACGAGCCCTATTCCGCCCCCGCATCCTCCAGCGCCAGCGGCTACAGTGGGCCTATTTCATGTATAGCGTGTATGAACCGCGATAGATGAAATAGTCCACTCGACCAACGGAGTTTTTGGAGGTTAGTTTGCAGCGCATGAGCATGCAGACATAACGCCAAAACTACCGGCCGCAAGGCGACTGACACCCTACAGTGTGCATCGAGTCCCTCTTGTCGCATGGTCCCGTCACATTTATAAATGTTTTTGTAAATGAACCCTGGACAGCTGAGTCATACCCCAGCTGGAAATAAAACTTCTTTACAAGTGGCGCCCGAGCAGGGACCCTGTGACAACGCTGAAAGAAAATTACGGGAAAAATGTATTAAAGTCCCATATTCGATGCCACTGTAGGTTAGGAAATTGTCATAGAAGCTGCACCATAAAAAAATTGACACATGCCAAATTCAATGCACATGCAGAAGCCCAAGCAACGGCTTAACACACGTACAAACGTACAAGCAAATCCAACAACCGGCGTCTCGCTGCTTTGCTCGACCTAAAGGCTCGCGACACGAGCTGAGCAGCGCAGCCGGTACCGGCTGCATTCTCTCTTGATCCCGCTTGCGCTCTCTTGACGCCGACGCCGCCGTCGCGCATCGAGCAGTGCTAAGGCCTATACACAGTGAAATAAATAAAATTAAGTGAAACAAGCAACGACCGAAGCAGAGCAGTGAACATTTATATACAGTGCCAAAATAACAACAACAACGAGTAAGACTTAGTGAACAAGCAAAACTGACACAGTGAAATAATTAAAAATATATAAATCCAACTACGAGCGGTCCAATAAAGTGGACGATACACAGTGGGGGAAAAAAAAGCAAAGCAGTACAGTGAACACAGTGAGACTACATGAAATAATAGAAGAATATAATCCTTTTTTTTACATATTTTTTGATACCAAAAAGATCTACCCAGTGCAAATTACCACACAAGGAAATTTTATTTTTGTTTTTTTTTTTATGTGAACAAAACAAACCCAACAACACAGTGTAGTGACAATACGCAGCAACAGCGAACACCAAGCAATAATATTACAACGAAAGCAACAATATAAGAACAGTGAATAAAATTTTACAACAAAACAAACGCAGCACAGTGAGCCTAAAACAACAAAATCAGCAGTGACAAAATAAAACCCAAATGTGCAAGCGAAAAGTGCATAGAGGCAGTGACGTCATCAGTGATGTGCAGGGTCGTCAGTGATGTGCCATGTCACTTGGCAGACGAACCAGTGAGCCGATCCAGTTCGTCACTTTGCCTCCATGGTTATTTTGTATTTTATTTTTGTTTTTTTAAGTGTGAACAAAACCTGAACAACAATGAACAATATCTAGAACGAAATAAATAAATAAATTTAAAAAAAAAATAAATAAATAAATAAATAAATATAAATAAAAGTGAATTTTAACATTGAAACAATACAACGATACAAAGACACATGCAAATAAATCCATTAAAACAAAACCATCCACCAGCAATAAGAAGACAATAAGAAAAGAAAGTGAACAAAGATGAATCCAGAAATTCAGGGTGAGTACGTTCCAGTAGTCACTAGAAACCCTGGGGTGGGAACCGGCTGGATTTATAGCCGGTCGCAAACAGAACTGGAAGAGTTCTCAGTCGAGTTCGGGTTCGACACGGCGAACCAACTCGACGATTTAAAACAGAATTTCGCGACGTTCATTGCGGGAAAGGCATTGCAGCGCGAAACTTGGGCTCGGTTGGCGGATCTCGAACGGCATTATACGTCGAAATTCGTACCGGCCCCAGTTCCTGAGTCTGGACAATTGCCGCGCACATCGATGACGGGTGCGCCGCGCGATTTCCAGATACCCGGAACTGCTTCGCCTGCATATCTCTCGCCCATTAATGATCGGCTGTTCCCAAATTGGCAACCAAAGCCAAACCCATCGACTGCAAGTCGTTCAATACGCTTCGATGAACCAAACCAGAACCGGCCCACAGCAGGCAACGTTACGGCCTCAATGGCATGTCATAATACAAGTCCAGAGCGCATAAGAAAATGGGGACTTCGTTTTAACGGGTGCACAGACCCACTGGCATTTATAGAACAACTCGAAGAACGGGCTGTTTCCTACGACATCGAGTTCGACGACCTGCCGCGCGCCATGCCGGAGGTTCTAACGGAGAAAGCTGCACTCTGGTTCCGCACAAGCCGACTCCAGAATGCAACATGGGCAACCTTTCGAAAAGAATTTTTTGAATTTTTTCTGCCCTCCAAGTATTTTCAGCGACTAGAAGACGAGATAAGAACTCGCTTCCAAGTAGAGGGGGAAAATTTTAAAGATTTTGTCGTAGTGCTGCGAGCACTCATGCATCATGCCGGGTACACCGAGGCCCAAGAACTAGATCGTATTTATGAAAACACTGTGCCAGAATTTCAGCTATATGTACGCCGCCATGAATTCCGGACGCTGCCTCATCTTATCCAACTCATTGGAGAGTTGGAGAGTGTCAAGCAGCGTGGTCAGAGGCGCACGCCCATGGCCGCACGCTTCGCCAACACTTCACCGAGCAGGGCGCATACGCCTACCGCTGCAACATATGGCCGCGACAGAAACACGAGACCAACAACATTCGAGACGCCACGCAATCCGTTCCGACAACGACCGATGCCGCGGCTGAAACCACCGACGATGACGTTGGCGGTGCCGGGAATGCGGCAAGGTGGTAGTCTGGACTCAGCGAACCAAATGATGACACAGGACTCGCATGTTCCGGGCGACGCTCGACGAGCATGCAGGAACTGTGGCCAGCAGGGCCATTTCCAGGATCAGTGCCGTAACAGACGGGTACTGTTCTGCTGGGAATGTGGTCGGCGAGGCGTACGAACCCTTGCCTGTTGCCCACAGCGAGCATCGGGAAACGAGCAGCGTCTCCGCTCGCCTGGGAACCCAGCGGAGACAGCGCAAGCAACACCCCCAGCCTAGATAGCCAGATGTATATGTGCGAAGGACGCATTGTGGCCAGAGTCCAGATAAGCGGTCAAAGCATAGTTGCCACAATAGACACCGGGGCGACTCGCAGTTTCATCAGCGAAACATCCGACAGGATGAAATCCGCAGCGCCAGCACGAACATTCGGCTTAGCGATGGTTCCAGATGCGAGATAAGCAGAGCCTTACACACGAGCGTACGCCTAGACAATCGCACTGTTCGCATGACATTCCTGGTTATGCCCAACATGCTCGACCCCGTTATCCTAGGTATCGATTTCCTACAGACCATTGGCACGATGATACAATGCGGGACCGTTTGCCTGAAACTTGGACCAGGCGAACCAGAAGCCCCTATGCACAACGAAAATCCTGATCTACCCACTAGCCGGAGAAGAAGCACAACCAAGGTCACATCGCCGCACCCTGCACCAGCCAAGAATACAAGCGTACCCGTCACTAGCCGGCAACGACCACGACTACGCAGGCCAGCCCCTTCGACGTCACTGAACTGGCTGAAGAACCCGAGGAACCAGATTACGACTCGGTGTTACAACGAGAACCGGCAGAACCATGGCCACGGGACATACATCTCAAAGCTCAACAGTTCCTAGACGAGGAGCTACCAAGATTTGACACGCTCAGTGGAGTCACGCATATGGCGAAGCACTCGATCGTCATGAGAGATAATCGCTCAATCAAGCAGCGATACTTCCCAAGAAATCCGGCCATGCAACGTATAATCAATGAATAAGTGGATGAACTCTTGGAGCAGGGATTAATAGAGCCTTCTCGGAGCCCAAACAGCGCTCCCATTGTGCTTGTTCGGAAAAAGAATGGCAAGTGGCGTATGTGTGGATTACCGGCAACTCAATGAACGTTCAATTCCTGATGCGTACCCTCTGCCGCGCATTAACCACATACTGGAGCGACTACGCAACTCAAAGTTTATAACCACACTGGACTTGAAGAATGGCTATTGGCAAATACCCATGGCTGATGACAGCCGTGAATGTACAGCGTTCACTGTACCGGGTCGGGGTCTATTCCAGTAGCGTGTCATGCCATTTGGACTACACTCGGCGCCTGCTACGTTTCAACGCACTCTCGACACAGTCCTGGGCACAGACATGGAACCCAACGCTTTCGCCTATATGGATGACGTCATTATCATCGGCAAGGACTTTGATGACCACATCAGAAATTTGCGCGAGGTCTTCAGACGACTACGTCAGGCAAATCTCAGAATCAATCCAGAGAAATGCACGTTCTTCCAACAGAGATTGAAATACTTGGGCCATTTGGTCAGCAACCAGGGCATTCACACGGATCCTGACAAAGTTTCTGCTGTACGAAACCTGGAGCCTCCAACGAACTTGAAGGAACTTCGCCAATGTATTGGGATGGCATCCTGGTATCGCAAATTCGTGCCAAATTTCGCTGCAGTCGTGCAGCCAATGTCCCAACTACTCAAAAAGGGAAGAGTCTGGCGTTGGGGCGAAGAACAGCAAACAGCTTTTAATAATTTGAAATCTTTACTCACCACAGCTCCAGTGTTAGCATGCCCGGATTTTAACCACAAGTTCGTACTACAAATGGACGCTAGCAATCTCGGGATCGGTGCGGTATTAACGCAGGAGATCGATGGGCAGGAGCGAGTCATTTCATACATCAGTCGCAGACTGAGCAAAGCTGAGCAGAATTACTCTGCTACCGACAAGGAATGTCTAGCTGTGATTTGGGCAATCCGGAAGCTGAGGTGCTACCTGGAGGGCTACCGATTCGAGGTGGTGACCGATCACTTGGCACTCAAGTGGCTAAATACACTCGAGAGTCCCCTAGGAAGAGTTGCACGATGGGCGCTGGAATTGCAACAATATCAATTCGACATTCGCTACAGAGCCGGAAAGCAAAACGTCGTGGCCGACGCACTCTCTAGACAGCCTCTGGAAAACATGTATCGAATTGACGCAGAAGGAGAATCATCTTGCCCGTGGATTACGAACAAGATCAAGCAAGTACAGGAAGATCCACAGAAGTTCTCGGTGTACACCCTGGAAAATGGACAACTGTACCGAAACCTGGGTCACAGGCCAAACGACGACGATTACGTCCCGTGGAAGCTCTGTGTCCCTAGGAATCATCGTCGCCGTGTCATCAAGGCATCCGCAAGACGATCATCAGGTTATCCCAGCGGTACTACTGGCCAGGGATGTATCGAGACGCCCGACGTCATGTTCAGAAATGTGAAAGCTGCCAACGATTTATGGTCAATCAACAGAAGCCAGCTGAAAGAATGCTCACGATGCAAGTCGATGAGCCATTCACGACACTATGCGCTGATTTCGTCGGACCTCTACCCAGATCCAAGCACGGTAACACTACACTACTCGTTTTCTTCGATTTGTTCTCGAAATGGGTCGAATTGGTCCCCCTTAAAAAGGCCACTGCCACCCATCTGGTACGAGCATTTAGAGAACGAGTCCTCAGCAGGTTTGTAGTCCCAAAACTCTTCGTGTGCGATAACGGCACACAGTTCACGAGTCGGATATTCAAGAACTGCCTAAAGGAATGGAGAGTCGACGTCCAGCATACAGCACCGTACTGCCCCCAGGAGAACCCAACAGAAAGGGCAAATCGGACAATCAAAACGATGATATCGCAGTTCATCAACGGCGATCAGAACACCTGGGACGAGTTGCTGCCGGAGATTACTCTGGCCATCAACTCCAGCGTCTCAGACTCTACTGGTTTCAGTCCAGCCTTCGTAGTACAAGGGCGAGAGCCAAGACTCCCAAGCGCACTATACGACGAGGTGACGCCAGCCACTGGAAGCGAATCTCAAACGCCTGCCGAGAAAGCAGCCCGTTTGAGGGAGATATTCGCCATAGCACAGTCCAACATGCAGCGAGCCACACAAGATCAACAACGCCACTACAATTTACGCCGCAGAGAATGGAGACCGAAGCTAGGATCCCTTGTCTTACTTCGACAGCATCACCTTTCAAAAGCTTCCGAAGGATTTGTTGCGAAACTAGCACCGAAATACGACGGACCATTCAAGGTGGTCAAGTTCGTATCCACATACGTCGTGCGCATCCAACGTGTGGGAAGCCGGAGGAGACAAGTTGCCAACGTGGCCGACCTAAAAGAGTACCATACTGATGCAGCGAACAACGACGACGACGACACAGACATCCTCGAGGCTACACACAACCCTCAGGATTAACCAAGAGAGCACTAACCAAGCCCAAGTAGTGACCCACTTCCTGAGTATGAGCCAGAAGACATGGCGCACTTACTTGGACGAGTAAATTAGATAATAAGGGGTATTAGCCAGAGACCACACACTCACACTAGTTTACCTTACGCGCAAGCCACACCTCTAAAGCGGAATAAAACCTGCAAAAACAAAGTTAATAACAAGAAATTTTATTTTCCACAGCAACAACAACTTTCGTTAAGCCAAGATGGAGAGAAATAATGGAAGCAGTGCGTGGCAATCGTCGCCGGAGCAAGATTGGGAAGACGACAAGTCTACGTCCCCAGCCAGCAGCGCTCACGACAACGAGTGGCTGTCCTCATCCGAGCCGGAGAACGCGACGGCCAGCCCGACGAACGATTCAGGACAACACTGCAGCGGGATGAGTGGGACTGGCAAGAGTCACCACCACCTCCCAGCTCGGAAAGCGACACCCTACCTGAACGGCACTATCCCGACAATGTGCGCGAGGTGTACGACGAGCACGCACCACCTCACCGCGGCTTTCGAGGCCCCACATATCCGCCCCGGTTCCAGGGCCATCAAGACGGCGGCTCCTACTCCAGGTCACCAAAGCCGGAACCCCGACGCGACCCAAGGAGCGGACGAGGGGTCCGGCCAGCGAGTCCAGCAGCGACGACGAGCAAATCTATTACTGGGAAGTGGTGGCGAAGAAAACTACCAGCAGAAAACCACTCCCTATGGTGCCCGAGTGACCCGCAACACCACCACTACTGTGGATATCTTCCTACCCCCGGGAGAGACGATGAGTACGATGTTCAAGGTACCGAGAGAGTCACGGCAAGCACTCAGGGGTCGTGAGGAGGCTCGATGCATGCGCGTCGAGCTGGAAGCGACCGGACAAGCAACCGCCAACTACACGCGGAACAACCGCAACGACAGCTCACAGCGTCAACCAAGGCGGAACACCTCACCCGAGACTGTCCTACCTGGGAGCCGGCAACATCGGACGAAGAGGACAACCGTCCCCTCTTTCGTCGGCGGTACTCACGAGCCCCGACCAATGCGACCACCAGCGAAGCAGCACCAGCGGAGTGGGTTGTGGCACCGACGGGGTGGAAGGTCGACACGAAGGACCGGAATATACCCCAGGCCCTGGTCGAGGACGTCATGTCAGGTGTGCACAAGCGCACCCGGGCCCGTTACTCCAAAGAACTGGACGGGCAACGATTCCAAGTGGAACGGACGAAGACTCGGAGGGTTTTGATCCATTTGACCTCCCGAAGAAAGGAGAGGATGTAACGCAGTAAAATTCTGCGCCACAAATTGTATTAGCACTAAGATTTTTCTATTTTTATTATTTCTTGCACGGTTCTGAATAGATGTGCACTATTCACTATTTGTTACTAGCCTTAAGATTCCACTACTGTTATTAGATTTAAGATTTCACATTGAAGTTTCTCTGCTACTAGACGTAAGTTTCAATTATATTTCAGCACACTGCATACAGGAAGAGTTACGCAGCAAAGATCTTTTGAATAGAGGAAGAATAAACGAGCCGGCATCACCGCCCACGCTTGTATAGGGATTTTAGAAAAAGAGAATTAGGTCACACGAAGGAAGGCGAGAAGGGCGAAACGAAAACGGAAGCTCGCTCTCTTCTTCGGCGACCATCGAGACGACCAGACGTGTGTTAGCAGCGAGGCATAGGATCAAATCCACGTAAGTTATGCCAATCAGGCAATAAACGTGGTGCAATGTAGGGCCAATGATAACGAAATCCCGCAAAAAAGGCATTTTAAAGAATATTTCAGAAATCCGCCCACGCTATGAGCGCAACTTACATATATACCAGGCTCGAGTCAGAATATATGTAAGGTGTGACTGAAAAAGCAAACGAGTGTTGATTGTTATATTGCTGCGTATGAACCGGCAATATAACGTCAAAACGAGCCCTATTCCGCCCTCGCAT
Organism: Scaptodrosophila lebanonensis; assembly: GCF_003285725.1. Lineage (NCBI taxonomy): Eukaryota > Metazoa > Arthropoda > Insecta > Diptera > Drosophilidae > Scaptodrosophila > Scaptodrosophila lebanonensis. The sequence continues at coordinate 59,416 of NW_022060619.1, forward strand.
CCTCCAGCGCCAGCGGCTACAGTGGGCCTATTTCATGTATAGCGTGTATGAACCGCGATAGATGAAATAGTCCACTCGACCAACGGAGTTTTTGGAGGTTAGTTTGCAGCGCATGAGCATGCAGACATAACGCCAAAACTACCGGCCGCAAGGCGACTGACACCCTACAGTGTGCATCGAGTCCCTCTTGTCGCATGGTCCCGTCACATTTATAAATGTTTTTGTAAATGAACCCTGGACAGCTGAGTCATACCCCAGCTGGAAATAAAACTTCTTTACAAGTGGCGCCCGAGCAGGGACCCTGTGACAACGCTGAAAGAAAATTACGGGAAAAATGTATTAAAGTCCCATATTCGATGCCACTGTAGGTTAGGAAATTGTCATAGAAGCTGCACCATAAAAAAATTGACACATGCCAAATTCAATGCACATGCAGAAGCCCAAGCAACCGCTTAACACACGTACAAACGTACAAGCAAATCCAACAACCGGCGTCCCGCTGCTTTGCTCGACCTAACGGCTCGCGACACGAGCTGAGCAGCGCAGCCGGTACCGGCAGCATTCTCTCTTGATCCCGCTTGCGCTCTCTTGACGCCGACGCCGCCGTCGCGCATCGAGCAGTGCTAAGGCCTATACACAGTGAAATAAATAAAATTAAGTGAAACAAGCAACGACCGAAGCAGAGCAGTGAACATTTATATACAGTGCCAAAATAACAACAACAACGAGTAAGACTTAGTGAACAAGCAAAACTGACACAGTGAAATAATTAAAAATATATAAATCCAACTACGAGCGGTCCAATAAAGTGGACGATACACAGTGGGGGAAAAAAAAGCAAAGCAGTACAGTGAACACAGTGAGACTACATGAAATAATAGAAGAATATAATCCTTTTTTTTACATATTTTTTGATACCAAAAAGATCTACCCAGTGCAAATTACCACACAAGGAAATTTTATTTTTGTTTTTTTTTTTATGTGAACAAAACAAACCCAACAACACAGTGTAGTGACAATACGCAGCAACAGCGAACACCAAGCAATAATATTACAACGAAAGCAACAATATAAGAACAGTGAATAAAATTTTACAACAAAACAAACGCAGCACAGTGAGCCTAAAACAACAAAATCAGCAGTGACAAAATAAAACCCAAATGTGCAAGCGAAAAGTGCATAGAGGCAGTGACGTCATCAGTGATGTGCAGGGTCGTCAGTGATGTGCCATGTCACTTGGCAGACGAACCAGTGAGCCGATCCAGTTCGTCACATTGCCTCCATGGTTATTTTGTATTTTATTTTTGTTTTTTTAAGTGTGAACAAAACCTGAACAACAATAAACAATATCTAGAACGAAATAAATAAATAAATTAAAAAAAAAAAATAAATAAATAAATAAATAAATATAAATAAAAGTGAATTTTAACATTGAAACAATACAACGATACAAAGACACATGCAAATAAATCCATTAAAACAAAACCATCCACCAGCAATAAGAAGACAATAAGAAAAGAAAGTGAACAAAGATGAATCCAGAAATTCAGGGTGAGTACGTTCCAGTAGTCACTAGAAACCCTGGGGTGGGAACCGGCTGGATTTATAGCCGGTCGCAAACAGAACTGGAAGAGTTCTCAGTCGAGTTCGGGTTCGACACGGCGAACCAACTCGACGATTTAAAACAGAATTTCGCGACGTTCATTGCGGGAAAGGCATTGCAGCGCGAAACTTGGGCTCGGTTGGCGGATCTCGAACGGCATTATACGTCGAAATTCGTACCGGCCCCAGTTCCTGAGTCTGGACAATTGCCGCGCACATCGATGACGGGTGCGCCGCGCGATTTCCAGATACCCGGAACTGCTTCGCCTGCATATCTCTCGCCCATTAATGATCGGCTGTTCCCAAATTGGCAACCAAAGCCAAACCCATCGACTGCAAGTCGTTCAATACGCTTCGATGAACCAAACCAGAACCGGCCCACAGCAGGCAACGTTACGGCCTCAATGGCATGTCATAATACAAGTCCAGAGCGCATAAGAAAATGGGGACTTCGTTTTAACGGGTGCACAGACCCACTGGCATTTATAGAACAACTCGAAGACCGGGCTGTTTCCTACGACATCGAGTTCGACGACCTGCCGCGCGGCATGCCGGAGGTTCTAACGGAGAAAGCTGCACTCTGGTTCCGCACAAGCCGACTCCAGAATGCAACATGGGCAACCTTTCGAAAAGAATTTTTTGAATTTTTTCTGCCCTCCAAGTATTTTCAGCGACTAGAAGACGAGATAAGAACTCGCTTCCAAGTAGAGGGGGAAAATTTTAAAGATTTTGTCGTAGTGCTGCGAGCACTCATGCATCATGCCGGGTACACCGAGGCCCAAGAACTAGATCGTATTTATGAAAACACTGTGCCAGAATTTCAGCTATATGTACGCCGCCATGAATTCCGGACGCTGCCTCATCTTATCCAACTCATTGGAGAGTTGGAGAGTGTCAAGCAGCGTGGTCAGAGGCGCACGCCCATGGCCGCACCCTTCGCCAACACTTCACCGAGCAGGGCGCATACGCCTACCGCTGCAACATATGGCCGCGACAGAAACACGAGACCAACAACATTCGAGACGCCACGCAATCCGTTCCGACAACGACCGATGCCGCGGCTGAAACCACCGACGATGACGTTGGCGGTGCCGGGAATGCGGCAAGGTGGTAGTCTGGACTCAGCGAACCAAATGATGACACAGGACTCGCATGTTCCGGGCGACGCTCGACGAGCATGCAGGAACTGTGGCCAGCAGGGCCATTTCCAGGATCAGTGCCGTAACAGACGGGTACTGTTCTGCTGGGAATGTGGTCGGCGAGGCGTACGAACCCTTGCCTGTTGCCCACAGCGAGCATCGGGAAACGAGCAGCGTCTCCGCTCGCCTGGGAACCCAGCGGAGACAGCGCAAGCAACACCCCCAGCCTAGATAGCCAGATGTATATGTGCGAAGGACGCATTGTGGCCAGAGTCCAGATAAGCGGTCAAAGCATAGTTGCCACAATAGACACCGGGGCGACTCGCAGTTTCATCAGCGAAACATCCGACAGGATGAAATCCGCAGCGCCAGCACGAACATTCGGCTTAGCGATGGTTCCAGATGCGAGATAAGCAGAGCCTTACACACGAGCGTACGCCTAGACAATCGCACTGTTCGCATGACATTCCTGGTTATGCCCAACATGCTCGACCCCGTTATCCTAGGTATCGATTTCCTACAGACCATTGGCACGATGATACAATGCGGGACCGTTTGCCTGAAACTTGGACCAGGCGAACCAGAAGCCCCTATGCACAACGAAAATCCTGATCTACCCACTAGCCGGAGAAGAAGCACAACCAAGGTCACATCGCCGCGCCCTGCACCAGCCAAGAATACAAGCGTACCCGTCACTAGCCGGCAACGACCACGACAACGCAGGCCAGCCCCTTCGACGTCACTGAACTGGCTGAAGAACCCGAGGAACCAGATTACGACTCGGTGTTACAACGAGAACCGGCAGAACCATGGCCACGGGACATACATCTCAAAGCTCAACAGTTCCTAGACGAGGAGCTACCAAGATTTGACACGCTCAGTGGAGTCACGCATATGGCGAAGCACTCGATCGTCATGAGAGATAATCGCTCAATCAAGCAGCGATACTTCCCAAGAAATCCGGCCATGCAACGTATAATCAATGAATAAGTGGATGAACTCTTGGAGCAGGGATTAATAGAGCCTTCTCGGAGCCCAAACAGCGCTCCCATTGTGCTTGTTCGGAAAAAGAATGGCAAGTGGCGTATGTGTGGATTACCGGCAACTCAATGAACGTTCAATTCCTGATGCGTACCCTCTGCCGCGCATTAACCACATACTGGAGCGACTACGCAACTCAAAGTTTATAACCACACTGGACTTGAAGAATGGCTATTGGCAAATACCCATGGCTGATGACAGCCGTGAATGTACAGCGTTCACTGTACCGGGTCGGGGTCTATTCCAGTAGCGTGTCATGCCATTTGGACTACACTCGGCGCCTGCTACGTTTCAACGCACTCTCGACACAGTCCTGGGCACAGACATGGAACCCAACGCTTTCGCCTATATGGATGACGTCATTATCATCGGCAAGGACTTTGATGACCACATCAGAAATTTGCGCGAGGTCTTCAGACGACTACGTCAGGCAAATCTCAGAATCAATCCAGAGAAATGCACGTTCTTCCAACAGAGATTGAAATACTTGGGCCATTTGGTCAGCAACCAGGGCATTCACACGGATCCTGACAAAGTTTCTGCTGTACGAAACCTGGAGCCTCCAACGAACTTGAAGGAACTTCGCCAATGTATTGGGATGGCATCCTGGTATCGCAAATTCGTGCCAAATTTCGCTGCAGTCGTGCAGCCAATGTCCCAACTACTCAAAAAGGGAAGAGTCTGGCGTTGGGGCGAAGAACAGCAAACAGCTTTTAATAATTTGAAATCTTTACTCACCACAGCTCCAGTGTTAGCATGCCCGGATTTTAACCACAAGTTCGTACTATAAACGGACGCTAGCAATCTCGGGATCGATGCGGTATTAACGCAGGAGATCGATGGGCAGGAGCGAGTCATTTCATACATCAGTCGCAGACTGAGCAAAGCTGAGCAGAATTACTCTGCTACCGACAAGGAATGTCTAGCTGTGATTTGGGCAATCCGGAAGCTGAGGTGCTACCTGGAGGGCTACCGATTCGAGGTGGTGACCGATCACTTGGCACTCAAGTGGCTAAATACACTCGAGAGTCCCCTAGGAAGAGTTGCACGATGGGCGCTGGAATTGCAACAATATCAATTCGACATTCGCTACAGAGCCGGAAAGCAAAACGTCGTGGCCGACGCACTCTCTAGACAGCCTCTGGAAAACATGTATCGAATTGACGCAGAAGGAGAATCATCTTGCCCGTGGATTACGAACAAGATCAAGCAAGTACAGGAAGATCCACAGAAGTTCTCGGTGTACACCCTGGAAAATGGACAACTGTACCGAAACCTGGGTCCCGTGGAAGCTCTGTGTCCCTAGGAATCATCGTCGCCGTGTTCTCGAAGAGTGCCATGACGCTCCAACAGCGGGTCATCAAGGCATCCGCAAGACGATCATCAGGTTATCCCAGCGGTACTACTGGCCCGGGATGTATCGAGACGCCCGACGTCATGTTCAGAAATGTGAAAGCTGCCAACGATTTATGGTCAATCAACAGAAGCCAGCTGAAAGAATGCTCACGATGCAAGTCGATGAGCCATTCACGACACTATGCGCTGATTTCGTCGGACCTCTACCCAGATCCAAGCACGGTAACACTACACTACTCGTTTTCTTCGATTTGTTCTCGAAATGGGTCGAATTGGTCCCCCTTAAAAAGGCCACTGCCACCCATCTGGTACGAGCATTTAGAGAACGAGTCCTCAGCAGGTTTGTAGTCCCAAAACTCTTCGTGTGCGATAACGGCACACAGTTCACGAGTCGGATATTCAAGAACTGCCTAAAGGAATGGAGAGTCGACGTCCAGCATACAGCACCGTACTGCCCCCAGGAGAACCCAACAGAAAGGGCAAATCGGATAATCAAAACGATGATATCGCAGTTCATCAACGGCGATCAGAACACCTGGGACGAGTTGCTGCCGGAGATTACTCTGGCCATCAACTCCAGCGTCTCAGACTCTACTGGTTTCAGTCCAGCCTTCGTAGTACAAGGGCGAGAGCCAAGACTCCCAAGCGCACTATACGACGAGGTGACGCCAGCCACTGGAAGCGAATCTCAAACGCCTGCCGAGAAAGCAGCCCGTTTGAGGGAGATATTCGCCATAGCACAGTCCAACATGCAGCGAGCCACACAAGATCAACAACGCCACTACAATTTACGCCGCAGAGAATGGAGACCGAAGCTAGGATCCCTTGTCTTACTTCGACAGCATCACCTTTCAAAAGCTGCCGAAGGATTTGTTGCGAAACTAGCACCGAAATACGACGAACCATTCAAGGTGGTCAAGTTCGTATCCACATACGTCGTGCACATCCAACGTGTGGGAAGCCGGAGGAGACAAGTTGCCAACGTGGCCGACCTAAAAGAGTACCACACTGATGCAGCGAACAACGACGACGACGACACAGACATCCTCGAGGCTACACACAACCCTCAGGATTAACCAAGAGAGCACTAACCAAGCCCAAGTAGTGACCCACTTCCTGAGTATGAGCCAGAAGACATGGCGCACTTACTTGGACGAGTAAATTAGATAATAAGGGGTATTAGCCAGAGACCCCACACTCACACTAGTTTACCTTACGCGCAAGCCACACCTCTAAAGCGGAATAAAACCTGCAAAAACAAAGTTAATAACAAGAAATTTTATTTTCCACAGCAACAACAACTTTCGTTAAGCCAAGATGGAGAGAAATAATGGAAGCAGTGCGTGGCAATCGTCGCCGGAGCAAGATTGGGAAGACGACAAGTCTACGTCCCCATACCTTCCCCAAGACCAGGACGGCCAGTCACCAGATGACCCGTCCCCAGCCAGCAGCGCTCACGACAACGAGTGGCTGTCCTCATCCGAGCCGGAGAACGCGACGGCCAGCCCGACGAACGATTCAGGACAACACTGCAGCGGGATGAGTGGGACTGCCAAGAGTCACCACCACCTCCCAGCTCGGAAAGCGACACCCTACCTGAACGGCACTATCCCGACAATGTGCGCGAGGTGTACGACGAGCACGCACCACCTCACCGCGGCTTTCGAGGCCCCACATATCCGCCCCGGTTCCAGGGCCATCAAGACGGCGGCTCCTACTCCAGGTCACCAAAGCCGGAACCCCGACGCGACCCAAGGAGCGGACGAGGGGTCCGGCCAGCGAGTCCAGCAGCGACGACGAGCAAATCTATTACTGGGAAGTGGTGGCGAAGAAAACTACCAGCAGAAAACCACTCCCTATGGTGCCCGAGTGACCCGCAACACCACCACTACTGTGGATATCTTCCTACCCCCGGGAGAGACGATGAGTACGATGTTCAACGTACCGAGAGAGTCACGGCAAGCACTCAGGGGTCGTGAGGAGGCTCGATGCATGCGCGTCGAGCTGGAAGCGACCGGACAAGCAACCGCCAACTACACGCGGAACAACCGCAACGACAGCTCACAGCGTCAACCAAGGCGGAACACCTCACCCGAGACTGTCCTACCTGGGAGCCGGCAACATCGGACGAAGAGGACAACCGTCCCCTCTTTCGTCGGCGGTACTCACGAGCCCCGACCAATGCGACCACCAGCGAAGCAGCACCAGCGGAGTGGGTTGTGGCACCGACGGGGTGGAAGGTCGACACGAAGGACCGGAATATACCCCAGGCCCTGGTCGAGGACGTCATGTCAGGGGTGCACAAGCGCACCCGGGCCCGTTACTCCAAAGAACTGGACGGGCAACGATTCCAAGTGGAACGGACGAAGACTCGGAGGGTTTTGATGCATTTGACCTCCCGAAGAAAGGAGAGGATGTAACGCAGTAAAATTCTGCGCCACAAATTGTATTAGCACTAAGATTTTTCTATTTTTATTATTTCTTGCACGGTTCTGAATAGATGTGCACTATTCACTATTTGTTACTAGCCTTAAGATTCCACTACTGTTATTAGATTTAAGATTTCACATTGAAGTTTCTCTGCTACTAGACGTAAGTTTCAATTATATTTCACCACACTGCATACAGGAAGAGTTACGCAGCAAAGATCTTTTGAATAGAGGAAGAATAAACGAGCCGGCATCACCGCCCACGCTTGTATAGGGATTTTAGAAAAAGAGAATTAGGTCACACGAACGAAGGAGAGAAGGGCGAAACGAAAACGGAAGCTCGCTCTCTTCTTCGGCGACCATCGAGACGACCAGACGTGTGTTAGCAGCGAGGCATAGGATCAAATCCACGTAAGTTATGGCAATCAGGCAATAAACGTGGTGCAATGTAGGGCCAATGATAACGAAATCCCGCATAAAAGGCATTTTAAAGAATATTTCAGAAATCCGCCCACGCTATGAGCGCAACTTACATATATACCAGGCTCGAGTCAGAATATATGTAAGGTGTGACTGAAAAAGCAAACGAGTGTTGATTGTTATATTGCTGCGTATGAACCGGCAATATAACGTCAAAACGAGCCCTATTCCGCCCCCGCATCCTCCAGCGCCAGCGGCTACAGTGGGCCTATTTCATGTATAGCGTGTATGAACCGCGATAGATGAAATAGTCCACTCGACCAACGGAGTTTTTGGAGGTTAGTTTGCAGCGCATGAGCATGCAGACATAACGCCAAAACTACCGGCCTCAAGGCGACTGACACCCCACAGTGTGCATCGAGTCCCTCTTGTCGCATGGTCCCGTCACATTTATAAATGTTCTTGTAAATGAACCCTGGACAGCTGAGTCATACCCCGCTGGAAATAAAACTTCTTTACAGGTGTTAACTCTTCCCCCTTTAATTTAAGGTTGTCCTCAACCGATCATCAGAAGAAGGGTATGTTGTTAAATCGAAGGATGTTTATTTGTGGGTTTTGCATTTGGATTTGCGTCGATTCTCTTCTGTTAATCTCTTGTTCATGATTTAGTTTCAGTATTATTTCTTTATTTTTATACCCTGTACCCGTAGGGTAAAAAGGGTATATTGGGTTTGTGCAAAGTATGTAACATGCAGAAGGAAGCATCTCCGACCCCATAAAGTATATATATTCTGAATCAGCATGACGAGAGAAATCGATCTAGACATGTCCGTCCGTCCGTGTGTCCATCCGTCTGGATGAACGCAAGGATCTCAGAAACTATAAAAGCTAGAATAACCAAAGTTGGTATCCTAGGTCCGAGAAAGGACGAGTTTAGTTTATTTGATTTAATTTCCCCCCCTTTCCCCACTACAGAATTTCGTCAATAGCGTCCACATTTCAAATGATATACCAAACTTTGCACACATAATTAATATATAATTGTCTATTGTTGTTCAAAATTTTATTCAATTCGGTCAATTCTGAGAAAAGTTATTAGCGAAACCAATTCTCGCCAGTACAACCCCCCCAAACTGCAGCAACAAGTTCGCTCTTCTTCTTCCTCTTTTTGCTGCTGCTATGGGCGCATATAACTCAGTGACGGAAGTTTACCTGGGTACAGGGTATTACACTGTCGGGCTTGCTCGACTGCAGCGTTCTCTCTTGTTCTTCTTTACAAACCTGACATTGTTTAACTAATTCCATTATTCGCTGTTTCATTTTTGGGAAATAGAAATTTTCGGACAACTGTTTCTTATTCTCTAGTGCGTTACGGTTACCTGTTACCTGTTGTGTGTAGTCAAAATTTTCTCATCTTGTTCTGTTTCGTTTGTTAAGTCTTTCATTCATTCTTTCTTGGTTCATTATTTCTTCTGAGGTTATTATTCCGCTAATTAATGATGAGCTTAAATGAGCTTTCAAGATCTGTATAAGTCCGTTTTCTGTAAAGTCTGGGCGTGTTCTAGTGTGTCTACGAAAGGTTGGAAATGGCATGTCGAATTTATAATCTGACTCGTTGGCTTTGCTAAGAAATATCTGGTTCTTGAATGCATTTATTGGGGTTTCTATGCATGGTATTAAGTTATGGCTTGAACTGTCTGCACTATGTTGGGTAGAGGTTACTGATTATTGATGACAGGGATTCTTGACAGCGCGTCGCCTACAATATTATCCCTACCTGGCTTATAGAGAAGTTCATAGTCGAACTCTTCCAGGTACGCTTTCCACCTTTTTATAACCTGGACCCAAAGGGTACAAGGGTATATTAATTTTGTGCGAGTGTACATGTAACACACAGAAGGAGGCGTGGCAGACCCCATAAAGTATATATATTCTTTATCAGCATGACAAGTCGAGTCGATATAGCCATGTCCGTCTGTCTGTCCGTTTGTCTGTATGAACGCAAGGATCTCCGAAAATATAAGAGCTAGAATAACCAAACTTGGTATACAGATTCTCCTGAGCCCGAGAGAGGACGAGTTTGTTCATTTTTCCCGATGCACATCACCCGATGCACATCATTAACGATTTTCTATAACTCCCGTAATTCTTGGAATTTTAAACTAAAATTTGGTGGAAACATCCAGATAGTGATTATATATCCGTATACCAAGTTTCATTATGATAGGTTGATCAGAAGTTATAGCCATATAACCAGGCCCAATGCACACATACATACATATGTACAAGTACACAAACACGCATAGACACGATTCTGATGTAAATGTAAATGTATGTATGCATGTATGGAATATTTTATATTTAATTTAGTTATTTAATTAAATTAATTAAATTAAATTAAATTAATTAAATTAAATTTATTTATTTTTTTGTGGGGTGGTACAGGGTATTTAAGAGTTGAGCCTGCTCGACTTTAGCATACCTTTCTTGTCAGTCTTGCGTTGCCGTTCCAGCTGCTAAGAGAATGTGTTAAAGGTTGGTGTATTTATTTGTATGTATTTTTACTTTCGCTTTACCGTAGAGGTAATTTTTGAGAGCTTTTAGGGCCCAAATTATTTCCAACATTTCCCTTTCATTGGTGGCATAATTCTCTTCAGTTTTAAAGAGTGTTCTAGAAAGAAAACAAATGGGTCTCTTGTTCTGGGATAAAACAGCGCCAATAGCAAAGTTGGATGCATCAGTTGTCAGATGAAATTCTTTGCTGAAGTCTGGATAGTGGAGGATTTCTTCGTTCGAAACCAATGCGTTTTTAACTTTGTTAAATGCTTCAATTGCCTCTTCATTCAGGTTAATACGTTTTTTTGCCGATTGGTTTTTGGACACACGTCCATCTTCCCCTCTTAAAAGAGAGGAAAGGGGCTTCGCCAACTTAGCGAAGTCTTTTATAAATCATCTATAATAGTTGGCGAGTCCACTGAAAGATCTTAGGTCTTTGAGTGTTTTCGGGTGTGGGTATTTTCCTATTGTCTCTATCTTGTTGGGATTGGTTTCTATACCCTTGTCTGAAATAACAAATCCCAACAATTCTACTTTATTTTTGTCCAACTGACATTTCATGTTGGCTTCTTGTAGAGTTCTGAATATTGCATCGAGTTGTCGTCCATGTGATTCATTATCTTTGCTAAAGATAATAATATCGTCGATGTAAATAAAGCATATTTTTCCGATATGCTCACGGAGTATATCGTCAAGAGCCCTCTGAAAAATTGACGGCGCGTTCTTGAGTCCGAAAGGGAGTCGTGTAAACTCATATTTTCCGTTGCCAACGGAGAAAGCTGTCTTCTCTAAGTCTGATTTTTTTTTATACCCTGTTTCTGTTTCAGTGGGGGGGTGCATCGAAAAAAAACTCAAACTCGTACTTTCTCGGTCTTAGGAGAATATGGAAACCAAGTTTGGTTATTCTAGCTCGTATACTTTCTGAGATCCTTGCGTTCATGCGGACAGACGGACAGACAGACGGACGGACGGACAAGGCTATATCCACTCGGTTTCTCATCCTGATCAAGAATATATATACTTTGTGGGGTCTGCCAAGCCTCCTTCTGCGTGTTACATACATGCGCACAAAACTAGTATAGCCTTTCACCCTTTGGGTACAGGCTATAAAAAAACACAAAAATAAAAATTTAAATTAAATAGAATTACAAACGATTTAAAGAGATTCAGACCGTATCAGGAAATTAAGTAAGCAAGATTTAATCGAACTAACCGAACTCTCATGGCCAAAGTGATGGCTCAAATTATTGTAGTTGCTACACAGAACTCGAAACGGACTGTGCAAAGCATAGTTGCTTGTACAGCGATTTAGGCCTATGGGAAAAAAAAATCTTGAAGGTCTTTGTGGTACAGTAAAGTTAATTTGGCTAACAAGCACCGAAGACTCGATGTCGCCGGTAATTAATTTATGTATAAAAACAACACCTAATAAAATCCTGCGGTTAGCAAGTGATGGAAGACATAACAATTGTAGCCTGTGAAAATATGATGTTACTCCATCCAAGACCACGTAAGGCAAACAAAAGAAATTGCTTTTGAACCGATTCAATGCGATTTTTATGTATTTCATATTGCGGGAACCAGACGTTACATCAATATTCTAAGGTAGGCCGCACCAAAGCCGTATACAAAATTAGTGTTGTGTAGGGGTCATCAAATTCCTTTGCCCAATGCTTAATAAAGCCTAGAGTTCCTTTTGCTTTATTAACAATGGTGGAGATGTGATCATTAAAACAAAGTTTAGCATCCAACAATACACCTAGGTCGTTAACAGTGAAAATTCGTTCTACAGGAGAGTTAATTAAATAATATGAAATTAAATGAGGCTTGCATCGGTAGAACGTCATTAGCTTGCATTTAACAAAATTTAAGTTCAACAGATTCCGCGAACACCACAATTGGAAGGCATTGAGATAAAGCTGCAAATTGTCATGAAACTGAATATCGTTATATGAGAGGCAAAGTTTTCCGTCGCCGGCAAACATTAGTACACGAGAGTAAGTTAGGGATGATGGCAGATCATTTATAAAAAGAGTATACAGTAGAGGACCTAAATGACTACCCTGTGGGACCCCCGAAGTTACTTGAATAGCTTTTGACAGTACACCGTTAAAAATTACACGTTGTGTTCTGCCAAACAAATAACTATATATCCATACGATAAGATTTTTGGGAAATCCCAAAAGACCCAACTTATGGATCAATAGGATAGTTTCAGTAGCTCATGGTTGACAGAATCAAAAGCTTTGCTGAAGTCAGTGTATTATATTTATATTTATTTATATTATTATTTATTTATTTATTTATTTCATCGACAAACAATGCAGTCGATGTAAAAGAAAAAGAAAACAAAAAATCAATACAAAAGAGAACTTAAACTAAAATAAACCTATAGGAATAAAAAGCCTATAATAATGAAACAAATATCTAATAACGAATCCGACACGGTGGGGGAATTTTATTTGCCAAACGGCCACCTATGCCCCGATTCACAGCAGAGGGTAGTCAGATAAGTTATTAGACCTAACAAAAAAGGAATGGAGATGAAAAAATAGCAATAGAATATAAAAGAAAAAAACTTAAATAATAAGAGATAAAATATAATTAAAAGCTAAAGGTAAAGAATCACTGACCCGTTGGGGGAAAATTTATTAGCCAGTCCGGCAAGCTGTGCCCCTACTCACAGCAGTGGTGATCAGTGATTCTGCCGGAGGTAGCTGAAAATAGAAGCTTTTAGTGAGGGGAGAGAGAGCTCACTTGAGATTAAAAAGTAAAAAGAATTATAATTAGAGCATAATACTCGAAAAGGGTTGTGCATGGCGTAATCACTAGTGCATCTGTTAAGTAGAAGAGGCAGAAAGTTCCTTGTTGGCCTGGAAGGAACAGAAAAATTAATACGACCTAAAAGCATAGAGGAATCAACATCTCCAACAATCAATTTGAGGAGGAACAGAACACCAAGAACTATCCTACAATGAGCCAAAGAGGGCAGTTAAAAAGGAGAAGCCTACTGGAGTAGGAAGGTAATCGCAGATTAGGATCCCAGTTAAGACCACGAAGAGCAAAAAGAAGAAATTGTTTCTGGACTGACTCAATGCGATCCTGATGCAGTTTATACTGAGGACACCAAACACATGAGCAGTATTCTAGCACTGGTCATACTAGAGATCTGTAAAGTAGCTTGGTAGTATAGGGATCGTTAAATTCTCTGGACCATCGTTTAATAAAACCAAGAACACCATTAGCTTTGTTAACGATAGTGGAGATGTGAAGATTGAAATTCAATTTGGAATCAAAAATAACTCCAAGATCTTCAACTGTAGATATACGTTGCAATGGTATATTGTCAATCGCATAAGTACCTATATGTGGTCTGGACCGGTAAAAAGTCATAAACTTGCATTTAGAACAGTTAAGGTGCAGGTAGTTGACCAAGCACCACCGTTGAAAACAGTTTAGATCATACTGCAGACGAGACTGATAAAGAGGATCTTTATACGAAAAAATAAGCTTTACATCATCGGCATACATTAGTATACGAGAATGCAGCAGGATAGACGGAAAATCATTAATAAATAGAGTGAATAATAGGGGGCCGATATGACTACCTTGACGTACGCCCGAAGTTACGATACCAGGTTTAGAAATATTCGACCTGAATAGTACCTTCCTATTTTTTAAGTATGAAGAAATCCAATTCAAAGAGTTTGACGGAAATCCCATACGAGATAGCTTTAAGAGGAGAAGGTCGTGATTCACAGAGTCAAATGCTTTCCTGATTAGTCGTTGTTGACCGATTTTTAAAAAATCCATGAGGAGATTAAAGACTTACAATGATGCTGTAAAGAGGAAGTAATTATTTTTTCAAATAATTTACGAATAGCAGACAGTTTGGCAATGCCCCTATAGTTAGAAATGTCTGACTTACAACCCTTTTTGTGGAGTGGTATAATAAACGATTCTTTCCAAAAAGCAGGAAAGGTTTCGTTCTCAAGGGACAGATTAAAAACCTTAAGCAACGGCTTGCAGAGGGAGGTACTACACTCTTTGAGCACACAACTAGGAATGTTGTCAGACCCAGGAGAGCATGAAGCTTTTACAGATTGTATATTAGACAAAATAAAAGAATCTGTAATTATTGGAGCAAAAGTGAAATTTGAAGGCATAATGCAGAATGGGTAAGAATTGCCGTTAAAAGACTCGGAGGAGTATGTCGACTGGAAAAACTTTGCAAATAATTCAGCACTTACAGAATCATTAACAGAATTGTCATTCGCAAGAAAAAATGACGATGGCAAAGTCGAAGATTTCCGTTTAGAATTTACGAAGTTGTAGAACTTCTTAGGGTCATGTTTAAATTGGAGTTTGCAAAGCTCGAGATATTTTGTGTAACACAGGGAGTTTAACAGAATAAAATTAGATTTTGCAATAGAATATTTGGAGAAGTCATCAGATAAGCCAGACTCTTTGAACTTTTTAAAACATCTCGATTTAATGTTTTTTAAGTAAGAAAGTCTACGCGTAAACAATGGAGGTTTAAGAGTAGAAGATGATGCGGCGCTATTGGGAACACAGACATCTGATACAACTTGAATATCAGAAGAAGGAGGAATATAGGAGAAGGTGATATATAGCGCTCGAGAAGGAGATGTTGTCTTAACGCAAATAAATTCCAGGTCGTCCGGCATATTAACGTGGACCATTTCCGACTGGATTGTGGATTTAACTGCAATCAGTACACCACCACCACGGCGAGCAGGTCTATCCCGTCTATAGATGTGGTCTCCAATATTTCCGGAGTGTCGAAAACAACCAATAGACGACGTAGTAGTATTATGTTTAACAGTTTTTAATATTATAGGTTTATTTAGATGTAATATAACTTTATATATATGTAATTAGGCTTCACTGATATGTGCGTAGCTCACGAGATTCTGGCACCGACTGAATAATTGTCCTCTCTCTTTTAGCATTTTGCTCTCTCGGCTCTCGTCGTTTAGTAACGACGGCCACTTCGCGTTGCACGTTCGGTTGCTTGCTCTTCTGGAACTTTCCCGATTCCTACATTCGGCCCTCCTGACGTGGGATTCGTCCCGAATTCCTTCATGTATTCTGCTACGGTAGAGGTTTTACAAGGACCTTCTCCATCTCCTACTTTCTCCACCTCATACCTGCCATGATTATGAATCTTTACAATCTTATACGGACCTAGATATTTTCCCTTAAGCTTCAACCCTACTCCATACTGAGTACGCTCAATCGCCACTAGATCATCAATCTTGTATCGCTTTTCTCCTTTCCTTTTCACATCAAGTGATCGTTTATACTCTACCTACGTGCTTGTACCAACAACATGGATTTTCTAAGCTCAGCTTTGACAACATAGGCACTACTATTCTGTGCATTCGTTCGACTTGTCCATTGTTGTTATCAAACAATGCTGGATCTTTTGCCTAACACAGTATTCTTGGAACATATTAGCTGTGAAAGCTGCACCTCTATCTGACACAATTCTATACGGGTTACCAAAAATAACAGCCTGTCGTTCTAAGCAATTGATAACTTCTTCGACTCCTGTGCTACGGGTTGGATTCAACCAGACATATTTGGAAAATCCATCAACAATTACTAAAATGTGATTATATCGTTTCTTGGTTACTTCCATTGGACCTACGTGATCAATATGATACGTTACCAATGCTTTATCACCTTTATCTATCGTAGCTAGATATCCTTCTTACCTACCAGCCTTTGAATTAAGCAAAATGCACTCGACACAATTTCCAACTACTACAGTCACTTTCTCTTTCAGCTTTGGAATAAAATAAAACTTCTCCACTAAATCCTGCGTTTTCTTCACTGAAAAGTGACCCTGCCTATGGGCAATTTGAATAATCTCAGTTTCCATTTGAGAAGGAACGACAATCAACTCTCGGTCAGGGTCTTTGAATAATACCTGATTTGTAATGTAAAAATCTTCATACCCCTTACTTTCTACTAGTTCCCTTACTACTTTTGTCCAATCGTCTGTCAGTTGTGCTTCCTTTAACCGATGCATCACACTATCTGTCAAAACAAAACATGAAACTCGGCTTAATGCATCCACATGTCTCATTTTTGTGCCTGGACGGTGTTCTATTTCATAATCAAAATCTTGTAAAAACATAGCCCATCGCGCTACTCTCAACGGAACTTCTTTATTTTGCATTGTCATGGCAAACGCATTACAATCAGTTACGATTTTGAATTTGGTTCCCAAGACATACACGCGCCACTTTGTTAAAGCTCCTATAACTGCCAAAACTTCGAGTTCATATGAATGGTATTTTTCTTCACAAGGCTTTGTCTTACGACTCATGTACATAACTGGATGAAACAAATTATCTCCTGAGTTCCTCTGCAACAAAACTGCCCCAAACCCAAATTTAGATGCATCTGTATGAATTTCTGTTGCCAATTGTCGGTTATATAACATCAATACTGGTTTACTTGTCAGCGCCACCTTTAACTGTTCAAATGCTACAAGCTGCAATTCCTTAAATTCAAATTTCGAGTCCTTCCTGAGTATATCCGACAATGGTTTCGCAATCACTGCATATCCCTGTACAAATTTTCTAAAATACGATGTTAATCCGAGAAAACGTTGTACATCTTTTTTATCGTGTGGTATTGTAAAATTTGCTACCGCATTCGTTTTCTCCTCACTTGGCCTAATAGTGCTGTTTTCTATAATGTACCCTAAGAAGTTAACCTTCTTCTGCAAAACCTGACATTTACTCCAATTAATTCTCAACCCATTCCTTGCCGCAACTTCAAGTACTTTTTGCAATTTCTGCAACCCTTCATCAACATTCTTACTAGGTATGGTAATACCATCCATATACACGATTGCAACACCATCATTAATTAATTTGCGCATAACAGACATAGTAAAATAAAACGAGTGAACACTGCGGGAGAATTTGAAATGCCAAACGGTGCATACAAAAATTCATACTGCCCTTTTTGTGTTACAAAGGATGTATATTTTTGCGACTCTGTCTCAACTGGTACGTGGAAATAACCATTAGTCAAATCCAACATAGTAAAAATGTGAGCCCCTTGTAACTTCTCTATAATGCTGTCCATTTGTACCATTGGAAAGTTATCGCGCACTATCTTTTCATTCAATTTACGATAATCACAGCAAAGCCGTTTCTTTCCGTTTTTCTTTGCCACCAGTACAATAGGTGAAGCATATTCTGAAGTACTCGGCTTTATAATTTTCTGCGCGAGCCATTTTTCTATTTGATCATCGACTATTTGCTGCTCACTAAACGCTAAACGCCTGGCATGTTGGTAAACTGGCAACTCATCTCTCAGACATATTTTAATTTTTACTGGACAATTTATATTTCTCTTCGGATTATACTCATTTATCATTCGCTTCACGTCGCTCTTTTGCATCTCTGATAAATCTGATAAAAAAACATCTATATTATCATCACTTTGCTCTGAGCTAAACATGCATAAGCTTTTAAATTCCTTCATCAGTTCACTACATGACCCTTTTGCGTTCTGTTCACCATATATTTTGCATTCTTCATTACCTGCTGGTATGCGTACAAACTCTGTTCCATTTTTCGTTACTTTCATGTTTATATTTTCCAGTATTGTTCTGCCTAAGATAGCCTCAAATGCCATGTCTTCGTCAGCAATGACGTGAAATTCAACATTCATTTCGATGTCATCTATCTGCACTGGGATTGACAAACTACCAAATGTAACTATCTGACTCTCACCAATTCCTGTCAAACATTTTTCGGGACCTTTCAAGTTATCTACTACTAATTTTACAAAAACGTTACGACGCAACAAACACAAATCTGCTCCTGTATCAACAAGTCCTTTAAAAATAACCCTTGAGTGCACTACAGACTTCAATTCAAGTCCGGAAGAGGTAAATATGCTTACTGGCTTTACTTTATCCTGAACAAGGTTTGTTAATTTTTCTTGCTTTGGTTGTACTTGAACTTTACATTGGGCCGCTCTATGCCCCGGTTGATTACACCGAAAACACTTACTTAAACACGACTCTCCTCCACACTTGAAACATTTTCTAACTGCTTCTGAACCTTTTCCTGAGTCTTTCTCATTTCTGTCGACCTGCGAGCCATAATTGGTTAACTGCTTAAATGTTCCTCGCATTTTCTGATACGTTTCGATCTGCATCTTCAACTGCCTCATGTTTCCAGCCTGATACAAAATTGCTTTATTTGCTCTCGAGTCTGGAATACCATTTATAAAATATTCTATTAAGCTTTCATCTTCCAAATCAATCGGCTTAGCTATTTCCATCAGAGAATACAAATACTCATGCAATGTTTCGCACTTCTTCTGATGACGTCTATTAAGTTTGCGATGTAACTAAGTAACTGCTTTGCACAAATGAACAACTGTAACTGACTTCACTCTACCGTGAGTGCACATTCCTCTAGTTCTTCTATCCACTGATTAATGTCTGGGGAATTTGAACCAGAAAATTGTGTTACGCTACCTTCTACGTCCTTCAATGTAAACCATGACCTAGTCAAGCCTAGAGCTTGCGGGTTCTGAACTAATTCATTTCTACCTTGATTCGATCCATTTCCATTCACCGTTGTGTACGACTCCTCATCTTCCTCGCTAGCATTTCTTTCCTCATTATTCGCCGAAAGACCATAGTGAGCAAGCAGCCGATTCTGCAATTCCGATTTCCGACCGCTTGAACTAAGTCCAATTTCAGTTAATTTTGCGCGCAAATCCACCACGAGCAATGCCAAGATCTCGTCTCTATTCATTTTTCAGCTTTAAAAAAACAAAAATCAAGTTATTAAAATATTTCTAAGCTTAAATTCAGTTTTCCATAAATCCCACAAATACAGTGACTCACAAAATTAATTGGCAATTACTCATAAACTGTGCCAACACAGTGACCTATAAATTGTCCACTATCAATGACTTTCAAACTGTCAACTGCATTTGAAAAATTATGTTAAAATGTTAATGTTTGCTTAACACTATGTTAAAACTGCCAACTGCTCTCGTTGTTTTGATTTGTCTTCTTCGTTTTTGTCTCTCTTATGGTGAGTGCTTCCAACTCACAAACACCGAATGACTCACCAGATATTCACCACCTCCACTTGTGTTGAATACGTCTGCTTGAATTCAACTTCCACCGCCGCCAAGTTTCTGCTCTCTTCGCTTCTTAAGCCTTTTGCCGCCGCTCACAAAATTAGAGATCGCACGCACATTTGCCGTTTCTACTACATGCTTCTTCTTGTTCAGCTCACCACAGCACCAACACTCTAGCCTCTTGCTTGCGTTGTCTGTATACACACAAGTCGTCGTGCCTCTCTCAGTAACACGGTAGTTGCCTCTCTTTCATTCACCACGGCTGCTTCTGTAGACAAATTCATTCTCTCGTCGATGCTCAAGCCTTCTGATTCCGTTCGCAATACCAGCGATTGCACTCCTGTTTCTATTACACGCTTCTTTTTGATCAGTTCACCACAGCACTAACACACCAGCCTCTTGCTTGCGTTGTCTGTATACACACAAGTCGTCGTGTCTCTTTCAGTAACGGTAAATGCTTCTCCTTTATCGCCTTCTTCGTTGTCAAACGGTTTCTCGTCGCTTCTGTTTCTTGGAATTTCACAATGTCACCAGAAATTACCAGCACTATTGCTATCTCGCTCTCTTAAATGTTATTGCATTACAAATTTATGCACTTTTTGCATACTTTCAGCAACACATTTTAACTTTGTAACTTTTACATTTACAACAGTTCACAGCCACTACAGCACCGCATCAATTACACACGTACCGTAACCGTGTCTTTTTATCACACTTGTTATTAAGAATCAATTCAAATCGCGGTGGAACCCCCAAAATGTGGTCTCCAATATTTCCGTAGTGTCGAAAACAACAAAGAGACGACGTAGTATTATTATGTTTAACAGTTTTGAATATTATAGGTTTATTTAGATGTAATAACAATGTTTGTTTGTGTGTGTGTATGTTTGTGTAATCTATAATATAAAAATGAATCGAAAAATGTGTTGGTAAGCGCATAACTCAACAACGCCTGGACCAATTTGGCCAAATCTTTTTTTAAAATGTTCGTTGAAGTTCAAGGATGGTTTTTACGGTTTTTTCGTGATTAGTGAAAAAATAATTTATATTTGATATGCCTCCTATAAGACGAAGAAATTTAGGTAGAAGAACCAGAAATGCTACAAACCAAGCTAATTACCGATCTAATCGTACTGCACAAGAACGTGACGACGGAAATGAACGTGAAAGAATTCGGATATCACAAACGCGTGAAGCGCGAGCGCGACTTTCAACTAATAATCGCCCAAGTTTGAATCGAGCTGCTTTCAGTTACGATGTGTCAATTGACTACAGTATCTATCAATGTGTTGTTATTGGTTCTATGAACTCGGTTTGCTCACACTGTAAGGCATTAAAATACAAAAACGAAGCCAATGGATTGTGTTGCGCAAATGGTAAAGTGAAATTGATACCATTGGATCCACCACCAGAACCATTGTACTCATTGGTTTCAGGAATAGGAACAGATTCTATACACTTTTTGACACATATCCAACAATATAACAATTGCTTTCAAATGACTTCATTTGGGGCAACAAATGTAGTTCGGGAAAATTTTATGCCAACTTTCAAGGTATGTATTATAGCAGTTACTCATAATTATTTTAGCGAACAAAATTTTCTGTCACCAAAGTTAAGATGTGTCACTAATCTTCAATTTCTTAATCATTACGAAATATATCACTTAGTCATCATATTATATGGTGATTCAGTTTCAAATATTATTTAAGTTTGATCACTGACAATCCATTAATTTATACCACACCATAATATTTTTTTTTTATTTACAGATACAAGGGCAAATATATCACAGAGCAGGTTCACTGTTACCAGTGTCAGATAGCGACAACAAATTCCTGCAAATTTATTTTATGGGCAATTCACCACAAGAAATTGATCTGCGTTGTGCACATAACAATTTAGTAAAGAGGTCTATTGTAGAACAATTACAAACTTTATTTCATCAACACAATCAATTGATTATATTGTTTAAAACTGCCCTGAATCTGATGCCATCCGATAATCACAAAATTGTAATCAGAGCAGATAAAACACCTGCAGGTCAACATACAAGACGTTTTAATGCACCAACTATTGATGAAGTTGCTATCGTTGTAGTTGGAGAAAACTTGTAATCCCGTGATATTGTTTTACATCGTCGGAATGATCAATTATTACAACGTATAAAGGAAACACACCGCACTGATGCACTGCAATATCCCATTATATTTTGGCAAGGTGAAGATGGCTACGATTTCTCAATAAAAATGATAAATCCCATTACAGGTAACTAAAATATTAGTTTAGCTATGGCAATAATATCTCAGTCATTATATTATGTATTTTAATTTTATATTTGAATGTTATTAAAACAAAATCTATTTACAGGTTCTGAAACCAACAAAAAAGTCAGTTCAATGAACTATTATTCATACCGCCTAATGATTCGGGAAAATTAAGATAATCACATATTGAAATGTCGGCGATTATATCACAAATATGTTGTTGACATGTATGTTAAAATTGAAACGGAGAGATTAACATTCATCAGGTTGAATCAAACCAAACTCCGATCTGAAGAGTATATTCACCTTCGAGATGCGATTAATACTGATGGAAATGCACATAATGTCGGTCGGATGACTATTCTTCCAGCAACATACATCGGAAGCCCTCGGCATATGCACGAATATGCTCAAGATGCCATGTCGTATGTGCGTCATTATGGTACAGCAGATTTGTTCATCACATTTACATGCAATCCGCAATGGATAGAAATCAAGCAGGAATTATTCTCGGGGCAATCACCCATTGATCGTCATGATATTACAGCCAGAGTCTTTAGACAAAAGTTGAAATCTTTAATGGATTTCATCGTAAAACATAATGTGTTTGGTGAGACACGCTGCTGGATGTATTCTGTGGAGTGGCAGAAACGAGGATTGCCACATGCACACATTTTGATTTGGTTGGTTGAAAAGATAAGGCCAAATGAAGTTGATGCAGTGATATCAGCTGAAATCCCTAATGTACAAGTAGATCCTGGATTGCATGAGGTAGTTATCAAAAACATGATACATGGTCCCTGTGGAACTCTTAATCAAAATTCACCGTGTATGATGGATAGTAAATGTTCAAAACGATATCCACGGACATTAATATCGGAAACAATTACTGGTAATGACGGTTATCCATTGTATCGTCGCAGATCGACAGCAGACAATGGAAAATCAACAATTGTCAAATGAAATCAACAAGATATTGAAATAGATAATCGTTGGATTGTTCCATATTCACCCATTTTATCAAAGACATTCAAAGCACACATCAACGTTGAATCTTGCCATTCAGTGAAATCTATTAAATACATTTGAAAATATGTAACCAAAGGGAGTGATATGGCTGTGATTGGAATTGGTGCAGAGAATTCCAATGATGAAGTTACCCAATACCAAATGGGCCGCTATGTCAGTAGTAATGAAGCAGTTTGGCGAATATTTTCTTTTCCTATTCATGAGAGACACCCTTCTGTTGTTCACTTAGCTGTGCATTTAGAAAATGGACAAAGAGTGTATTTTACAGCACAGAACGCAGTACAAAGAGCTGCTCAGCCACCACCTACTACATTAACCAGTTTTTTTGAGACATGCCAAAACGATTATTTCTCACAAACATTGCTATATTCTGAAATGCCAAAATATTATACCTGGAATCAATCCTCAAGGAGATTTATACGACAGAAACAAGGAAAACCAGTTCCAGGATATACAGATGTATATTCCACCGATGCGATTGGCCGGATTTATTCAGTACATCCAAGCAATGATGAATGTTTTTATTTACGACTGCTATTAGTCAATGTACGTGGCCCAACATCATTCCAACAGTTACGAACTGTTGATGGTACAAGTACAAGTACAAAGATTATATGTGTGATGATATTTTGTATCAAATACGGAATAGAATGGGAAATCCAAATATATAAATCAGTGAAGAAATTTACAATGAAGCATTGATTTCAATTGAGGACATGTGCTTGATAATGTCAAACAAACTATTAATTCAATTAGGCCTGACCGCGCCCAATCGTCCAATGCATGACGCTTTTAACCAAGAGTTGCATCGAGAAAGACTGTATGATCTCAACGCTTTGAAAGAATTAATTCAAACAAATCTTCCACTGTTAAATGAACAACAGAAGTATGTATTTGAAACTCTTATGAAAGTAACAAATGATGAAACTGGAGGGATTTACTTCTTAGATGCACCTGGTGGTACAGGAAAAACTTTTTTGATTTCATTAATATTAGCAACAATTCGCTCACAAAATAAAATTGCACTTGCACTCGCTTCGTCGGGAATCGCAGCAACTTTGCTTCAAGGTGGTCGAACAGCCCATTCAGCACTAAAATTGCCATTAAATATGCAAAGCAATGAAACTCCAACCTGCAACGTTTAGAAGAACTCTGCAATGGCAAAGGTTTTGCAGCAATGTAAATTGATTGTTTGGGATGAATGCACGATGGCACATAAAAAATCTTTGGAGGCTTTAGACAGAACCTTAAAAGATCTACGGAGCAATAATAACCGATTTGGTGGTGCAATGATTTTATTAGCAGGAGATTTTCGTCAAACATTGCCAGTGATTCCACGATCAACGCCAGCTGATGAACTCAATGCATGTCTAAAGTCCTCCAATTTGTGGAAACATGTCAAAGTACTTCATTTAAGCAAGAATATGCGTGTCGAGTTGCAAAATGACCAATCTGGAAACATATTCTCTAAACAACTCATTGACATTGGTAATGGCAAATTTCCTATAGACATGTTGACCGGCTGCATTAACTTTCCTCAAAGTTTTTGTCAGTTAACTCGATCAAAAGATTAACTTATTCAGAAGGTGTTTCCAGATGTTTCTCAAAATTACAGAAACCATGATTGGTTGAGCGAACGAGCTATACTGGCTGCAAAAAACATCGATGTAAATGAATTAAATTTCAAAATTCAAGAACAAATTACAGGCGAATTGAGGATATATAAATCAGTTGATTCGGCTACTAATCAAGATGATGTAGTCAACTATCCACCGGAATTTTTAAACTCGCTGGATTTGCCAGGATTGCCACCTCACAATCTTCAATTAAAGGTTGGATCGGTGGTTATAATGTTGCGAAATATCAACCAACCGCGTCTTTGCAACGGTACACGGTTAGCGATAAAAAAATTACTAAACAATGTGATAGAAGCAACTATACTCAAAGGAAAGTATAAAGGAGAAGATGTTCTCATACCGCGCATCCCAATGATTCCGACTGATGTGCCATTTGAGTTTAAACGACTACAGTTTCCAGTGCGGCTTGCTTTTGCTATGACTATAAACAAGTCCCAGGGGCAATCATTAAGTGTTTGTGGTATTAATCTAGAAAACCCATGTTTCTCACATGGTCAATTGTATGTTGCCTGTTCCCGTGTTGGAAAACCATCAGATTTGTTTATCTATGCGCCAGGTAATCAAACAAAAAACATCGTATACCACAAAGCACTACAATGATAATAATAATAATTATGATTCACATGATTAACAATAAAGCGATTAGTTACTTTTAAATCCTTATATATGTTTTATTTAATTATTTTTTATTCACAACGCCCTATCACCAGGGTGACGGTTCTGTTCAGGAGAATTTTTTAAAATACGTAGGCACAAAAACTGCCACATTACAAATCTTTTTGACAGGACGAAGTCTGTCGGGTCAGCTAGTCTATAATATAAAAATGAATCGAAAAATGTGTTGGTAAGCGCATAACTCAACAACGCCTGGACCAATTTGGCCAAATCTTTTTTTAAAATGTTCGTTGAAGTTCAAGGATGGTTTTTACGGTTTTTTCGTGATTAGTGAAAAAATAATTTATATTTGATATGCCTCCTATAAGACGAAGAAATTTAGGTAGAAGAACCAGAAATGCTACAAACCAAGCTAATTACCGATCTAATCGTACTGCACAAGAACGTGACGACGGAAATGAACGTGAAAGAATTCGGATATCACAAACGCGTGAAGCGCGAGCGCGACTTTCAACTAATAATCGCCCAAGTTTGAATCGAGCTGCTTTCAGTTACGATGTGTCAATTGACTACAGTATCTATCAATGTGTTGTTATTGGTTCTATGAACTCGGTTTGCTCACACTGTAAGGCATTAAAATACAAAAACGAAGCCAATGGATTGTGTTGCGCAAATGGTAAAGTGAAATTGATACCATTGGATCCACCACCAGAACCATTGTACTCATTGGTTTCAGGAATAGGAACAGATTCTATACACTTTTTGACACATATCCAACAATATAACAATTGCTTTCAAATGACTTCATTTGGGGCAACAAATGTAGTTCGGGAAAATTTTATGCCAACTTTCAAGGTATGTATTATAGCAGTTACTCATAATTATTTTAGCGAACAAAATTTTCTGTCACCAAAGTTAAGATGTGTCACTAATCTTCAATTTCTTAATCATTACGAAATATATCACTTAGTCATCATATTATATGGTGATTCAGTTTCAAATATTATTTAAGTTTGATCACTGACAATCCATTAATTTATACCACACCATAATATTTTTTTTTTATTTACAGATACAAGGGCAAATATATCACAGAGCAGGTTCACTGTTACCAGTGTCAGATAGCGACAACAAATTCCTGCAAATTTATTTTATGGGCAATTCACCACAAGAAATTGATCTGCGTTGTGCACATAACAATTTAGTAAAGAGGTCTATTGTAGAACAATTACAAACTTTATTTCATCAACACAATCAATTGATTATATTGTTTAAAACTGCCCTGAATCTGATGCCATCCGATAATCACAAAATTGTAATCAGAGCAGATAAAACACCTGCAGGTCAACATACAAGACGTTTTAATGCACCAACTATTGATGAAGTTGCTATCGTTGTAGTTGGAGAAAACTTGTAATCCCGTGATATTGTTTTACATCGTCGGAATGATCAATTATTACAACGTATAAAGGAAACACACCGCACTGATGCACTGCAATATCCCATTATATTTTGGCAAGGTGAAGATGGCTACGATTTCTCAATAAAAATGATAAATCCCATTACAGGTAACTAAAATATTAGTTTAGCTATGGCAATAATATCTCAGTCATTATATTATGTATTTTAATTTTATATTTGAATGTTATTAAAACAAAATCTATTTACAGGTTCTGAAACCAACAAAAAAGTCAGTTCAATGAACTATTATTCATACCGCCTAATGATTCGGGAAAATTAAGATAATCACATATTGAAATGTCGGCGATTATATCACAAATATGTTGTTGACATGTATGTTAAAATTGAAACGGAGAGATTAACATTCATCAGGTTGAATCAAACCAAACTCCGATCTGAAGAGTATATTCACCTTCGAGATGCGATTAATACTGATGGAAATGCACATAATGTCGGTCGGATGACTATTCTTCCAGCAACATACATCGGAAGCCCTCGGCATATGCACGAATATGCTCAAGATGCCATGTCGTATGTGCGTCATTATGGTACAGCAGATTTGTTCATCACATTTACATGCAATCCGCAATGGATAGAAATCAAGCAGGAATTATTCTCGGGGCAATCACCCATTGATCGTCATGATATTACAGCCAGAGTCTTTAGACAAAAGTTGAAATCTTTAATGGATTTCATCGTAAAACATAATGTGTTTGGTGAGACACGCTGCTGGATGTATTCTGTGGAGTGGCAGAAACGAGGATTGCCACATGCACACATTTTGATTTGGTTGGTTGAAAAGATAAGGCCAAATGAAGTTGATGCAGTGATATCAGCTGAAATCCCTAATGTACAAGTAGATCCTGGATTGCATGAGGTAGTTATCAAAAACATGATACATGGTCCCTGTGGAACTCTTAATCAAAATTCACCGTGTATGATGGATAGTAAATGTTCAAAACGATATCCACGGACATTAATATCGGAAACAATTACTGGTAATGACGGTTATCCATTGTATCGTCGCAGATCGACAGCAGACAATGGAAAATCAACAATTGTCAAATGAAATCAACAAGATATTGAAATAGATAATCGTTGGATTGTTCCATATTCACCCATTTTATCAAAGACATTCAAAGCACACATCAACGTTGAATCTTGCCATTCAGTGAAATCTATTAAATACATTTGAAAATATGTAACCAAAGGGAGTGATATGGCTGTGATTGGAATTGGTGCAGAGAATTCCAATGATGAAGTTACCCAATACCAAATGGGCCGCTATGTCAGTAGTAATGAAGCAGTTTGGCGAATATTTTCTTTTCCTATTCATGAGAGACACCCTTCTGTTGTTCACTTAGCTGTGCATTTAGAAAATGGACAAAGAGTGTATTTTACAGCACAGAACGCAGTACAAAGAGCTGCTCAGCCACCACCTACTACATTAACCAGTTTTTTTGAGACATGCCAAAACGATTATTTCTCACAAACATTGCTATATTCTGAAATGCCAAAATATTATACCTGGAATCAATCCTCAAGGAGATTTATACGACAGAAACAAGGAAAACCAGTTCCAGGATATACAGATGTATATTCCACCGATGCGATTGGCCGGATTTATTCAGTACATCCAAGCAATGATGAATGTTTTTATTTACGACTGCTATTAGTCAATGTACGTGGCCCAACATCATTCCAACAGTTACGAACTGTTGATGGTACAAGTACAAGTACAAAGATTATATGTGTGATGATATTTTGTATCAAATACGGAATAGAATGGGAAATCCAAATATATAAATCAGTGAAGAAATTTACAATGAAGCATTGATTTCAATTGAGGACATGTGCTTGATAATGTCAAACAAACTATTAATTCAATTAGGCCTGACCGCGCCCAATCGTCCAATGCATGACGCTTTTAACCAAGAGTTGCATCGAGAAAGACTGTATGATCTCAACGCTTTGAAAGAATTAATTCAAACAAATCTTCCACTGTTAAATGAACAACAGAAGTATGTATTTGAAACTCTTATGAAAGTAACAAATGATGAAACTGGAGGGATTTACTTCTTAGATGCACCTGGTGGTACAGGAAAAACTTTTTTGATTTCATTAATATTAGCAACAATTCGCTCACAAAATAAAATTGCACTTGCACTCGCTTCGTCGGGAATCGCAGCAACTTTGCTTCAAGGTGGTCGAACAGCCCATTCAGCACTAAAATTGCCATTAAATATGCAAAGCAATGAAACTCCAACCTGCAACGTTTAGAAGAACTCTGCAATGGCAAAGGTTTTGCAGCAATGTAAATTGATTGTTTGGGATGAATGCACGATGGCACATAAAAAATCTTTGGAGGCTTTAGACAGAACCTTAAAAGATCTACGGAGCAATAATAACCGATTTGGTGGTGCAATGATTTTATTAGCAGGAGATTTTCGTCAAACATTGCCAGTGATTCCACGATCAACGCCAGCTGATGAACTCAATGCATGTCTAAAGTCCTCCAATTTGTGGAAACATGTCAAAGTACTTCATTTAAGCAAGAATATGCGTGTCGAGTTGCAAAATGACCAATCTGGAAACATATTCTCTAAACAACTCATTGACATTGGTAATGGCAAATTTCCTATAGACATGTTGACCGGCTGCATTAACTTTCCTCAAAGTTTTTGTCAGTTAACTCGATCAAAAGATTAACTTATTCAGAAGGTGTTTCCAGATGTTTCTCAAAATTACAGAAACCATGATTGGTTGAGCGAACGAGCTATACTGGCTGCAAAAAACATCGATGTAAATGAATTAAATTTCAAAATTCAAGAACAAATTACAGGCGAATTGAGGATATATAAATCAGTTGATTCGGCTACTAATCAAGATGATGTAGTCAACTATCCACCGGAATTTTTAAACTCGCTGGATTTGCCAGGATTGCCACCTCACAATCTTCAATTAAAGGTTGGATCGGTGGTTATAATGTTGCGAAATATCAACCAACCGCGTCTTTGCAACGGTACACGGTTAGCGATAAAAAAATTACTAAACAATGTGATAGAAGCAACTATACTCAAAGGAAAGTATAAAGGAGAAGATGTTCTCATACCGCGCATCCCAATGATTCCGACTGATGTGCCATTTGAGTTTAAACGACTACAGTTTCCAGTGCGGCTTGCTTTTGCTATGACTATAAACAAGTCCCAGGGGCAATCATTAAGTGTTTGTGGTATTAATCTAGAAAACCCATGTTTCTCACATGGTCAATTGTATGTTGCCTGTTCCCGTGTTGGAAAACCATCAGATTTGTTTATCTATGCGCCAGGTAATCAAACAAAAAACATCGTATACCACAAAGCACTACAATGATAATAATAATAATTATGATTCACATGATTAACAATAAAGCGATTAGTTACTTTTAAATCCTTATATATGTTTTATTTAATTATTTTTTATTCACAACGCCCTATCACCAGGGTGACGGTTCTGTTCAGGAGAATTTTTTAAAATACGTAGGCACAAAAACTGCCACATTACAAATCTTTTTGACAGGACGAAGTCTGTCGGGTCAGCTAGTTATATATATAAGTACTTTAATGAATAACTTTATATATATGTATGTAATTAGGCTTCACTGATACGTGCGTAGCTCACTAGATTCAGGCACCGACATTTTGCTCTCTCGGCTCTCGTCGTTTAGTAACGACGGCCACTTCGCGTTGCACGTTCGGTTGCTTGCTCTTCTGGAACTTTCCCGATTCCTACATGTATGTATATGATTTGTCCTTATTGATCTCAATTAATAATTATTTTTTATTATTTAAATATTCTGCTTATTGCATTCCAACTTCGATATGTTGATGGTATCGGTGGCTTCAACTATAGAAAATTTTACTCTAGCAAATTGAGATGAGAATTGTCAGTGCTTTTTGATCGTGGCTCATCGCTGCACGGCATTGACACGAGTGTCGTGTTTCATATTCCGAGGTTGTGCGTGACCGTATTGACTCAATATTGCACGAAAAGGCTCAAATGTGAATTTAAAATTAGGATATACCCTTATAATTATTCCCCCTTTTTTGCAAATCGTCTATCTTAAAACATTGCGTTATCTCTATATATAAAACGGTTTGTCCTGACTAATTGGTGATCAACGCACATCCCAAACGGTAAAGGCTAGGAAGCTGAAATTTGGACTCAAGTATCCTTTCATAGTCTAGGTCCCCACTAAGAAGGGATTTTGGAAAACTCGAGCTACAAAGGGGGAAAACAGGCTCCAACGTTTGTATGAAAAATCTACAGTTTTCATCTGATTAACTTTAAACTTAGTTTGTATACTCCAATTCCAAGAAAAACTGTATACTTGGTTTTTTGATATTTTTTTTGGGAGTTTTCATGTAAAAAAAATGTTGGGGCACAAAAGGAAACCGCGTCAACAGCCCACAGCCCAAACGGTAAAAGCTAGGATGCTGAAATTTGGGCTCAAGTATCCTATCATGGTGTAGATGCGCACTAAGAAGGGATTTTGGAAAATTCGAGCTCCAAAGGGGGGAAAACGAGCTCCAAAGTTTGTTTGAAAAATCCGCACTTTTCAACCGATCGACTTAAAACTTAGTTTCTAAAATCAATTAAAGAATGCAAAGAAAACTGCATACTCGGTTTTTTAAATTTTTTGTTGGAGCTTGAATTATTGGGGTTTTCTTGGGGCACAAAAGGAAACCGCGTCAACAGCCCACAGCCCAAACGGTAAAAGCTAGGATGCTGAAATTTGGGCTCAAGTATCCTATCATGGTGTAGATGCGCTCAAAGAAGGGATTTTATACGATTGAAATAGCCAAAACAACATGTGAGACACTAATGTGTGAATGTCCATACATATGTGCACATCTATGTATGTACATATGTATCTACATATGTATCTACATATGTATCTACATATGTATGTATGTACATTCGTCTTGCATTGACAGAGCAAGAAATGTTAATTAATTGAAAATTATATAATATAACATTTTTAAAAGTAATTTTTTCTTTGTTTAGTGCATTTGGCATTAGTGTTTTCATTAATAACTTTATGCAGCAACAACAAATATCAAATAGTTGGGGTGATGTCCCCACACACACAACAAGCAACAGTTCGTGTCTATGTGTGCGGTTCTCTACGTACGGTTGAAAAAGTAAAGAGGAACATATGTACATATGTATGTATGCCTGTGTATGAATATAGCATGTATGTACATTCGTATTAATGTATACATTGGGCAATCGAACACTGTTGTTTGATTGTAAAAAAATAATGCTCTAAAAACAACAGTTTGTGCGTAAACGTAATGACTCAATATGGCACGAAAAGACTCAAATGTGAAATTAAAATTAGGATATACCCTTATAATTATTCCCCTTTTTTGCACATAGTCTATCTTAAAACGTTGCGTTATCTCTATATATAAAACTGTCCTGACTAATTGGTGATCAACGCACAGCCCAAACGGTAAGAGATGAAATTTGGACTCAAGTATCCTTTCATAGTATCCATCTAGTGTAGGAGCACACTAAAAAAGGCTTTTGGAAAATTCTAGCTCCAACGGGGGGAAAACGAGCTTTAAAAAATATTAGTTATAATGGTCATGTTCGTTTAACGAAATAGTTTGGCAAGAACAAAAATGTAACGGACTACGGAACAATTTTTTGTCAAGAACAGAAATTGTTTCTTTAAATACCTTAAATGCCTTCCTACTGGTAACTTATAAGATGAAAACATATAGCATGATTTTAGTAGTAATTAAGGCTTACAATATGCACACACGTAGGCTTAAGAAAAAATACCTTAATCAAAATTGTCTTTTCGAAACGGTACGAGCTAGAATGCTGAAATTTGGGGTCAAGTATCCTATCATAGTTTAAATGTGCATTAAGATTTTGGGAAATTTGAACTCCAAAGGGGGGAAAAGTAGCTCCAAAGTTTATTTGAAACTTAGTTTCTAAAATCAATTAAAGAGTACAAACAAAACTGCATACTTAGATTTTCGAAAATCGTGTTGGAGCTTGAATTATTGGGGTTATAATATTTATTCACTATTTCAAATGAAAATGTTGTGTTATAAATTTAGTCCGATCGATTTAAAATTTGGGTAATGTAATCTACGTAACTAAATAACAAATTTGCATTCAAGGATTTTCAAAATATGCATTTTACAAAAGCCGGCAGAACAAACAATACAAAATATCAAATAGTTGGGGACAACTAAGTATACATTTTTTTGTTTTTATTTATTTATTTAAATCAACAAGTAGTTCTGTCGATTTATTCCAAAACAATATATATATATTAACATATTATATATATATTAAGATTAAAATTAAAAATACTTAGGAGCTAATTAGAAAAAGTAAGGAGTAGAAAGAGACAGAGGTAAAGAGGGAGAGAAAGGAAGAGGAAGTGAAAGGGGAAGAGAGAAACAGGGAAAGAGAAAGATGGAACAAGAAAGAAAAAAGGAGAAAGAGGGAAATCTCCAACCCGGTGGGGGAACGTTTTAAGCCAGTCCGGCCAGCTATGCCCCGACTCACAGCAGTATGTGGTCAGAGATTTCCACGGAGATAACTATAAAGAAGAACTTTTATAGAATAAAGAGAGAGTTCTGTTGAAAGTAAATGAGAAAGCTCATTATAATTGGAACACATGACTCGAAAACGATTGTGCGCAGCGTAATCGGTTGTGCACCTAGACAAGACGAATGGTAAATAATTCCTTGTTGGTCTACAAGGAACTGAAAAATTAAGGCGACCTAAGAGGGAAGAGGAGTCAACCTCGTCGATAATCAACTTGTGGAGAAAAACTACTCCAAGAACAGTCCTACGATTAACTAAAGAAGGAAGGTTTATAAGCATCAGCCTGCTAGAGTACGATGGCAAGCGGAGGTTGGGATCCCAGCTTAAACCACGTAGAGCAAAAAGAAGGAATTGCTTCTGAACAGACTCAATACTTTACTGATGCTTTCTATACTGCGGACACCAAACGCATGAGCAATATTCAAGCACAGGGCGTACTAGAGCAGTGTAAAGAAGCTTTAATGAATCCAAGTAATCCCTTGGTCTTATTGACAATACTATATATGTGAAGGTTAAAGTTCAATTTGGAATCAAAAAGAACCCCAAGGTTCTCAACAGTCGATATACGTTGCAATGGCACATTGCCAATAGTATACGTCCCTAAATGAGTCAAGGTTCAGTGAAATGTCATGAACTTACATTTAGAGCAATTGAGGTGCAAGTGGTTAGCTAAGCACCAAGAGTGCATGCAGTTCAGATCATCCTGCAGGAGATGAAAATGAGAAGGGTCTTTGTAAGTCAGAATAAGTTTCACATCATCAGCATACATAAGAATATGAGAGTGTGACAAGGTAGAGGTTAGGTCATTAATAAATAATGTAAAAAGTAAGGGGCCAAGATGGCTACCTTGAGGCACATCTGATGATGCAAACATGACACAAAAAAGCGGAGGGAAATCCTATACGACTTAGCTTAAAGAGCAGAAGATCATGGTTCACAGAGTCAAATGCATTACTGAAGTCAGTGTAAACGACATCAGTCTGCATTTTTAGAGTAAATGCTTCATTTACCAAGGAAGTAAATTCCAGCAAATTGGTCGTAGTAGACCGTCTCTTTATGAAACCATGTTGAGCCGGAGATATAAAAGATTTACAGAGGTGCTGCAAACTATTTTTTCAAATAATTTCGGTATGGCGGACAACTTTGCAATACCTCTGTAGTTTGAAATATCAGACTTACCACCCTTTTTATAAAGAGGAATAATAAAAGATTCTCTCCAAATAGTTGGAAATATTGAGGAACCAAGTGACAGATTAAAAAATTTAAGTAATGGTTGTAAAAGGGAACTAGAACACTCCTTGAGAACACAACTAGGAATGTTGTCTGCTCCAGGAGAGTATGAAGATTTTAAGGATTTGATAGCAGAGAGTAGACAGCTATCAGAAATTATGGGAGCGTAAATAGTGTGGGAAGATGAAATGCTATAAGGATAAGAGGTACTACTAATAGAGACAGAGGAATAAGTTGACTGGAAGAAGTTGGCAAACAAGTCACCAGATTCAGAATCGTTGCTGGCTTTTTTGTCACCAAGGAAAAATGATGAAGGTAAAGAAGCAGTTTTACGTTTAGAATTAACGAACTTTTAGAATTCTTTAGGGTCCTTGTCAAATTGCATCTTGCATAGGGCAAGGTAATTATTATAGCATCGTGAATTAAGAAGAACAAAATTCGATTTCGCTATAGAATATTTATAGGAGTCAAGAGATAAGCCCGACTGCGTATACTTTTTAAAGCATCTAGATTTAACATTTTTTAAGTATGAAAGTCTTGGTGAAAACCAAGGAGGTTTTGATGACGCAGACGAAATGACACTTTTTGGGATGCAGACATCAAAAAGAGCATTAATAGTGTCATAGAAAAACTTTACGGCTATGTTGATGTCAACAGCACTATACGAAAAGGACCAATTAGTTGCTACAATAAGTTCGTTTAGCAAAGAAAAATTTCCTTTGCGAAAGCACAAACTAGTATTTTTGGGAATAAGTGCTGGAATAGAGGTAGGGTTTGAAATTGAGAGGGAAATTTGCAAAGTAGGGTGGTAAGAATCTTCAGGCAGTATAAGGGGAGAAGACCTACAGATAAATGTACTAGCAGGGTCGGTGACAAAGACGAGATCAAGCGTTCTGCTTAAGTGATTAGGTATAGAATTAATTTGGAACAATGAAAGGTCAAACAAGCAGTCTAAACAGGCATGCTCTGCCGAGGGTACCAAATAATTAGACTGATTGAAGAATGACCATTCAATGTTAGGCAAA
Source organism: Scaptodrosophila lebanonensis (assembly GCF_003285725.1). Classification (NCBI taxonomy): domain Eukaryota; kingdom Metazoa; phylum Arthropoda; class Insecta; order Diptera; family Drosophilidae; genus Scaptodrosophila; species Scaptodrosophila lebanonensis. Next base: position 94,991 of record NW_022060619.1, read on the forward strand.
TTAAAATCACCTACCACAACGAACGCGTCACTGTCACGTAGGAGATTAGAGATTCCTTTTATACAGGTTATATGTTCCATAAAGAGGGAGGTATATAAGAACAAGAGATGTATAGTGCAAAAGACGGAAAAGATACTCTTACAGCAACAAATTCAACATCATTAGGTACATTTACATCAATTATTTCCGACCGATAGGAGGAATTGACTGCAATCAGTACGCCTCCGCCACGTCGAGCCGGACGATCTCGTCGAAAGATACAAAAATTATCTGATAAGATTTCGTTATCAGAAATCGTGGGATTTAACCACGTCTCTGAGAACGCAATAATATCAGATTCAAACGAAAAACTACTGAGCTTGGACACAATACCCCTAACATTCTGATATAGAATGTTTAACGAAAGTGGACGAGCTCCTAGTTTTTTGAAGTCGAGCTTGAGGTTGGCTGCAAAGGTTGGCCAGCAGACTGTAAGTTGACCGGCAAAGAGCGAGTTCGTTTTTTCTGCCTAAAATCATGTACAATCCTTTGTTGCGGCCAAAATTTTGGGTCACAAATAGTTGTAAATGATTCAGGCGGTACACTTATTTTGAACGAGGGTATTTCTCGGGGCTCGGAAAAGCTAAACTTAGAAATAGATACAGCAGCTGTCGACTTACTTGCGATATAGGCAGCGATAGCCTCACAAGAAGTATCAGGGGACAACCGAGACACGAAAACTTGCTTTCTAGGAGCTACCACTGTAAGAGACGGGGGCAGAGGAAGGGCTGGGACTGCCGCACATTCTACAGCTCCTGAAGAAACTATAGGAGGTGGTGCCGACGTTTTAGAAGAAGCCCTTGTTCTTACAGGTTTAGATATATTAGGCACAGGAGGAACTACCAACGGGGCCAACATAACATGAGCCGGTGAAGGCAGAGGGGAAATTTCAAATAAATTTCCAGGCGAAGTAGACAATGAAATTGCCGGCGACACATCTACATTTAATAGCGAGGGAATCGGAGAAGCTATCTGAGCCGAGCTAGGTGGCACCGCTAAGAATTGAGGTTCAAGCCTACGCTTGGGAGGAGAATCGAACTTATATTTACTAAGCAAGTCGGTCCCTGTGTCAAACTCACTTGAGAGTTGCTTAGTAATTCTATGCAAGCTCAAAAATTTATTTCTCACATTGTCATACATACGAGAGAAATTAAATTGTATGTCTATGCAAACAGGGCATGACCATTTCAAACCACCACAACCTTTTTTAGGCGAGTAAATTTTATCAAGGTCACGACCACTTAGTCCAGCACACTTAATATGCATAAAATTCTCGCACAACCAACAACTTACATCCTTAATTGTGCATGACTTATTGCAGCACGACATTATGACACGAGCAAGTAGAGGGTTAAAAATGTAAGTAAATGCAAGAGCACACAGAAATGAAATTACGGTAAGTGAAGAAGAATATACACTCACTGAGCGGCGATATATGTGGACTCTTATATTAATAAGAGCGAAGAGAGCAAGAGCAAAAAATAACACAAAATGCGCGGGAGTAGCGATGCACCAAAAACAAATTATGGACAGCGAACAAACGCACAAACCTTTAACACAGCTGCCGGGCGCCAAAGCAAAACAGGCAAAATAAATGCACAAGCAACAAATACTGAGATGACGCTGTTTATATTAAATCACATTAATTTACCCAAACAAATGAACGCAATAGATGCACAACTTCTTGCACTAAGCACAATATTAATACTCTAGAAATTGAGCACAATTTAATGCTTAAATTCAAAGAGTAAACACGAAAAATTAAATAAATTTGCGGAGCACAGATAAAACACGTCGATTACACTCAACAGAATAACATTCGATTCACACACACACACACACATGCAAGCAGCTGTTCGTGTAGTTGCGTGCAAACGATTAAAATAGCCAAAGCAAAATGTGAGACACTAATGAGTGAATGTCCATACATATGTGCACATCTATGTATGTACATATGTATTTACATATGTATGTATGTACATTCGTCTTGCACTGACAGAGCAAGAAATGTTAATTAATTGAAAATTATATAACATTTTTAAAAGTAAGTTTTTCTTTGTTTAGTGCATTTGGCATTAGTGTTTTCATTAATAACTTTATGCAGCAACAACAAATATCAAATAGTTGGGGACATCACATACACACACTCACACACACAACAAGCAACAGTTCGTAGACACGAAACACACACATAGACATGTGTGCGGTTCTCTACGTACGGTTGTACATATGTATGTATGCCTGTGTATGAATATAGCATGTATGTACATTCGTATTAATGTATACATTGGGCAATCGAACACAGTTGTTTGATCGTAAAAAAATAATGCTATAAAAACAACAACAACTGCAGTGTTGGCGCAGATGCTGTTTTAGATTAGGATAGTTTAAGATAAATATTTGAATTTTAGTTTAGGGCGAAAAGAGAGCGCGGGAGCGGCCGTTTGACGTCGCCTCGCGCCCTTTTTTCGCCGCCTTAGGCTTAGTTTCTTTCTTAGTTTTCATACAATTTATATAAAATCATATAAATTTTCATTGGCGCCCGGGCAGGGACGCTTGCTTAAAACTTTAACTTACCTGACCGTACCTGTAACCGTACCTGAAATCGACCAGACGACAAGATTTTTGTATTATCAACAAAGTGTTGTTCACAAAGCTGTTGCTCAGGTGAGAGAACTTTCGAATTATTAGGCAAGTCCTCAATGGACCAAAACTTTTGTATCGTTGAGTCTATCGAAAGTAATTGTTCTTCTTGGCAACTTAAATTCACTGCTCCTTCTATACTCGTTGTAGGTTGAGTAGAGCATCTGCCTGACACTATCCAGCCGAGAAGCGTTTTTTGTAATGTGGGAGACTCAGGGCCTTGCTTTATTTGGCCTACCGACAATAAGTCGAAGAATGACTCTGCTCCAATTAGCATATCAATTTTTTGCGGTTTATGGAATTGAGGATCGGCCAATTGAATATTTTTGGGGACCCTCCACCCGCTGGTGTTCACCGCTTGATCGGGATGATAACCAGAAGTCGATCCCAAGATCCAAAAATCTGCAGAAAACTAGCTACAATTGACACGCGACTTCACCACTGTATGAATTCTTTTCTTGGCACGCGCATTGGTGTCTCCAATGCCGCGCAAGACCATACACGTATCCTCTCGTCTGAGCTGTAGCTTTTGAGCTAGATCCTCAGTCACAAAGTTGACTTGTGACCCAACCAAAACGCTCGGCGTTATGTGGTTGCCGAAGGAAGATGTATTTCAGTTCCAGTTGGAAAATTCCTTCCTAGATCTCCGCTCGACAAAACAGAACATATTATCGGTGACTGCCAGGCTTTTCGATCCTCTGGGCCTTCTTTGCCCGCTGATCACCAAAGCAAAAATGTTGCTGCAAGATTTGTGGCTACAAAAACTAGATTGGGACGAATCCATCCCTGAGAATCTTCATACAGTTTGGGACTCATTTAAGCAGAATTTGTTGAACCTCAGCGGTATTCAAGTCCCTAGATTCGTCCATACATATACGCAGTCACCCATTCAAATACATGCGTTCGCCGATGCCTCAATGCGAGCTTATGGCGCCTGTATTTATGTTCGTGTTTCGACTGCGAATGGTTGGAAAGTGTCACTTTTGACCTCAAAATCCAAAGTAGCTCCACTCAAGACGAAAACTTTGCCTCGTCTTGAGCTGTGTGCAGCTCACCTTCTCGCAGATCTTTTTCGTCAAGTCCTCCCGTTGCTTAATTTTCCAATAGACAAGATAGTTATGTGGACTGACTCGGAAATAACGCTCCACTGGATCAAGTCACATCCGTCGGCATGGTCAGTTTTCGTTTCAAACAGGGTTTCTCAAATCCAAGAGTGGTCGGAGAATGCAACGTGGCGACATGTCCCAACGAAATCCAACCCAGCAGACATCGTGTCCAGAGGATGTAATGTAGACGAGTTGCATAGTCACATTAGGTTAGTAATTATATATCCGTATACCAAGTTTCATTATGATAGAATGATCGGAAAGAAAGTTATAGCCATATAACCAGGCCCAATGCACACATACATACATATGTACAAGTAAACAAACACGCATAAGGCACGATTCTGATGTAAATGTAAATGTATGTATGCATGCATGGAATATTTTATATTTAATTAGTTAATATTTAGTTAATTAATTAAATTAATTTAGTTAATTAATTAAATTAAATTAATTAATTAATTTAAATACTTGTTTGTGGGGTGGTACAGGGTATTTATGAGTTGAGCCTGCTCGACTTTAGCATTCCTTTCTTGTTATTGTTTACACGTTTTACTTTAGGTCTTAACATAATTATTATTTGTTTAGAATTACGTTCATTTCGTTCAGTTTGTATTCGCAGTTTCGTTCGCATGCAGAAAGCAGTTGCAGAGATTAGCGAATAGCGGTTCCAAGAGTTAATGACCTTGGCCTTGAAATTGTCAAGATCAGCTGTTTTGTATTTCTGTTTATTTTTTTGCTCTTAATAGGTTTTTAGGTCCATCATTCTGATGAGGAGGCAGGCATAAATGCCCAATCTTCAGCACAGTGTCACATATGTAAAAAGAGCGTAGCCGCCATTACTGGCTATACGACTTCTTGTGGCCATGAATTTCATAAAAAGTGCATTATGGCTTATGCACGAACAGCAAATACTTGTCCATTCTGCGCAGCGGTTTGTTTTAAAAGTCAACCAGATACGATAGCGCAGAATACCAGGCAACAAGTCCGATTACAGGAAACGTATGCTAGTCAAGACGACATACCGGGTACTAGTAGGTCACCAGAACAACGCAATAGCACGAATTCTCAGGACATGACAGTACAGATGAGTTCTTTAGGGGCTCAGGCTCATAACCAATCTCACAATACTCGTATAAACAATAATGAGCGAGAAGCGCACCGCAGTCAGCGCGAGTCAACTTCTGAGGTATCTCCTACTGGAACACCAACTTCACACAGCGATTTAACGCGTCGTCCAGATAAAGTTGGGCATATTCTGAATAGTTGGAAGCTACGTTTGAATTCAAATCCGGAGGGCATTAGTGTCAATAATTTTTTATAGCCTGTACCCAAAGGGTGAAAGGCTATACTAGTTTTGTGCGCATGTATGTAACACACAGAAGGAGGCGTGGCAGACCCCACAAAGTATATATATTCTTGATCAGGATGAGACGCCGAGTGGATATAGCCTTGTCCGTCCGTCCGTCTGTCCGTATGAACGCAAGGATCTCAGAAAGTATAAGAGAGAATCTCAGAAAGTATAACCAAACTTGGTTTCCATATTCTCCTAAGACCGAGAAAGTACGAGTTTGAGTTTTTTTTTCGATACACACCCCCACTCCCCCGCAATTCGTGTTTTTTCTTATAACTTCCGTAATTCTCGGAATTTTGAACGAAAGATGTAGAGTTGCATATTATTCCTTCCTTAAGTCAGGATCTGTACCTTGGCATCGTTTTTGGGACAACGTTCAATCTTTTGCCACCAGACAGAGAAATGTCCGAACTGTCATCAGATTCTCACAACTTGTCGGTTTTACAAAAGGAAAGCCTTCAGGCCAATTTCCTTCATTTGTAGTTTCTGGTCTTGGCAAGACTTCGCTCATATCGGACATAATTGACGTTGGTGATGCAAAACCAATTAAACAGCGTCATTTTCATATTTCTCCCACACAAGAAAAACTTCTATATGCTCAGATTGATCGCATGCTTGAGCAAGGAGTTAAGAAAAGTCAGACAGTGCTCGGTCTTCGCCAGTTGTTTTAGTACAGAAGCCTGAAAATGTCGTATTTGTTTGGATAGTAGAAAAGTCAATGCTGTATCGCGAAAAGACGCGTATCCGCTTTCACAAATTGATGGCATTTTAAGCCGTTTACCAAAAGTAATGTTTATATCGAGTCTAGATTTAAAAGATGCCTATTGACAAATTCCGTTAGCATTTACGATACCGGGTAGGCCGCTTTACCAGTATAAAGTCATGCCATTTGGTTTGACCAATGCCGGAGCAACAATGATTCGTCTAATGGATAAAGTCATTCCACCATCGCTCAGAAATGAGGTATTTGTTTATTTGGACGACTTGTTGATTGTGTCCAATAGTTTTGAGTCGCACTTAAAGGTTTTGACTCAAGTTGCTGAGCGAATCAAATCTGCTGGTTTAACACTAAATGTAGAAAAGGGCAAATTTTGCATGCGCTCGGTTGAATATTTAGGACATATTATAGGTGAGGTGTCATTCGTACAGACCCAGAAAAAATTTCAGCAATGACAGATTTCCCAATTCACGGATTCACGGTGATAACCGATCATGCGTCCTTAAAGTGGCTCATCTGTCAGTGAAAATGTTGTCGTAAAATACATGCAGCAGGAGCTTTTCCACACATTTGGAGTTCCAGAGACAGTTGTTTCAGATAATGGTTCTTAATTTAAGGCTGAAGCTGTTCAAAAGTTGCTTCGGGAGCATCAATTTGTTCATAAATGACAGCTGTATATTCGCCACAGGCTAATGCGTCCGAGCGTGTAAATCGCTCAATTTTTGCAGCTACTCGGTCTTACATAAGGCCAGATCAAAAAGACTGCGACGAGCATTTGAGCAGTATAAGTTGTGCTTTAAGGTCAGCTGTTCATTCCGGAATTGGTGCTACTCCATATTATATGGTGTTCGGTTAACAATTTTTAAATTCTGGTTCAACCTACAAATTGTTGAGACACTTAAAATTGCTAGAAGATAAAGCAGCTCTTATTAGTAAGGAAGATTCTCTCGAACTTATACGAAGAAAAGCATGCGAGGTGATGCGAAAACAAAATGAGAAAAATGAGCGCAATTACAATTTACGCTCAAGAGCAGTTTCGTATAGGATAGGTCAGGACATTTACAGGAGAATTTTTCGACAGATTAATTTCCAAGCTGGGTATAGCTCAAAATTGGGACCTACCTATATCAAAGCCCGTGTTCGACGTAAACTTGGCAATTGCTATTACGAGCAGGAGGATCTCTTGGTCGTATGAGGGAAAGGTGCAAGCAGGACAATAGGGTAACTCCATGCTTAACAGGTGCAAGTGTCACTTTCGCCGTAAATGGCTACTTTTACCTCGCTGACCTACCGCCACTGTAAAAAGGTTCCCGCCTGGTCCAAGGCGTCACATTCTTTCTTTTTCTGGTGATACTTGGCCGAGAGCAGACGTGTGCAAATTGCAGTTCAAAGTTTTTTTAAAATCAAAGTCAAACGAAAAATTTTAAAGTCGCTAAAAAGAGTATCCAAATTGGTTTTATTAAAAATAAAACAAAGGCTCACACAGCAAACCATATTGGCAAGCCCAAGAGAGAATATTGCGCTAATTTCGCCGGATTCCAGCTCTTGATCGTATGGGAGGGTTTCTGAAACCGAAGAGCAGTCTAAACCTATTGCATTGGCATATGCAATAAACGGCAGCCGTCAGCAGCATTAGAATCTAAAAGAAGAACATATCAAAAAGAAAACACTCAAGTTTTGGACCTTATGTTCAACGCAGCAGAGCAACCGTAGGCGATCGTCCGACCCACCTGAGTACAACTCAGTCTTCCATCGTACGCGAAACAGCTACCAGCTCCGTCGTATCCAAGCTGTTACCCGCATCTGATTCATAGTTTTATTTGGTTAAAAAAAAAGTTGAGTCCAGCTAAAAAAGTTTTGCTCTAAGTAAAGAAAAGGTAACAGTGTCAAAATTTTTGTTGTTGCTAAAAACAAAATAATGGCCAGCCAGAATTAATTTTTCCATATGTTAACTTTCCATTATATTTATATTCTTTATAGTTAAAGTTCAACTTAGTCATACGACTTTTTTTTACTTTTAATCTTGGTTCAAACCATTCATTTTGCATGAGAAGACGAGTCGATATAGCCATGTCCGTCTGTCCGTCTGACCGTCTGTCCGTCTGTCTGTATGAGCGCAAGGATCTCAGTAAGTACAAGAGCTAGGATAACCAAAATTGGTATCGAGGTTCCTATAAGCCCTAGGCAGAACGAGATTGTTTATTTTTTCTGATACACCCCCCCGCTCCGCCGCAATTCGAATTTTTTCTTATAACTTCCGTAATTCTCGGAATTTAAAAATCAATTTTGGTAGGTACATCCAGTTAGTACTAATGTGTCCGTGTGCCAAATTTCATCATGATAGGTCAATTCTGAAGAAAGTTATAGCCATAAGTAAAATCGCTGCTCATGCGCTGCCTCTGTCGGCAGCGCTGCCCGCAGCTGTTGTTGTTGTTTCTGCTTTTGTTCAACTTTGTGCTGCATACATACACGCATATAAACACGCATAGGTACGTGATGTAAATGTATGCTGTTTAAACTGAACATAAACATGTATTCTAATTTAATTTAATTTAATTAATTATTTTAATTAATTAATTCATTCATTTTTTTTAATAATTTAATTTTTTGTAATTTTTTTTTATTTTTATTTTTATTTTTATTTTTTTTTTTAATTTTTCCTTTTTGTGGAGAGTACAGGCTATTTTACTGTCGGGCTTGCTCGACTGTAGCGTTCTATCTTGTTTTTTGTATGTTTTGTTGTGTGTTCTGAAAATATAACAGGCAGAAGGAGTCGTGGCAGACCCCACAAAGTATATATATCCTTGAGCAGCATGTCAAGACGAGTCGATCTAGCCCTGTCTGTCTGTCTGTCCGCCGGTCCGTCTGTCCGTATGAACACTTGGATCTCAGAGACTATAAGAGGTAGAGACACCAAACTTTGCACAAAGGTGCGTTATGTGTGTACGCTGTGCAAGTTCCACTTCCCCCCTATGGGGGTTTTCCCGATTTTCCATTCGTATAATCGCCTTATGTGAATACGCAGAAAATGTGTATTTTGGAATTTCCCTCCCTCTCCCTCTCTCATGTAAATCGTGAATTTCTCTAACTCCCGTAATTCTTAGAACTACTTAGAACATTTCGAACTAAAATTTTGGAAATACCCCCAGTTAGTAATTATGTATCCGTATGCCAAGTTTCACTATGATAAACCGATTTAACAAAAAGTTATAGCCATAAATATATTTGCTGCTGCAGCGCTGCCCAACATGCTTACACAGCCACGAATAGACGCGCATAAACATACATAAACTGACATAGACGCAATGGCTTTGTATATGTGCTATTATACACCCTTTACGTGAGTTCGAATACTAAAAGAGGGGGTATCGATCAAAATTTATTTTTTTTAATTCTCTTAATGTGCGTTTCGCTGCTAATTGTTTTTTGTTGATGTGGTAACTCATTCCACAGACGAAAGAAATGCTTTTCTGAACTTGCTAATTTGAATCTTGTGCAAACTATGTTTTTGGTTCTTCTTGATGTCGTGAAAGTAATTTTTTTCGTGCAAATAACTTGGTTCCTTACTTGTAATAATTTTATGCAAGAAGATTAGGGTTCTTAGTTTAATCCAGGAATCAAGGGTCAGATTGTATATTTTATTGGCATACGTCGTTATGGAATCTCTTCTTTTAATATTGAAAATATACCGTGCTGTACTATTAAATGCTACTTTTATCTTGTTTTGACTTACTGAATCACAGTTTCCGAAGATTTCTATTCCATAAAATAGAATGGGTACCAGGCTCCATGGAAGAAAATTCTGGGTCAAATACAGTCGCTTTAGTGCACTATAGAGCTTTCCAACCGCCTTATTGACATGATCGTACCAAGATAACGTTTGATTTATAGTTATGCCTGCTCTACATACTCAACGGGCTCGTTGTTAAAGCGCACTTCCTCAAGATTGAGTGTGTTTAATTTTTTTTTGTATATTACCAGGCATTTTGATTTTTTAGGGTTAACCTCCAATCTATTAATACTAGCCCATTTACTGATTTTGTAGAGATCATCATTGCAGACACGAATACATTCATCTATTCTAGATAACGGACGACTAACATACATCTGAACATCATCGGCATACATGTGTAGCTCGGAATTAGACACACAACATGGAAGATCATTGACATACATTGAGAACAATAGTGGCCCGAAGACAGACCCCTGAGGGACTCCACGCTTTATTGATAAAAGAGACGAAATATTATGAGTAGTATAGATATAGGAAAGCAACCTTTAAATGCGTTAAGAAAAACTGTGAAGTTTGAAGTCAGGAAGCATATTTATCAATGAGTTTAATTTTATTTATTACGTTAATAATGATTACAAAACTCAATCGAGCCCGAAGGGTTCGCTAATGCGTTCGAGCATTTCGAAGAAGTGCTCTTTTTTACCTAAACTCCCCACATTTAGCAAAGGTGCCCACCATGTGGTGTGGTAGATATTAAAAGGAGATTAACCACTAATTTCCAACTGGTTATGCAACTCAATACGACCTTGTTCAAATATATTCCCCTCAATACCAAACTATCTAACCATATTTCACTTCCAACTGGAGATCGAATTCGAGTCTAATTAAATATCTTACGCAACTCAACTCCAACTTACTAAAATAATTGTAAGTTGTATCAGGATCCAAACCGCTGATCTGATTACGTAATATTTCTAAGTTGGCTCATGAACCAAACCACTAACCCAATTAGTTTAACTTGTATGGGGAATATATTAACCTCAATACATAAAGAAATATTTACAAGTTGTATCAGGATCCGAACCACTGATCGAAATATGTACATTCTATTTTTAGGTACAAGCATGATCCTATCCACTAACCTAATCGATTGTACTTGTATGGGGAAATATCACATACAGCTCAATACCAATTGGTAAAAATATTTAGAATCACAACCAAAAGGCTAAGGCGACAACCAATTGTACTATAAACATTTTTTTTTAGTTACAGTTACATTTTAAATAAACTCAATTCGGCATGGTGTTGAAATACATGGATAGTTCATTGGTTTTTTGGTCAAGGCAATGTTTATATATTTTTGAAAGTTGATAAAAAGCGATAGTTAATCTGCTGCACTAGTGCATAAAGCATTGAAGTACGAATACATCAATTAGAAAAAAACCATGGATAAAATTTTCAAGAAAAACCCCTCAAGAGATGGTTACACCAAACTCGTTTATTGCAACTTGTGTGGCAGTGACGCCCATACGGAAAATGCCTTTGCTAAGAAAGTAACAAAGGGAGAAACCAATAAACGATGATTTCAGAAAAATGGCGCGAAGGCGATTTTTCATTAAGGAGATGGCTCCTAGGCTTTTCTATCCTAACTACACCATATCTATACTACTTTTCATGCGATTCGAGCACTTCTTCGGAGAGCTCGAACTCATTGATAAATATGCCTCCTGATTTCAATCTTCACAGTTTTTCTTAACGCATTTAAAGGTTGCTTTCCTATATCTATACTACTTGGAGCTTCAGCTGTTAGCTTTTGTTTAGTGCTTGAGCACACAATGTGTTTCAATACCTGCAGAGTTATTTATGACTTTTCTTTGGGTTGATTTTAAAATGGTCGTGTTTTAACTGTCTCTGAAATTGACAGACCATAAAATGATGAGTTTATGATTTTTGAGTTTGAGAAAAATATATATGAAAGAAAAAAAGAACACCGCCCTTCGAAGTCCATTGCTTCTTACCTGCTACTGAATGAAACGCGAGGAACGAGTCCGGCTTCCTTGCATTTTACTGTAAGCAGTGCGCTACAACACTTAACGTTTTTTCAAGTTTTAAAAATAAATAAGAAAAATATTTTTCAAAGTGGTTTGTGGGTATAAACAATTCCAGTGCAATTTTATTTTGTTCAAGCAAAAACAAAAAAAAGAAAATCTGCAGAAGCGTTAAAAAAAAACCAATACAAAAATGGCATTAGAAGTTGTTTGTGATCAATGCAAAACCACCATTTCATACTCCACGTTTGACCCCCCTCAGTCATCAACACAACTTGATGAGAGCTTGGAAATTATTTTTACTAATGAAGATGAAGATGCAGCTTTTCCTCTCAGAAGAGTAATCACTACAGACTCCCTAATACGATCTTTGGGAGAGGTCGAATTTGACTCTATATATAAAAATATTATGCACATAAATCCCTGGAATAATGAGATGTTGCCGGCTTGGCAGTTTTCACCCACACCAAGTGAAATGATTGAAGTGGACTACTCAGCCTTGGAAGATGAAGCACAGAAATATTATGATAATAATATGCCTAATAATCAATTAGGAGTGTCAGACTTCCATAGACGAGTTATGGAGATTGATGCAGATCTTAAAGCAAAGAAAAAGTCGAAGCAACCTAATGGCCTGCCTGTTCCTCAAAATAATAAGCAACAGGACTTGATTGCAGAATTAATGCCAGATGAAGACGACGCGATGTTACTACTCGCAATGGAAAAAGAAGCTCCCCCAGCTATGCCCGACGAGGACGATGAAATACTAATTTTAGTTACTAAACATCTATAGACTAGAAATTTACAAACATATACATTGAATAAAAAAATATAACAAAATACTATTATAATATATTTTTATTAAATTTTTTCACAAATTGTATTTATTCCTTTTTGGTATGGTATTTTGTTTCAAAAAATTTGTCAAATGGACATAGAACACATTCAAACTTCATTGTTTTTATTGTGTTGCCCGAATTGTAATGATTTGAATGCAACTCTTTTTATACTGGTACTCAACTTTACTTTCTTAGGCGTAAGACAGAGATGAAAAAAGAAATAAAAGAGTGGGAAAGTAAACATATCTACTGAATGTAACCAGCCAATGGAATAAGTTTGATTTTAAATATATTATGTATAAAAAATGAAAAAGGCGTGTCTTGTTGATCGTATTGGACGATTTCTGAAACCGAAGAGCAGTCTAAACCTATTGCATTGGCATATGCAATAAACGGCAGCCGCCAGCAGCATTAGAATCTAAAAGAAGAACATATCAAAAAGAAAACACTCAAGTTTTGGACCTTATGTTCAACGCAGCAGAGCAACCGTAGGCGATCGTCCGACCCACCTGAGTACAACTCAGTCTTCCATCGTACGCGAAACAGCTACCAGCGCCGTCGTATCCAAGCTGTTACCCGCATCTGATTCATAGTTTTATTTGGTTAAAGAAAAAGTTGGGTCCAGCTAAAAAAGTTTTGCTCTAAGCAAAGGAAAAGGTAACAGTGTCAAAATTTTTGTTGTTGCTAAAAACAAAATAATGGCCAGCCACAATTAATTTTTCCATATGTTAACTTTCCATTATATTTATATTCTTTATAGTTAAAGTTCAACTTAGTCATACGACTTTTTTTTACTTTTAATCTTGGTTCAAACCATTCATTTTGCATTGTTTAATGTTAGTAATTTTACCTTGTGAAGGCATAGGAAAACACATGGCCGAATTCTAATTATTATTTCATTTTGGTTCTCGAATTCCGAACAAAAAAAAACGCATCTTCGAATAGTGAAGAGGAAGAGCGGTACCGTTTTTTTTTGTATGTTTTGTTGAGTGTTCTCTTTCGAGTGAGTTTTTTTTTGAGTATAGCAAAAGAAAAAAAACGAAATTTTGTTTTGTGTCCACACAGATGGTTGAATTTTATTCCCACCACGGGCATCTAAAATTTTCCTTTCCAGCAGCGGTCTCATCGGGAAAGTACTTTTGACGATGGATACCGCCAAGTAAGTTGCTTTTTTGCAAATTATTTTTTATACTCTGTACATAAAATGTACAACAGTATATTAGGTTTGCGAGAGCTGAAAATATAACAGGCAGAAGGAGTCGTGGCAGACCCCACAAAGTATATATATCCTTGATCAGCATGTCAAGACGAGTCGATCTAGCCCTGTCTGTCTGTCTGTCCGCCGGTCCGTCTGTCCGTATGAACACTTGGATCTCAGAGACTATAAGAGGTAGAGACACCAAACTTTGCACAAAGGTGCGTTATGTGTGTACGCTGTGCAAGTTCCACTTCCCCCCTATGGGGGTTTTCCCGATTTTCCATTCGTATAATCGCCTTATGTGAATACGCAGAAAATGTGTATTTTGGAATTTCCCTCCCTCTCCCTCTCCCTCTCCCTCTCTCATGCAAATCGCGATTTTCTCTAACTCCCGTAATTCTTAGAACTATTTAGAACATTTCGAACTAAAATTTTGGAAATACCCCCAGTTAGTAATTATGTATCCGTATGCCAAGTTTCACTATGATAAACCGATTTAACAAAAAGTTATAGCCATAAATATATTTGCTGCTGCAGCGCTGCCCAACATGCTTACACAGCCACGAATAGACTGCTAATTTGAATCTGGTGCAAACTATGTTTTTGGTTCTTCTTGATGTCGTGAAAGTAATTTTTTTCGTGCAAATAACTTGGTTTCTTACTTGTAATAATTTTATGCAAGAAGATTAGGGTTCTTAGTTTAATCCAGGAATCAAGGGTCAGATTGTATATTTTATTGGCATACGTCGTTATGGAATCTCTTCTTTTAATATTGAAAATATACCGTGCTGTACTATTAAATGCTACTTTTATCTTGTTTTGACTTACTGAATCACAGTTTCCGAAGATTTCTATTCCAAAAACAAGTAAAAAAGCTAAAGTCGGGTGTCCCGACTTTGAAATACTCTGTACATATGTTTACAATAATTATAGAAAATAGAAAAAATTAAGAAAAAAAAAAAAAAAAAAAATTTGATCGATTTTACCTCTCTCGGTATTCGAACTCACGTAAAGGGTGTATAATTGCACATTTACATAGCAATTGCGTCTGTGTGAGTGTATGTATGCCTATGCGCATCACCAAACAGCAACATCAACAACAGCCGCGGGCAGCGCTTGAGCAGCGCTGCAGCAGCGCTGCATCAGCAAATATATTTATGGCTATAACTTCTTGTTAAATCGGTCTATCATAATGAAATTTGGCATACGGACACATAATAACTAACTGGGGGTATTTCCAAAATTTTAGTTCGAAATTCCAAGAATTACGGGAGTTACGATTTGTGGGGTAGAGGGGGGAGGGAGGGGAATTCCAAAATATACATTTTCTGCGTATTCACATAAGGCATCTGGGACTAAAATTTGGTGTTCCTAGGTCTTATAGTCTCCGAGATATAGGCGATTATACGAATGGAAAATCGGAAAAACCCCCATAGGGGGGAAGTGGGGGGGAAAATCAAAAAAATAAAACAAACTCGTATAGAATGCACACATAACGCATCTTCGTGCAAAATTTGGTGTCTCTATCTCTTATAGTCTCTGAGATCCAGGTGTTCATACGGACGGACAGACGGACAGACGGACAGACAGACAGACAGGGCTAGATCGACTCGTCTCGTCATGCTGATCAAGAATATATATACTTTGTGGGGTCTGCCACGCCTCCTTCTGCCTGTTACATTTTTCAGCTCCCGCAAACCTAATATACTCTTGTACATTTCATGTACAGAGTATAATAAGAACGAGTACCAGGCTCAATGGAAGAAAATTCTGGGTCAAATACAGTCGCTTTAGTGCACTATAGAGCTTTCCAACCGCCTTATTGACATGATCGTACCAAGATAACGTTTGATTTATAGTTATGCCTGCTCTACATACTCAACGGGCTCGTTGTTAAAGCGCACTTCCTCAAGATTGAGTGTGTTTAATTTTTTTTTGTATATTACCAGGCATTTTGATTTTTTAGGGTTAACCTCCAATCTATTAATACTAGCCCATTTACTGATTTTGTAGAGATCATCATTGCAGACACGAATACATTCATCTATTCTAGATAACGGACGACTAACATACATCTGAACATCATCGGCATACATGTGTAGCTCGGAATTAGACACACAACATGGAAGATCATTGACATACATTGAGAACAATAGTGGCCCGAAGACAGACCCCTGAGGGACTCCACGCTTTATTGATAAAAGAGACGAAATATTATGAGTAGTATAGATATAGGAAAGCAACCTTTAAATGCGTTAAGAAAAACTGTGAAGTTTGAAGTCAGGAAGCATATTTATCAATGAGTTTAATTTTATTTATTACGTTAATAATGATTACAAAACTCAATCGAGCCCGAAGGGTTCGCTAATGCGTTCGAGCATTTCGAAGAAGTGCTCTTTTTTACCTAAACTCCCCACATTTAGCAAAGGTGCCCACCATGTGGTGTGGTAGATATTAAAAGGAGATTAACCACTAATTTCCAACTGGTTATGCAACTCAATACGACCTTGTTCAAATATATTCCCCTCAATACCAAACTATCTAACCATATTTCACTTCCAACTGGAGATCGAATTCGAGTCTAATTAAATATCTTACGCAACTCAACTCCAACTTACTAAAATAATTGTAAGTTGTATCAGGATCCAAACCGCTGATCTGGTTACGTAATATTTCTAAGTTGGCTCATGAACCAAACCACTAACCCAATTAGTTTAACTTGTATGGGGAATATATCAACCTCAATACATAAAGAAATATTTACAAGTTGTATCAGGATCCGAACCACTGATCGAAATATGTACATTCTATTTTTAGGTACAAGCATGATCCTATCCACTAACCTAATCGATTGTACTTGTATGGGGAAATATCACATACAGCTCAATACCAATTGGTAAAAATATTTAGAATCACAACCAAAAGGCTAAGGCGACAACCAATTGTACTATAAACATTTTTTTTTTATACTCTGTACATGAAATGTACAAGAGTATATTAGGTTTGCGGGAGCTGAAAAATGTAACAGGCAGAAGGAGGCGTGGCAGACCCCACAAAGTATATATATTCTTGATCAGGATGAGAAGCCGAGTCGATATAGCCTTGTCCGTCCGTCCGTCTGTCCGTCTGTCTGTCCGTCTGTCCGTATGAACGCAAGGATCTCAGAAAGTATAAGAGCTAGAATAACCAAACTTGGTTTCCATATTCTCCTAAGACCGAGAAAGTACGAGTTTGAGTTTTTTTTCGATGCACCCCGCCACTCCCCCGCAATTCGTGTTTTTTCTTATAACTTCCGTAATTCTCGGAATTTTAAAATCAATTTTGGTAGGTACATCCAGTTAGTACTAATGTGTCCGTATGCCAAATTTCATCATGATAGGTCAATTCTGAAGAAAGTTATAGCCATAAGTAAAATCGCTGCTCATGCGCTGCCACTGTCGGCAGCGCTGCCCGCAGCTGTTGTTGTTGTTGCTGCTTTGGTTCAACTTTGTGCTGCATACATACACGCATATAAACACGCATAGGTACGTGATGTAAATGTATGCTGTTAAAACTGAACATAAACATGTATTCTCATTTAATTTAATTAATTAATTCATTCATTCATTTTTTTTTAATAATTTAATTTTTTTTTAATTTTTTTTTTTTTAATTTTTCTTTTTTGTGGAGAGTACAGGCTATTTTACTGTCGGGCTTGCTCGACTGTAGCGTTCTATCTTGTTTTTTTTATTTTCTTAATTTTTTTTATTTTCTATAATTATTGTAAACATATGTACAGAGTATTTCAAAGTCGGGACACCCGACTTTAGCTTTTTTACTTGTTTTTAGTTACAGTTACATTTTAAATAAACTCAATTCGGCATGGTGTTGAAATACATGGATAGTTCATTGGTTTTTTGGTCAAGGCAATGTTTATATATTTTTGAAAGTTGATAAAAAGCGATAGTTAATCTGCTGCACTAGTGCATAAAGCATTGAAGTACGAATACATCAATTAGAAAAAAACCATGGATAAAATTTTCAAGAAAAACCCCTCAAGAGATGGTTACACCAAACTCGTTTATTGCAACTTGTGTGGCAGTGACGCCCATACGCAAAATGCCTGTGCTAAGAAAGTAACAAAGGGAGAAACCAATAAACGATGATTGCAGAAAAATGGCGCGAAGGCGATTTTTCATTAAGGAGATGGCTCCTAGGCTTTTCTATCCTAACTACACCATATATCTATACTACTTGGAGCTTCAGCTGTTAGCTTTTGTTTAGTGCTTGAGCACACAATGTGTTTCAATACCTGCAGAGTTATTTATGACTTTTCTTTGGGTTGATTTTAAAATGGTCGTGTTTTAACTGTCTCTGAAATTGACAGACCATAAAATGATGAGTTTATGATTTTTGAGTTTGAGAAAAATATATATGAAAGAAAAAAAGAACACCGCCCTTCGAAGTCCATTGCTTCTTACCTGCTACTGAATGAAACGCGAGGAACGAGTCCGGCTTCCTTGCATTTTACTGTAAGCAGTGCGCTACAACACTTAACGTTTTTTCAAGTTTTAAAAATAAATAAGAAAAATATTTTTCAAAGTGGTTTGTGGGTATAAACAATTCCAGTGCAATTTTATTTTGTTCAAGCAAAAACAAAAAAAAGAAAATCTGCAGAAGCGTTAAAAAAAACCAATACAAAAATGGCATTAGAAGTTGTTTGTGATCAATGCAAAACCACCATTTCATACTCCACGTTTGACCCCCCTCAGTCATCAACACAACTTGATGAGAGCTTGGAAATTATTTTTACTAATGAAGATGAAGATGCAGCTTTTCCTCTCAGAAGAGTAATCACTACAGACTCCCTAATACGATCTTTGGGAGAGGTCGAATTTGACTCTATATATAAAAATATTATGCACATAAATCCCTGGAATAATGAGATGTTGCCGGCTTGGCAGTTTTCACCCACACCAAGTGAAATGATTGAAGTGGACTACTCAGCCTTGGAAGATGAAGCACAGAAATATTATGATAATAATATGCCTAATAATCAATTAGGAGTGTCAGACTTCCATAGACGAGTTATGGAGATTGATGCAGATCTTAAAGCAAAGAAAAAGTCGAAGCAACCTAATGGCCTGCCTGTTCCTCAAAATAATAAGCAACAGGACTTGATTGCAGAATTAATGCCAGATGAAGACGACGCGATGTTACTACTCGCAATGGAAAAAGAAGCTCCCCCAGCTATGCCCGACGAGGACGATGAAATACTAATTTTAGTTACTAAACATCTATAGACTAGAAATTTACAAACATATACATTGAATAAAAAAATATAACAAAATACTATTATAATATATTTTTATTAAATTTTTTCACAAATTGTATTTATTCCTTTTTGGTATGGTATTTTGTTTCAAAAAATTTGTCAAATGGACATAGAACACATTCAAACTTTATTGTTTTTATTGTGTTGCCCGAATTGTAATGATTTGAATGCAACTCTTTTTATACTAGTACTTAACTTTACTTTCTTAGGCGTAAGACAGAGATGAAAAAAGAAATAAAAGAGTGGGAAAGTAAACATATCTACTGAATGTAACCAGCCAATGGAATAAGTTTGATTTTAAATATATTATGTATAAAAAATGAAAAAGGCGTGTCCTGTTGATCGTATTGGACGATTTCTGAAACCGAAGAGCAGTCTAAACCTATTGCATTGGCATATGCAATAAACAAAATAAACAAAATAATGGCCAGCCAGAATTAATTTTTCCATATGTTAACTTTCCATTATATTTATATTCTTTATAGTTAAAGTTCAACTTAGTCATACGACTTTTTTTACTTTTAATCTTGGTTCAAACCATTCATTTTGCATTATTTAATGTTAGTAATTTTACCTTGTGAAGGCATAGGAAAACACATGGCCGAATTCTAATTATTATTTCATTTTGGTTCTCGAATTCCGAACAAAAAAAACCGTATCTTCGAATAGTGAAGAGGAAGAGCGGTACCGTTTTTTTGTATGTTTTGTTGAGTGTTCTCTTTCGAGTGAGTTTTTTTTTGAGTATAGCAAAAGAAACACAGATGGTTGGATTTTATTCCCACCACGGGCATCTAAAATTTTAAGTTGCTTTTTTGCAAATTATTTTTTATACTCTGTACATAAAATGTACAAGAGTATATTAGGTTTGCGAGAGCTGAAAATATAACAGGCTGATCCTTGATCAGCATGTCAAGACGAGTCGATCTAGCCCTGTCTGTCTGTCTGTCCGCCGGTCCGTCTGTCCGTATGAACACTTGGATCTCAGAGACTATAAGAGGTAGAGACACCAAACTTTGCACAAAGGTGCGTTATGTGTGTACGCTGTGCAAGTTCCACTTCCCCCTATGGGGGTTTTCCCGATTTTCCATTCGTATAATCGCCTTATGTGAATACGCAGAAAATGTGCATTTTGGAATTTCCCTCCCTCTCTCTTTACGTGAGTTCGAATACTAAAAGAGGGGTATCGATCAAAATTTTTTTTTTAATTCTCTTAATGTGCGTTTCGCTGCTAATTGTTTTTAGTTGATGTGGTAACTCATTCCACAGACGAAAGAAATGCTTTTCTGAACTTGCTAATTTGAATCTTGTGCAAACTATGTTTTTGGTTCTTCTTGATGTCGTGAAAGTAATTTTTTTTGTGCAAATAACTTGGTTTCTTACTTGTAATAATTTTATGCAAGAAGATTAGGGTTCTTAGTTTAATCCAGGAATCAAGGGTCAGATTGTATATTTTATTGGCATACGTCGTTATGGAATCTCTTCTTTTAATATTGAAAATATACCGTGCTGTACTATTAAATGCTACTTTTATCTTGTTTTGACTTACTGAATCACAGTTTCCGAAGATTTCTATTCCATAAAATAGAACGAGTACCAGGCTCAATGGAAGAAAATTCTGGGTCAAATACAGTCGCTTTAGTGCACTATAGAGCTTTCCAACCGCCTTATTGACATGATCGTACCAAGATAACGTTTGATTTATAGTTATGCCTGCTCTACATACTCAACGGGCTCGTTGTTAAAGCGCACTTCCTCAAGATTGAGTGTGTTTAATTTTTTTTTGTATATTACCAGGCATTTTGATTTTTTAGGGTTAACCTCCAATCTATTAATACTAGCCCATTTACTGATTTTGTAGAGATCATCATTGCAGACACGAATACATTCATCTATTCTAGATAACGGACGACTAACATACATCTGAACATCATCGGCATACATGTGTAGCTCGGAATTAGACACACAACATGGAAGATCATTGACATACATTGAGAACAATAGTGGCCCGAAGACAGACCCCTGAGGGACTCCACGCTTTATTGATAAAAGAGACGAAATATTATGAGTAGTATAGATATAGGAAAGCAACCTTTAAATGCGTTAAGAAAAACTGTGAAGTTTGAAGTCAGGAAGCATATTTATCAATGAGTTTAATTTTATTTATTACGTTAATAATGATTACAAAACTCAATCGAGCCCGAAGGGTTCGCTAATGCGTTCGAGCATTTCGAAGAAGTGCTCTTTTTTACCTAAACTCCCCACATTTAGCAAAGGTGCCCACCATGTGGTGTGGTAGATATTAAAAGGAGATTAACCACTAATTTCCAACTGGTTATGCAACTCAATACGACCTTGTTCAAATATATTCCCCTCAATACCAAACTATCTAACCATATTTCACTTCCAACTGGAGATCGAATTCGAGTCTAATTAAATATCTTACGCAACTCAACTCCAACTTACTAAAATAATTGTAAGTTGTATCAGGATCCAAACCGCTGATCTGGTTACGTAATATTTCTAAGTTGGCTCATGAACCAAACCACTAACCCAATTAGTTTAGAAATATGTACAAGTTGTATCAGGATCCGAACCACTGATCGAAATATGTACATTCTATTTTTAGGTACAAGCATGATCCTATCCACTAACCTAATCGATTGTACTTGTATGGGGAAATATCACATACAGCTCAATACCAATTGGTAAAAATATTTAGAATCACAACCAAAAGGCTAAGGCGACAACCAATTGTACTATAAACATTTTTTTTAGTTACAGTTACATTTTAAATAAACTCAATTCGGCATGGTGTTGAAATACATGGATAGTTCATTGGTTTTTTGGTCAAGGCAATGTTTATATATTTTTGAAAGTTGATAAAAAGCGATAGTTAATCTGCTGCACTAGTGCATAAAGCATTGAAGTACGAATACATCAATTAGAAAAAAACCATGGATAAAATTTTCAAGAAAAACCCCTCAAGAGATGGTTACACCAAACTCGTTTATTGCAACTTGTGTGGCAGTGACGCCCATACGGAAAATGCCTGTGCTAAGAAAGTAACAAAGGGAGAAACCAATAAACGATGATTGCAGAAAAATGGCGCGAAGGCGATTTTTCATTAAGGAGATGGCTCCTAGGCTTTTCTATCCTAACTACACCATATCTATACTACTTTTCATGCGATTCGAGCACTTCTTCGGAGAGCTCGAACTCATTGATAAATATGCCTCCTGATTTCAATCTTCACAGTTTTTCTTAACGCATTTAAAGGTTGCTTTCCTATATCTATACTACTTGGAGCTTCAGCTGTTAGCTTTTGTTTAGTGCTTGAGCACACAATGTGTTTCAATACCTGCAGAGTTATTTATGACTTTTCTTTGGGTTGATTTTAAAATGGTCGTGTTTTAACTGTCTCTGAAATTGACAGACCATAAAATGATGAGTTTATGATTTTTGAGTTTGAGAGAAATATATATGAAAGAAAAAAAGAACACCGCCCTTCGAAGTCCATTGCTTCTTACCTGCTACTGAATGAAACGCGAGGAACGAGTCCGGCTTCCTTGCATTTTACTGTAAGCAGTGCGCTACAACACTTAACGTTTTTTCAAGTTTTAAAAATAAATAAGAAAAATATTTTTCAAAGTGGTTTGTGGGTATAAACAATTCCAGTGCAGTTTTATTTTGTTCAAGCAAAAACAAAAAAAAGAAAATCTGCAGAAGCGTTAAAAAAAAACCAATACAAAAATGGCATTAGAAGTTGTTTGTGATCAATGCAAAACCACCATTTCATACTCCACGTTCGACCCCCCTCAGTCATCAACACAACTTGATGAGAGCTTGGAAATTATTTTTACTAATGATGATGAAGATGCAGCTTTTCCTCTCAGAAGAGTAATCACTACAGACTCCCTAATACGATCTTTGGGAGAGGTCGAATTTGACTCTATATATAAAAATATTATGCACATAAATCCCTGGAATAATGAGATGTTGCCGGCTTGGCAGTTTTCACCCACACCAAGTGAAATGATTGAAGTGGACTACTCAGCCTTGGAAGATGAAGCACAGAAATATTATGATAATAATATGCCTAATAATCAATTAGGAGTGTCAGACTTCCATAGACGAGTTATGGAGATTGATGCAGATCTTAAAGCAAAGAAAAAGTCGAAGCAACCTAATGGCCTGCCTGTTCCTCAAAATAATAAGCAACAGGACTTGATTGCAGAATTAATGCCAGATGAAGACGACGCGATGTTACTACTCGCAATGGAAAAAGAAGCTCCCCTAGCTATGCTCGACGAGGACGATGAAATACTAATTTTAGTTACTAAACATCTATAGACTAGAAATTTACAAACATATACATTGAATAAAAAAATATAACAAAATACTATTATAATATATTTTTATTAAATTTTTTCACAAATTGTATTTATTCCTTTTTGGTATGGTATTTTGTTTCAAAAAATTTGTCAAATGGACATAGAACACATTCAAACTTTATTGTTTTTATTGTGTTGCCCGAATTGTAATGATTTGAATGCAACTCTTTTTATACTGGTACTTAACTTTACTTTCTTAGGCGTAAGACAGAGATGAAAAAAGAAATAAAAGAGTGGGAAAGTAAACATATCTACTGAATGTAACCAGCCAATGG
This sequence comes from Scaptodrosophila lebanonensis, assembly GCF_003285725.1. NCBI lineage: Eukaryota > Metazoa > Arthropoda > Insecta > Diptera > Drosophilidae > Scaptodrosophila > Scaptodrosophila lebanonensis. The sequence continues at coordinate 118,649 of NW_022060619.1, forward strand.
AATAAGTTTGATTTTAAATATATTATGTATAAAAAATGAAAAAGGCGTGTCCTGTTGATCGTATTGGACGATTTCTGAAACCGAAGAGCAGTCTAAACCTATTGCATTGGCATATGCAATAAACAAAATAAACAAAATAATGGCCAGCCAGAATTAATTTTTCCATATGTTAACTTTCCATTATATTTATATTCTTTATAGTTAAAGTTCAACTTAGTCATACGACTTTTTTTACTTTTAATCTTGGTTCAAACCATTCATTTTGCATTATTTAATGTTAGTAATTTTACCTTGTGAAGGCATAGGAAAACACATGGCCGAATTCTAATTATTATTTCATTTTGGTTCTCGAATTCCGAACAAAAAAAACCGTATCTTCGAATAGTGAAGAGGAAGAGCGGTACCGTTTTTTTTGTATGTTTTGTTGAGTGTTCTCTTTCGAGTGAGTTTTTTTTTTGAGTATAGCAAAAGAAAAAAAACGAAATTTTGTTTTGTGTCCACACAGATGGTTGGATTTTATTCCCACCACGGGCATCTAAAATTTTCCTTTCCAGCAGCGGTCTCATCGGGAAAGTACTTTTGACGATGGATACCGCCAAGTAAGTTGCTTTTTTGCAAATTATTTTTTATACTCTGTACATAAAATGTACAAGAGTATATTAGGTTTGCGAGAGTTGAAAATATAACAGGCTGATCCTTGATCAGCATGTCAAGACGAGTCGATCTAGCCCTGTCTGTCTGTCTGTCCGCCGGTCCGTCTGTCCGTATGAACACTTGGATCTCAGAGACTATAAGAGGTAGAGACACCAAACTTTGCACAAAGGTGCGTTATGTGTGTACGCTGTGCAAGTTCCACTTCCCCCTATGGGGGTTTTCCCGATTTTCCATTCGTATAATCGCCTTATGTGAATACGCAGAAAATGTGTATTTTGGAATTTCCCTCCCTCTCTCTTTACGTGAGTTCGAATACTAAAAGAGGGGTATCGATCAAAATTTTTTTTTTAATTCTCTTAATGTGCGTTTCGCTGCTAATTGTTTTTAGTTGATGTGGTAACTCATTCCACAGACGAAAGAAATGCTTTTCTGAACTTGCTAATTTGAATCTTGTGCAAACTATGTTTTTGGTTCTTCTTGATGTCGTGAAAGTAATTTTTTTCGTGCAAATAACTTGGTTTCTTACTTGTAATAATTTTATGCAAGAAGATTAGGGTTCTTAGTTTAATCCAGGAATCAAGGGTCAGATTGTATATTTTATTGGCATACGTCGTTATGGAATCTCTTCTTTTAATATTGAAAATATACCGTGCTGTACTATTAAATGCTACTTTTATCTTGTTTTGACTTACTGAATCACAGTTTCCGAAGATTTCTATTCCATAAAATAGAACGAGTACCAGGCTCAATGGAAGAAAATTCTGGGTCAAATACAGTCGCTTTAGTGCACTATAGAGCTTTCCAACCGCCTTATTGACATGATCGTACCAAGATAACGTTTGATTTATAGTTATGCCTGCTCTACATACTCAACGGGCTCGTTGTTAAAGCGCACTTCCTCAAGATTGAGTGTGTTTAATTTTTTTTTGTATATTACCAGGCATTTTGATTTTTTAGGGTTAACCTCCAATCTATTAATACTAGCCCATTTACTGATTTTGTAGAGATCATCATTGCAGACACGAATACATTCATCTATTCTAGATAACGGACGACTAACATACATCTGAACATCATCGGCATACATGTGTAGCTCGGGATTAGACACACAACATGGAAGATCATTGACATACATTGAGAACAATAGTGGCCCGAAGACAGACCCCTGAGGGACTCCACGCTTTATTGATAAAAGAGACGAAATATTATGAGTAGTATAGATATAGGAAAGCAACCTTTAAATGCGTTAAGAAAAACTGTGAAGTTTGAAGTCAGGAAGCATATTTATCAATGAGTTTAATTTTATTTATTACGTTAATAATGATTACAAAACTCAATCGAGCCCGAAGGGTTCGCTAATGCGTTCGAGCATTTCGAAGAAGTGCTCTTTTTTACCTAAACTCCCCACATTTAGCAAAGGTGCCCACCATGTGGTGTGGTAGATATTAAAAGGAGATTAACCACTAATTTCCAACTGGTTATGCAACTCAATACGACCTTGTTCAAATATATTCCCCTCAATACCAAACTATCTAACCATATTTCACTTCCAACTGGAGATCGAATTCGAGTCTAATTAAATATCTTACGCAACTCAACTCCAACTTACTAAAATAATTGTAAGTTGTATCAGGATCCAAACCGCTGATCTGGTTACGTAATATTTCTAAGTTGGGTCATGAACCAAACCACTAACCCAATTAGTTTAGAAATATGTACAAGTTGTATCAGGATCCGAACCACTGATCGAAATATGTACATTCTATTTTTAGGTACAAGCATGATCCTATCCACTAACCTAATCGATTGTACTTGTATGGGGAAATATCACATACAGCTCAATACCAATTGGTAAAAATAATTAGAATCACAACCAAAAGGCTAAGGCGACAACCAATTGTACTATAAACATTTTTTTTTAGTTACAGTTACATTTTAAATAAACTCAATTCGGCATGGTGTTGAAATACATGGATAGTTCATTGGTTTTTTGGTCAAGGCAATGTTTATATATTTTTGAAAGTTGATAAAAAGCGATAGTTAATCTGCTGCACTAGTGCATAAAGCATTGAAGTACGAATACATCAATTAGAAAAAAACCATGGATAAAATTTTCAAGAAAAACCCCTCAAGAGATGGTTACACCAAACTCGTTTATTGCAACTTGTGTGGCAGTGACGCCCATACGCAAAATGCCTGTGCTAAGAAAGTAACAAAGGGAGAAACCAATAAACGATGATTGCAGAAAAATGGCGCGAAGGCGATTTTTCATTAAGGAGATGGCTCCTAGGCTTTTCTATCCTAACTACACCATATCTATACTACTTTTCATGCGATTCGAGCACTTCTTCGGAGAGCTCGAACTCATTGATAAATATGCCTCCTGATTTTAATCTTCACAGTTTTTCTTAACGCATTTAAAGGTTGCTTTCCTATATCTATACTACTTGGAGCTTCAGCTGTTAGCTTTTGTTTAGTGCTTGAGCACACAATGTGTTTCAATACCTGCAGAGTTATTTATGACTTTTCTTTGGGTTGATTTTAAAATGGTCGTGTTTTAACTGTCTCTGAAATTGACAGACCATAAAATGATGAGTTTATGATTTTTGAGTTTGAGAAAAATATATATGAAAGAAAAAAAGAACACCGTCCTTCGAAGTCCATTGCTTCTTGCCTGCTACTGAATGAAACGCGAGGAACGAGTCCGGCTTCCTTGCATTTTACTGTAAGCAGTGCGCTACAACACTTAACGTTTTTTCAAGTTTTAAAAATAAATAAGAAAAATATTTTTCAAAGTGGTTTGTGGGTATAAACAATTCCAGTGCAATTTTATTTTGTTCAAGCAAAAACAAAAAAAAAAAAAAATCTGCAGAAGCGTTAAAAAAAACCAATACAAAAATGGCATTAGAAGTTGTTTGTGATCAATGCAAAACCACCATTTCATACTCCACGTTCGACCCCCCTCAGTCATCAACACAACTTGATGAGAGCTTGGAAATTATTTTTACTAATGATGATGAAGATGCAGCTTTTCCTCTCAGAAGAGTAATCACTACAGACTCCCTAATACGATCTTTGGGAGAGGTCGAATTTGACTCTATATATAAAAATATTATGCACATAAATCCCTGGAATAATGAGATGTTGCCGGCTTGGCAGTTTTCACCCACACCAAGTGAAATGATTGAAGTGGACTACTCAGCCTTGGAAGATGAAGCACAGAAATATTATGATAATAATATGCCTAATAATCAATTAGGAGTGTCAGACTTCCATAGACGAGTTATGGAGATTGATGCAGATCTTAAAGCAAAGAAAAAGTCGAAGCAACCTAATGGCCTGCCTGTTCCTCAAAATAATAAGCAACAGGACTTGATTGCAGAATTAATGCCAGATGAAGACGACGCGATGTTACTACTCGCAATGGAAAAAGAAGCTCCCCTAGCTATGCTCGACGAGGACGATGAAATACTAATTTTAGTTACTAAACATCTATAGACTAGAAATTTACAAACATATACATTGAATAAAAAAATATAACAAAATACTATTATAATATATTTTTATTAAATTTTTTCACAAATTGTATTTATTCCTTTTTGGTATGGTATTTTGTTTCAAAAAATTTGTCAAATGGACATAGAACACATTCAAACTTTATTGTTTTTATTGTGTTGCCCGAATTGTAATGATTTGAATGCAACTCTTTTTATACTGGTACTTAACTTTACTTTCTTAGGCGTAAGACAGAGATGAAAAAAGAAATAAAAGAGTGGGAAAGTAAACATATCTACTGAATGTAAGCAGCCAATGGAATAAGTTTGATTTTAAATATATTATGTATAAAAAATGAAAAAGGCGTGTCCTGTTGATCGTATTGGACGATTTCTGAAACCGAAGAGCAGTCTAAACCTATTGCATTGGCATATGCAATAAACAAAATAAACAAAATAATGGCCAGCCAGAATTAATTTTTCCATATGTTAACTTTCCATTATATTTATATTTTTTATAGTTAAAGTTCAACTTAGTCATACGACTTTTTTTACTTTTAATCTTGGTTCAAACCATTCATTTTGCATTGTTTAATGTTAGTAATTTTACCTTGTGAAGGCATAGGAAAACACATGGCCGAATTCTAATTATTATTTCATTTTGGTTCTCGAATTCCGAACAAAAAAAACCGTATCTTCGAATAGTGAAGAGGAAGAGCGGTACCATTTTTTTGTATGTTTTGTTGAGTGTTCTCTTTCGAGTGATTTTTTTTTTTGAGTATAGCAAAAGAAAAAAAACGAAATTTTGTCTTGTGTCCACACAGATGGTTGGATTTTATTCCCACCACGGGCATCTAAAATTTTCCTTTCCAGCAGCGGTCTCATCGGGAAAGTACTTTTGACGATGGATACCGCCAAGTAAGTTGCTTTTTTGCAAATTATTTTTTATACTCTGTACATAAAATGTACAACAGTATATTAGGTTTGCGAGAGCTGAAAATATAACAGGCAGAAGGAGTTGTGGCAGACCCCACAAAGTATATATATCCTTGATCAGCATGTCAAGACGAGTCGATCTAGCCCTGTCTGTCTGTCTGTCCGCCGGTCCGTCTGTCCGTATGAACACTTGGATCTCAGAGACTATAAGAGGTAGAGACACCAAACTTTGCACAAAGGTGCGTTATGTGTGTACGCTGTGCAAGTTCCACTTCCCCCCTATGGGGGTTTTCCCGATTTTCCATTCGTATAATCGCCTTATGTGAATACGCAGAAAATGTGTATTTCGAATACTAAAAGAGGGGTATCGATCAAAATTTTTTTTTTAATTCTCTTAATGTGCGTTTCGCTGCTAATTGTTTTTAGTTGATGTGGTAACTCATTCCACAGACGAAAGAAATGCTTTTCTGAACTTGCTAATTTGAATCTTGTGCAAACTATGTTTTTGGTTCTTCTTGATGTCGTGAAAGTAATTTTTTTCGTGCAAATAACTTGGTTTCTTACTTGTAATAATTTTATGCAAGAAGATTAGGGTTCTTAGTTTAATCCAGGAATCAAGGGTCAGATTGTATATTTTATTGGCATACGTCGTTATGGAATCTCTTCTTTTAATATTGAAAATATACCGTGCTGTACTATTAAATGCTACTTTTATCTTGTTTTGACTTACTGAATCACAGTTTCCGAAGATTTCTATTCCATAAAATAGAACGAGTACCAGGCTCAATGGAAGAAAATTCTGGGTCAAATACAGTCGCTTTAGTGCACTATAGAGCTTTCCAACCGCCTTATTGACATGATCGTACCAAGATAACGTTTGATTTATAGTTATGCCTGCTCTACATACTCAACGGGCTCGTTGTTAAAGCGCACTTCCTCAAGATTGAGTGTGTTTAATTTTTTTTTGTATATTACCAGGCATTTTGATTTTTTAGGGTTAACCTCCAATCTATTAATACTAGCCCATTTACTGATTTTGTAGAGATCATCATTGCAGACACGAATACATTCATCTATTCTAGATAACGGACGACTAACATACATCTGAACATCATCGGCATACATGTGTAGCTCGGAATTAGACACACAACATGGAAGATCATTGACATACATTGAGAACAATAGTGGCCCGAAGACAGACCCCTGAGGGACTCCACGCTTTATTGATAAAAGAGACGAAATATTATGAGTAGTATAGATATAGGAAAGCAACCTTTAAATGCGTTAAGAAAAACTGTGAAGTTTGAAGTCAGGAAGCATATTTATCAATGAGTTTAATTTTATTTATTACGTTAATAATGATTACAAAACTCAATCGAGCCCGAAGGGTTCGCTAATGCGTTCGAGCATTTCGAAGAAGTGCTATTTTTTACCTAAACTCCCCACATTTAGCAAAGGTGCCCACCATGTGGTGTGGTAGATATTAAAAGCAGATTCACCACTAATTTCCAACTGGTTATGCAACTCAATACGACCTTGTTCAAATATATTCCCCTCAATACCAAACTATCTAACCATATTTCACTTCCAACTGGAGATCGAATTCGAGTCTAATTAAATATCTTACGCAACTCAACTCCAACTTACTAAAATAATTGTAAGTTGTATCAGGATCCAAACCGCTGATCTGGTTACGTAATATTTCTAAGTTGGGTCATGAACCAAACCACTAACCCAATTAGTTTAGAAATATGTACAAGTTGTATCAGGATCCGAACCACTGATCGAAATATGTACATTCTATTTTTAGGTACAAGCATGATCCTATCCACTAACCTAATCGATTGTACTTGTATGGGGAAATATCACATACAGCTCAATACCAATTGGTAAAAATATTTAGAATCACAACCAAAAGGCTAAGGCGACAACCAATTGTACTATAAACATTTTTTTTTAGTTACAGTTACATTTTAAATAAACTCAATTCGGCATGGTGTTGAAATACATGGATAGTTCATTGGTTTTTTGGTCAAGGCAATGTTTATATATTTTTGAAAGTTGATAAAAAGCGATAGTTAATCTGCTGCACTAGTGCATAAAGCATTGAAGTACGAATACATCAATTAGAAAAAAACCATGGATAAAATTTTCAAGAAAAACCCCTCAAGAGATGGTTACACCAAACTCGTTTATTGCAACTTGTGTGGCAGTGACGCCCATACGGAAAATGCCTGTGCTAAGAAAGTAACAAAGGGAGAAACCAATAAAGGATGATTGCAGAAAAATGGCGCGAAGGCGATTTTTCATTAAGGAGATGGCTCCTAGGCTTTTCTATCCTAACTACACCATATCTATACTACTTTTCATGCGATTCGAGCACTTCTTCGGAGAGCTCGAACTCATTGATAAATATGCCTCCTGATTTCAATCTTCACAGTTTTTCTTAACGCATTTAAAGGTTGCTTTCCTATATCTATACTACTTGGAGCTTCAGCTGTTAGCTTTTGTTTAGTGCTTGAGCACACAATGTGTTTCAATACCTGCAGAGTTATTTATGACTTTTCTTTGGGTTGATTTTAAAATGGTCGTGTTTTAACTGTCTCTGAAATTGACAGACCATAAAATGATGAGTTTATGATTTTTGAGTTTGAGAAAAATATATATGAAAGAAAAAAAGAACACCGTCCTTCGAAGTCCATTGCTTCTTGCCTGCTACTGAATGAAACGCGAGGAACGAGTCCGGCTTCCTTGCATTTTACTGTAAGCAGTGCGCTACAACACTTAACGTTTTTTCAAGTTTTAAAAATAAATAAGAAAAATATTTTTCAAAGTGGTTTGTGGGTATAAACAATTCCAGTGCAATTTTATTTTGTTCAAGCAAAAACAAAAAAAAAAAAAAATCTGCAGAAGCGTTAAAAAAAACCAATACAAAAATGGCATTAGAAGTTGTTTGTGATCAATGCAAAACCACCATTTCATACTCCACGTTCGACCCCCCTCAGTCATCAACACAACTTGATGAGAGCTTGGAAATTATTTTTACTAATGATGATGAAGATGCAGCTTTTCCTCTCAGAAGAGTAATCACTACAGACTCCCTAATACGATCTTTGGGAGAGGTCGAATTTGACTCTATATATAAAAATATTATGCACATAAATCCCTGGAATAATGAGATGTTGCCGGCTTGGCAGTTTTCACCCACACCAAGTGAAATGATTGAAGTGGACTACTCAGCCTTGGAAGATGAAGCACAGAAATATTATGATAATAATATGCCTAATAATCAATTAGGAGTGTCAGACTTCCATAGACGAGTTATGGAGATTGATGCAGATCTTAAAGCAAAGAAAAAGTCGAAGCAACCTAATGGCCTGCCTGTTCCTCAAAATAATAAGCAACAGGACTTGATTGCAGAATTAATGCCAGATGAAGACGACGCGATGTTACTACTCGCAATGGAAAAAGAAGCTCCCCTAGCTATGCTCGACGAGGACGATGAAATACTAATTTTAGTTACTAAACATCTATAGACTAGAAATTTACAAACATATACATTGAATAAAAAAATATAACAAAATACTATTATAATATATTTTTATTAAATTTTTTCACAAATTGTATTTATTCCTTTTTGGTATGGTATTTTGTTTCAAAAAATTTGTCAAATGGACATAGAACACATTCAAACTTTATTGTTTTTATTGTGTTGCCCGAATTGTAATGATTTGAATGCAACTCTTTTTATACTGGTACTTAACTTTACTTTCTTAGGCGTAAGACAGAGATGAAAAAAGAAATAAAAGAGTGGGAAAGTAAACATATCTACTGAATGTAAGCAGCCAATGGAATAAGTTTGATTTTAAATATATTATGTATAAAAAATGAAAAAGGCGTGTCCTGTTGATCGTATTGGACGATTTCTGAAACCGAAGAGCAGTCTAAACCTATTGCATTGGCATATGCAATAAACAAAATAAACAAAATAATGGCCAGCCAGAATTAATTTTTCCATATGTTAACTTTCCATTATATTTATATTTTTTATAGTTAAAGTTCAACTTAGTCATACGACTTTTTTTACTTTTAATCTTGGTTCAAACCATTCATTTTGCATTGTTTAATGTTAGTAATTTTACCTTGTGAAGGCATAGGAAAACACATGGCCGAATTCTAATTATTATTTCATTTTGGTTCTCGAATTCCGAACAAAAAAAACCGTATCTTCGAATAGTGAAGAGGAAGAGCGGTACCATTTTTTTGTATGTTTCGTTGAGTGTTCTCTTTCGAGTGATTTTTTTTTTTGAGTATAGCAAAAGAAAAAAAACGAAATTTTGTTTTGTGTCCACACAGATGGTTGGATTTTATTCCCACCACGGGCATCTAAAATTTTCCTTTCCAGCAGCGGTCTCATCGGGAAAGTACTTTTGACGATGGATACCGCCAAGTAAGTTGCTTTTTTGCAAATTATTTTTTATACTCTGTACATAAAATGTACAAGAGTATATTAGGTTTGCGAGAGCTGAAAATATAACAGGCTGATCCTTGATCAGCATGTCAAGACGAGTCGATCTAGCCCTGTCTGTCTGTCTGTCTGTCCGCCGGTCCGTCTGTCCGTATGAACACTTGGATCTCAGAGACTATAAGAGGTAGAGACACCAAACTTTGCACAAAGGTGCGTTATGTGTGTACGCTGTGCAAGTTCCACTTCCCCCCTATGGGGGTTTTCCCGATTTTCCATTCGTATAATCGCCTTATGTGAATACGCAGAAAATGTGTATTTCGAATACTAAAAGAGGGGTATCGATCAAAATTTTTTTTTTAATTCTCTTAATGTGCGTTTCGCTGCTAATTGTTTTTAGTTGATGTGGTAACTCATTCCACAGACGAAAGAAATGCTTTTCTGAACTTGCTAATTTGAATCTTGTGCAAACTATGTTTTTGGTTCTTCTTGATGTCGTGAAAGTAATTTTTTTCGTGCAAATAACTTGGTTTCTTACTTGTAATAATTTTATGCAAGAAGATTAGGGTTCTTAGTTTAATCCAGGAATCAAGGGTCAGATTGTATATTTTATTGGCATACGTCGTTATGGAATCTCTTCTTTTAATATTGAAAATATACCGTGCTGTACTATTAAATGCTACTTTTATCTTGTTTTGACTTACTGAATCACAGTTTCCGAAGATTTCTATTCCATAAAATAGAACGAGTACCAGGCTCAATGGAAGAAAATTCTGGGTCAAATACAGTCGCTTTAGTGCACTATAGAGCTTTCCAACCGCCTTATTGACATGATCGTACCAAGATAACGTTTGATTTATAGTTATGCCTGCTCTACATACTCAACGGGCTCGTTGTTAAAGCGCACTTCCTCAAGATTGAGTGTGTTTAATTTTTTTTTGTATATTACCAGGCATTTTGATTTTTTAGGGTTAACCTCCAATCTATTAATACTAGCCCATTTACTGATTTTGTAGAGATCATCATTGCAGACACGAATACATTCATCTATTCTAGATAACGGACGACTAACATACATCTGAACATCATCGGCATACATGTGTAGCTCGGAATTAGACACACAACATGGAAGATCATTGACATACATTGAGAACAATAGTGGCCCGAAGACAGACCCCTGAGGGACTCCACGCTTTATTGATAAAAGAGACGAAATATTATGAGTAGTATAGATATAGGAAAGCAACCTTTAAATGCGTTAAGAAAAACTGTGAAGTTTGAAGTCAGGAAGCATATTTATCAATGAGTTTAATTTTATTTATTACGTTAATAATGATTACAAAACTCAATCGAGCCCGAAGGGTTCGCTAATGCGTTCGAGCATTTCGAAGAAGTGCTATTTTTTACCTAAACTCCCCACATTTAGCAAAGGTGCCCACCATGTGGTGTGGTAGATATTAAAAGGAGATTCACCACTAATTTCCAACTGGTTATGCAACTCAATACGACCTTGTTCAAATATATTCCCCTCAATACCAAACTATCTAACCATATTTCACTTCCAACTGGAGATCGAATTCGAGTCTAATTAAATATCTTACGCAACTCAACTCCAACTTACTAAAATAATTGTAAGTTGTATCAGGATCCAAACCGCTGATCTGGTTACGTAATATTTCTAAGTTGGGTCATGAACCAAACCACTAACCCAATTAGTTTAGAAATATGTACAAGTTGTATCAGGATCCGAACCACTGATCGAAATATGTACATTCTATTTTTAGGTACAAGCATGATCCTATCCACTAACCTAATCGATTGTACTTGTATGGGGAAATATCACATACAGCTCAATACCAATTGGTAAAAATATTTAGAATCACAACCAAAAGGCTAAGGCGACAACCAATTGTACTATAAACATTTTTTTTTAGTTACAGTTACATTTTAAATAAACTCAATTCGGCATGGTGTTGAAATACATGGATAGTTCATTGGTTTTTTGGTCAAGGCAATGTTTATATATTTTTGAAAGTTGATAAAAAGCGATAGTTAATCTGCTGCACTAGTGCATAAAGCATTGAAGTACGAATACATCAATTAGAAAAAAACCATGGATAAAATTTTCAAGAAAAACCCCTCAAGAGATGGTTACACCAAACTCGTTTATTGCAACTTGTGTGGCAGTGACGCCCATACGCAAAATGCCTGTGCTAAGAAAGTAACAAAGGGAGAAACCAATAAACGATGATTGCAGAAAAATGGCGCGAAGGCGATTTTTCATTAAGGAGATGGCTCCTAGGCTTTTCTATCCTAACTACACCATATCTATACTACTTTTCATGCGATTCGAGCACTTCTTCGGAGAGCTCGAACTCATTGATAAATATGCCTCCTGATTTCAATCTTCACAGTTTTTCTTAACGCATTTAAAGGTTGCTTTCCTATATCTATACTACTTGGAGCTTCAGCTGTTAGCTTTTGTTTAGTGCTTGAGCACACAATGTGTTTCAATACCTGCAGAGTTATTTATGACTTTTCTTTGGGTTGATTTTAAAATGGTCGTGTTTTAACTGTCTCTGAAATTGACAGACCATAAAATGATGAGTTTATGATTTTTGAGTTTGAGAGAAATATATATGAAAGAAAAAAAGAACACCGCCCTTCGAAGTCCATTGCTTCTTACCTGCTACTGAATGAAACGCGAGGAACGAGTCCGGCTTCCTTGCATTTTACTGTAAGCAGTGCGCTACAACACTTAACGTTTTTTCAAGTTTTAAAAATAAATAAGAAAAATATTTTTCAAAGTGGTTTGTGGGTATAAACAATTCCAGTGCAGTTTTATTTTGTTCAAGCAAAAACAAAAAAAAGAAAATCTGCAGAAGCGTTAAAAAAAAAACCAATACAAAAATGGCATTAGAAGTTGTTTGTGATCAATGCAAAACCACCATTTCATACTCCACGTTCGACCCCCCCTCAGTCATCAACACAACTTGATGAGAGCTTGGAAATTATTTTTACTAATGATGATGAAGATGCAGCTTTTCCTCTCAGAAGAGTAATCACTACAGACTCCCTAATACGATCTTTGGGAGAGGTCGAATTTGACTCTATATATAAAAATATTATGCACATAAATCCCTGGAATAATGAGATGTTGCCGGCTTGGCAGTTTTCACCCACACCAAGTGAAATGATTGAAGTGGACTACTCAGCCTTGGAAGATGAAGCACAGAAATATTATGATAATAATATGCCTAATAATCAATTAGGAGTGTCAGACTTCCATAGACGAGTTATGGAGATTGATGCAGATCTTAAAGCAAAGAAAAAGTCGAAGCAACCTAATGGCCTGCCTGTTCCTCAAAATAATAAGCAACAGGACTTGATTGCAGAATTAATGCCAGATGAAGACGACGCGATGTTACTACTCGCAATGGAAAAAGAAGCTCCCCTAGCTATGCTCGACGAGGACGATGAAATACTAATTTTAGTTACTAAACATCTATAGACTAGAAATTTACAAACATATACATTGAATAAAAAAATATAACAAAATACTATTATAATATATTTTTATTAAATTTTTTCACAAATTGTATTTATTCCTTTTTGGTATGGTATTTTGTTTCAAAAAATTTGTCAAATGGACATAGAACACATTCAAACTTTATTGTTTTTATTGTGTTGCCCGAATTGTAATGATTTGAATGCAACTCTTTTTATACTGGTACTTAACTTTACTTTCTTAGGCGTAAGACAGAGATGAAAAAAGAAATAAAAGAGTGGGAAAGTAAACATATCTACTGAATGTAACCAGCCAATGGAATAAGTTTGATTTTAAATATATTATGTATAAAAAATGAAAAAGGCGTGTCCTGTTGATCGTATTGGACGATTTCTGAAACCGAAGAGCAGTCTAAACCTATTGCATTGGCATATGCAATAAACAAAATAAACAAAATAATGGCCAGCCAGAATTAATTTTTCCATATGTTAACTTTCCATTATATTTATATTCTTTATAGTTAAAGTTCAACTTAGTCATACGACTTTTTTTACTTTTAATCTTGGTTCAAACCATTCATTTTGCATTATTTAATGTTAGTAATTTTACCTTGTGAAGGCATAGGAAAACACATGGCCGAATTCTAATTATTATTTCATTTTGGTTCTCGAATTCCGAACAAAAAAAACCGTATCTTCGAATAGTGAAGAAGAAGAGCGGTACCGTTTTTTTTGTATGTTTTGTTGAGTGTTCTCTTTCGAGTGATTTTTTTTTTTGAGTATAGCAAAAGAAAAAAAACGAAATTTTGTTTTGTGTCCACACAGATGGTTGGATTTTATTCCCACCACGGGCATCTAAAATTTTCCTTTCCAGCAGCGGTCTCATCGGGAAAGTACTTTTGACGATGGATACCGCCAAGTAAGTTGCTTTTTTGCAAATTATTTTTTATACTCTGTACATAAAATGTACAACAGTATATTAGGTTTGCGAGAGCTGAAAATATAACAGGCAGAAGGAGTTGTGGCAGACCCCACAAAGTATATATATCCTTGATCAGCATGTCAAGACGAGTCGATCTAGCCCTGTCTGTCTGTCTGTCTGTCCGCCGGTCCGTCTGTCCGTATGAACACTTGGATCTCAGAGACTATAAGAGGTAGAGACACCAAACTTTGCACAAAGGTGCGTTATGTGTGTACGCTGTGCAAGTTCCACTTCCCCCCTATGGGGGTTTTCCCGATTTTCCATTCGTATAATCGCCTTATGTGAATACGCAGAAAATGTGTATTTTGGAATTTCCCTCACTCTCCCTCTCTCATGCAAATCGCGATTTTCTCTAACTCCCGTAATTCTTAGAACTATTTAGAACATTTCGAACTAAAATTTTGGAAATACCCCCAGTTAGTAATTATGTATCCGTATGCCAAGTTTCACTATAATAAACCGATTTAACAAAAAGTTATAGCCATAAATATATTTGCTGCTGCAGCGCTGCCCAACATGCTTACACAGCCACGAATAGACGCGCATAAACATACATAAACTGACATAGACGCAATATATATATATATATGTATATATATATGTGCTATTATACACCCTTTACGTGAGTTCGAATACTAAAAGAGGGGTATCGATCAAAATTTTGATGTGGTAACTCATTCCACAGACGAAAGAAATGCTTTTCTGAACTTGCTAATTTGAATCTGGTGCAAACTATGTTTTTGGTTCTTCTTGATGTCGTGAAAGTAATTTTTTTCGTGCAAATAACTTGGTTTCTTACTTGTAATAATTTTATGCAAGAAGATTAGGGTTCTTAGTTTAATCCAGAAATCAAGGGTCTGATTGTATATTTTATTGGCATACGTCGTTATGGAATCTCTTCTTTTAATATTGAAAATATACCGTGCTGTACTATTAAATGCTACTTTTATCTTATTTTGACTTACTGAATCACAGTTTCCGAAGATTTCTATTCCATAAAATAGAATGGGTACCAGGCTCCATGGAAGAAAATTCTGGGTCAAATACAGTCGCTTTAGTGCACTATAGAGCTTTCCAACCGCTTTATTGACATGATCGTACCAAGATAACGTTTGATTTGTAGTTATGCCTGCTCTACATACTCAACGGGCTCGTTGTTAAAGCGCACTTCCTCAATATTGAGTGTGTTTAATTTTTTTTTGTATATTACCAGGCATTTTGATTTTTTAGGGTTAACCTCCAATCTATTAATACTAGCCCATTTACTGATTTTGTAGAGATCATCATTGCAGACACGAATACATTCATCTATTCTAGATAACGGACGACTAACATACATCTGAACATCATCGGCATACATGTGTAGCTCGGAATTAGACACACAACATGGAAGATCATTGACATACATTGAGAACAATAGTGGCCCGAAGACAGACCCCTGAGGGACTCCACGCTTTATTGATAAAAGAGACGAAATATTATGAGTAGTATAGATATAGGAAAGCAACCTTTAAATGCGTTAAGAAAAACTGTGAAGATTGAAGTCAGGAAGCATATTTATCAATGAGTTTAATTTTATTTATTACGTTAATAATGATTACAAAACTCAATCGAACCCGAAGGGTTCGCTAATACGTTCGAGCACTTCGAAGAAGTGCTCTTTTTCACCTAAACTCCCCACATTTAGCAAAGGCGCCCACCATGTGGTGTGGTAGATATTAAAAGGAGATTCACCACTAATTTCCAACTGGTTATGCAACTCAATACGACCTTGTTCAAATATATTCCCCTCAATACCAAACTATCTAACCATATTTCACTTCCAACTGGAGATCGAATTCGAGTCTAATTAAATATCTTACGCAACTCAACTCCAACTTACTAAAATAATTGTAAGTTGTATCAGGATCCAAACCGCTGATCTGGTTACGTAATATTTCTAAGTTGGGTCATGAACCAAACCACTAACCCAATTAGTTTAGAAATATGTACAAGTTGTATCAGGATCCGAACCACTGATCGAAATATGTACATTCTATTTTTAGGTACAAGCATGATCCTATCCACTAACCTAATCGATTGTACTTGTATGGGGAAATATCACATACAGCTCAATACCAATTGGTAAAAATATTTAGAATCACAACCAAAAGGCTAAGGCGACAACCAATTGTACTATAAACATTTTTTTTTAGTTACAGTTACATTTTCATTGGATAGTTCATTGGTTTTTTGGTCAAGGCAATGTTTATATATTTTTGAAAGTTGATAAAAAGCGATAGTTAATCTGCTGCACTAGTGCATAAAGCATTGAAGTACGAATACATCAATTAGAAAAAAACCATGGATAAAATTTTCAAGAAAAACCCCTCAAGAGATGGTTACACCAAACTCGTTTATTGCAACTTGTGTGGCAGTGACGCCCATACGCAAAATGCCTGTGCTAAGAAAGTAACAAAGGGAGAAACCAATAAACGATGATTGCAGAAAAATGGCGCGAAGGCGATTTTTCATTAAGGAGATGGCTCCTAGGCTTTTCTATCCTAACTACACCATATCTATACTACTTTTCATGCGATTCGAGCACTTCTTCGGAGAGCTCGAACTCATTGATAAATATGCCTCCTGATTTTAATCTTCACAGTTTTTCTTAACGCATTTAAAGGTTGCTTTCCTATATCTATACTACTTGGAGCTTCAGCTGTTAGCTTTTGTTTAGTGCTTGAGCACACAATGTGTTTCAATACCTGCAGAGTTATTTATGACTTTTCTTTGGGTTGATTTTAAAATGGTCGTGTTTTAACTGTCTCTGAAATTGACAGACCATAAAATGATGAGTTTATGATTTTTGAGTTTGAGAAAAATATATATGAAAGAAAAAAAGAACACCACCCTTCTAAGTCCATTGCTTCTTACCTGCTACTGAATGAAACGCGAGGAACGAGTCCGGTTTCCTTGCAGTTTACTGTAAGCAGTGCGCTACAACACTTAACGTTTTTTCAAGTTTTAAAAATAAATAAGAAAAATATTTTTCAAAGTGGTTTGTGGGTATAAACAATTCCAGTGCAATTTTATTTTGTTCAAGCAAAAACAAAAAAAAGAAAATCTGCAGAAGCGTTAAAAAAAAACCAATACAAAAATGGCATTAGAAGTTGTTTGTGATCAATGCAAAACCACCATTTCATACTCCACGTTTGACCCCCCTCAGTCATCAACACAACTTGATGAGAGCTTGGAAATTATTTTTACTAATGATGATGAAGATGCAGCTTTTCCTCTCAGAAGAGTAATCACTACAGACTCCCTAATACGATCTTTGGGAGAGGTCGAATTTGACTCTATATATACAAATATTATGCACATAAATCCCTGGAATAATGAGATGTTGCCGGCTTGGCAGTTTTCACCCACACCAAGTGAAATGATTGAAGTGGACTACTCAGCCTTGGAAGATGAAGCACAGAAATATTATGATAATAATATGCCTAATAATCAATTAGGAGTGTCAGACTTCCATAGACGAGTTATGGAGATTGATGCAGATCTTAAAGCAAAGAAAAAGTCGAAGCAACCTAATGGCCTGCCTGTTCCTCAAAATAATAAGCAACAGGACTTGATTGCAGAATTAATGCCAGATGAAGACGACGCGATGTTACTACTCGCAATGGAAAAAGAAGCTCCCCTAGCTATGCTCGACGAGGACGATGAAATACTAATTTTAGTTACTAAACATCTATAGACTAGAAATTTACAAACATATACATTGAATAAAAAAATATAACAAAATACTATTATAATATATTTTTATTAAATTTTTTCACAAATTGTATTTATTCCTTTTTGGTATGGTATTTTGTTTCAAAAAATTTGTCAAATGGACATAGAACACATTCAAACTTTATTGTTTTTATTGTGTTGCCCGAATTGTAATGATTTGAATGCAACTCTTTTTATACTGGTATTTAACTTTACTTTCTTAGGCGTAAGACAGAGATGAAAAAAGAAATACAAGAGTGGGAAAGTAAACATATCTACTGAATGTAACCAGCCAATGGAATAAGTTTGATTTTAAATATATTATGTATAAAAAATGAAAAAGGCGTGTCTTGTTGATCGTATTGGACGATTTCTGAAACCGAAGAGCAGTCTAAACCTATTGCATTGGCATATGCAATAAACGGCAGCCGCCAGCAGCATTAGAATCTAAAAGAAGAACAAATCAAAAAGAAAACACTCAAGTTTTGGACCTTATGTTCAACGCAGCAGAGCAACCGTAGGCGATCGTCCGACCCACCTGAGTACAACTCAGTCTTCCATCGTACGCGAAACAGCTACCAGCGCCGTCGTATCCAAGCTGTTACCCGCATCTGATTCATAGTTTTATTTGGTTAAAAAACAAGTTGGGTCCAGCTAAAAAAGTTTTGCTCTAAGCAAAGGAAAAGGTAACAGTGTCAAAATTTTTGTTGTTGCTAAAAACAAAATAATGGCCAGCCACAATTAATTTTTCCATATGTTAACTTTCCATTATATTTATATTCTTTATAGTTAAAGTTCAACTTAGTCATACGACTTTTTTTTACTTTTAATCTTGGTTCAAACCATTCATTTTGCATTGTTTAATGTTAGTAATTTTACCTTGTGAAGGCATAGGAAAACACATGGCCGAATTCTAATTATTATTTCATTTTGGTTCTCGAATTCCGAACAAAAAAAACCGCATCTTCGAATAGTGAAGAGGAAGAGCGGTACCGTTTTTTTTGTATGTTTTGTTGAGTGTTCTCTTTCGAGTGAGTTTTTTTTTTGAGTATAGCAAAAGAAAAAAAAACGAAATTTTGTCTTGTGTCCACACAGATGGTTGGATTTTATTCCCACCACGGGCATCTAAAATTTTCCTTTCCAGCAGCGGTCTCATCGGGAAAGTACTTTTGACGATGGATACCGCCAAGTAAGTTGCTTTTTTGCAAATTATTTTTTATACTCTGTACATAAAATGTACAACAGTATATTAGGTTTGCGAGAGCTGAAAATATAACAGGCAGAAGGAGTTGTGGCAGACCCCACAAAGTATATATATCCTTGATCAGCATGTCAAGACGAGTCGATCTAGCCCTGTCTGTCTGTCTGTCCGCCGGTCCGTCTGTCCGTATGAACACTTGGATCTCAGAGACTATAAGAGGTAGAGACACCAAACTTTGCACAAAGGTGCGTTATGTGTGTACGCTGTGCAAGTTCCACTTCCCCCCTATGGGGGTTTTCCCGATTTTCCATTCGTATAATCGCCTTATGTGAATACGCAGAAAATGTGTATTTTGGAATTTCCCTCACTCTCCCTCTCTCATGCAAATCGCGATTTTCTCTAACTCCCGTAATTCTTAGAACTATTTAGAACATTTCGAACTAAAATTTTGGAAATACCCCCAGTTAGTAATTATGTATCCGTATGCCAAGTTTCACTATGATAAACCGATTTAACAAAAAGTTATAGCCATAAATATATTTGCTGCTGCAGCGCTGCCCAACATGCTTACACAGCCACGAATAGACGCGCATAAACATACATAAACTGACATAGACGCAATGGCTTTGTATATGTGCTATTATACACCCTTTACGTGAGTTCGAATACTAAAAGAGGGGTATCGATCAAAATTTTGATGTGGTAACTCATTCCACAGACGAAAGAAATGCTTTTCTGAACTTGCTAATTTGAATCTGGTGCAAACTATGTTTTTGGTTCTTCTTGATGTCGTGAAAGTAATTTTTTTCGTGCAAATAACTTGGTTTCTTACTTGTAATAATTTTATGCAAGAAGATTAGGGTTCTTAGTTTAATCCAGGAATCAAGGGTCAGATTGTATATTTTATTGGCATACGTAGTTATGGAATCTCTTCTTTTAATATTGAAAATATACCGTGCTGTACTATTAAATGCTACTTTTATCTTATTTTGACTTACTGAATCACAGTTTCCGAAGATTTCTATTCCATAAAATAGAATGGGTACCAGGCTCCATGGAAGAAAATTCTGGGTCAAATACAGTCGCTTTAGTGCACTATAGAGCTTTCCAACCGCTTTATTGACATGATCGTAGCAAGATAACGTTTGATTTGTAGTTATGCCTGCTCTACATACTCAACGGGCTCGTTGTTAAAGCGCACTTCCTCAATATTGAGTGTGTTTAATTTTTTTTTGTATATTACCAGGCATTTTGATTTTTTAGGGTTAACCTCCAATCTATTAATACTAGCCCATTTACTGATTTTGTAGAGATCATCATTGCAGACACGAATACATTCATCTATTCTAGATAACGGACGACTAACATACATCTGAACATCATCGGCATACATGTGTAGCTCGGAATTAGACACACAACATGGAAGATCATTGACATACATTGAGAACAATAGTGGCCCGAAGACAGACCCCTGAGGGACTCCACGCTTTATTGATAAAAGAGACGAAATATTATGAGTAGTATAGATATAGGAAAGCAACCTTTAAATGCGTTAAGAAAAACTGTGAAGATTGAAGTCAGGAAGCATATTTATCAATGAGTTTAATTTTATTTATTACGTTAATAATGATTACAAAACTCAATCGAACCCGAAGGGTTCGCTAATACGTTCGAGCACTTCGAAGAAGTGCTCTTTTTCACCTAAACTCCCCACATTTAGCAAAGGCGCCCATGTGGTGTGGTAGATATTAAAAGGAGATTCACCACTAATTTCCAACTGGTTATGCAACTCAATACGACCTTGTTCAAATATATTCCCCTCAATACCAAACTATCTAACCATATTTCACTTCCAACTGGAGATCGAATTCGAGTCTAATTAAATATCTTACGCAACTCAACTCCAACTTACTAAAATAATTGTAAGTTGTATCAGGATCCAAACCGCTGATCTGGTTACGTAATATTTCTAAGTTGGCTCATGAACCAAACCACTAACCCAATTAGTTTAGAAATATTTACAAGTTGTATCAGGATCCGAACCACTGATCGAAATATGTACATTCTATTTTTAGGTACAAGCATGATCCTATCCACTAACCTAATCGATTGTACTTGTATGGGGAAATATCACATACAGCTCAATACCAATTGGTACAAATATTTAGAATCACAACCAAAAGGCTAAGGCGACAACCAATTGTACTATAAACATTTTTTTTTAGTTACAGTTACATTTTAAATAAACTCAATTCGGCATGGTGTTGAAATACATGGATGAACTGGTTTTTTGGTCAAGGCAATGTTTATATATTTTTGAAAGTTGATAAAAAGCGATAGTTAATCTGCTGCACTAGTGCATAAAGCATTGAAGTACGAATACATCAATTAGAAAAAAACCATGGATAAAATTTTCAAGAAAAACCCCTCAAGAGATGGTTACACCAAACTCGTTTATTGCAACTTGTGTGGCAGTGACGCCCATACGGAAAATGCCTGTGCTAAGAAAGTAACAAAGGGAGAAACCAATAAACGATGATTGCAGAAAAATGGCGCGAAGGCGATTTTTCATTAAGGAGATGGCTCCTAGGCTTTTCTATCCTAACTACACCATATCTATACTACTTTTCATGCGATTCGAGCACTTCTTCGGAGAGCTCGAACTCATTGATAAATATGCCTCCTGATTTCAATCTTCACAGTTTTTCTTAACGCATTTAAAGGTTGCTTTCCTATATCTATACTACTTGGAGCTTCAGCTGTTAGCTTTTGTTTAGTGCTTGAGCACACAATGTGTTTCAATACCTGCAGAGTTATTTATGACTTTTCTTTGGGTTGATTTTAAAATGGTCGTGTTTTAACTGTCTCTGAAATTGACAGACCATAAAATGATGAGTTTATGATTTTTGAGTTTGAGAAAAATATATATGAAAGAAAAAAAGAACACCACCCTTCTAAGTCCATTGCTTCTTACCTGCTACTGAATGAAACGCGAGGAACGAGTCCGGTTTCCTTGCAGTTTACTGTAAGCAGTGCGCTACAACACTTAACGTTTTTTCAAGTTTTAAAAATAAATAAGAAAAATATTTTTCAAAGTGGTTTGTGGGTATAAACAATTCCAGTGCAATTTTATTTTGTTCAAGCAAAAACAAAAAAAAGAAAATCTGCAGAAGCGTTAAAAAAAAACCAATACAAAAATGGCATTAGAAGTTGTTTGTGATCAATGCAAAACCACCATTTCATACTCCACGTTTGACCCCCCTCAGTCATCAACACAACTTGATGAGAGCTTGGAAATTATTTTTACTAATGATGATGAAGATGCAGCTTTTCCTCTCAGAAGAGTAATCACTACAGACTCCCTAATACGATCTTTGGGAGAGGTCGAATTTGACTCTATATATAAAAATATTATGCACATAAATCCCTGGAATAATGAGATGTTGCCGGCTTGGCAGTTTTCACCCACACCAAGTGAAATGATTGAAGTGGACTACTCAGCCTTGGAAGATGAAGCACAGAAATATTATGATAATAATATGCCTAATAATCAATTAGGAGTGTCAGACTTCCATAGACGAGTTATGGAGATTGATGCAGATCTTAAAGCAAAGAAAAAGTCGAAGCAACCTAATGGCCTACCTGTTCCTCAAAATAATAAGCAACAGGACTTGATTGCAGAATTAATGCCAGATGAAGACGAAGCGATGTTACTACTCGCAATGGAAAAAGAAGCTCCCCTAGCTATGCTCGACGAGGACGATGAAATACTAATTTTAGTTACTAAACATCTATAGAATAGAAATTTACAAACATATACATTGAATAAAAAAATATAACAAAATACTATTATAATATATTTTTATTAAATTTTTTCACAAATTGTATTTATTCCTTTTTGGTATGGTATTTTGTTTCAAAAAATTTGTCAAATGGACATAGAACACATTCAAACTTTATTGTTTTTATTGTGTTGCCCGAATTGTAATGATTTGAATGCAACTCTTTTTATACTGGTACTTAACTTTACTTTCTTAGGCGTAAGACAGAGATGAAAAAAGAAATAAAAGAGTGGGAAAGTAAACATATCTACTGAATGTAACCAGCCAATGGAATAAGTTTGATTTTAAATATATTATGTATAAAAAATGAAAAAGGCGTGTCTTGTTGATCGTATTGGACGATTTCTGAAACCGAAGAGCAGTCTAAACCTATTGCATTGGCATATGCAATAAACGGCAGCCGCCAGCAGCTTTAGAATCTAAAAGAAGAACAAATCAAAAAGAAAACACTCAAGTTTTGGACCTTATGTTCAACGCAGCAGAGCAACCGTAGGCGATCGTCCGACCCACCTGAGTACAACTCAGTCTTCCATCGTACGCGAAACAGCTACCAGCGCCGTCGTATCCAAGCTGTTACCCGCATCTGATTCATAGTTTTATTTGGTTAAAAAACAAGTTGGGTCCAGCTAAAAAAGTTTTGCTCTAAGCAAAGGAAAAGGTAACAGTGTCAAAATTTTTGTTGTTGCTAAAAACAAAATAATGGCCAGCCACAATTAATTTTTCCATATGTTAACTTTCCATTATATTTATATTCTTTATAGTTAAAGTTCAACTTAGTCATACGACTTTTTTTTACTTTTAATCTTGGTTCAAACCATTCATTTTGCATTGTTTAATGTTAGTAATTTTACCTTGTGAAGGCATAGGAAAACACATGGCCGAATTCTAATTATTATTTCATTTTGGTTCTCGAATTCCGAACAAAAAAAAACCGCATCTTCGAATAGTGAAGAGGAAGAGCGGTACCGTTTTTTTTTGTATGTTTTGTTGTGTTCTTTTTCGAGTGAGTTTTTTTTTTTTGAGTATAGCAAAAGAAAAAAAACGAAATTTTGTCTTGTGTCCACACAGATGGTTGGATTTTATTCCCACCACGGGCATCTAAAATTTTCCTTTCCAGCAGCGGTCTCATCGGGAAAGTACTTTTGACGATGGATACCGCCAAGTAAGTTGCTTTTTTGCAAATTATTTTTTATACTCTGTACATAAAATGTACAACAGTATATTAGGTTTGCGAGAGCTGAAAATATAACAGGCAGAAGGAGTCGTGGCAGACCCCACAAAGTATATATATCCTTGATCAGCATGTCAAGACGAGTCGATCTAGCCCTGTCTGTCTGTCTGTCTGTCCGCCGGTCCGTCTGTCCGTATGAACACTTGGATCTCAGAGACTATAAGAGGTAGAGACACCAAACTTTGCACAAAGGTGCGTTATGTGTGTACGCTGTGCAAGTTCCACTTCCCCCCTATGGGGGTTTTCCCGATTTTCCATTCGTATAATCGCCTTATGTGAATACGCAGAAAATGTGTATTTTGGAATTTCCCTCACTCTCCCTCTCTCATGCAAATCGCGATTTTCTCTAACTCCCGTAATTCTTAGAACTATTTAGAACATTTCGAACTAAAATTTTGGAAATACCCCCAGTTAGTAATTATGTATCCGTATGCCAAGTTTCACTATGATAAACCGATTTAACAAAAAGTTATAGCCATAAATATATTTGCTGCTGCAGCGCTGCCCAACATGCTTACACAGCCACGAATAGACGCGCATAAACATACATAAACTGACATAGACGCAATGGCTTTGTATATGTGCTATTATACACCCTTTACGTGAGTTCGAATACTAAAAGAGGGGTATCGATCAAAATTTTGATGTGGTAACTCATTCCACAGACGAAAGAAATGCTTTTCTGAACTTGCTAATTTGAATCTGGTGCAAACTATGTTTTTGGTTCTTCTTGATGTCGTGAAAGTAATTTTTTTCGTGCAAATAACTTGGTTTCTTACTTGTAATAATTTTATGCAAGAAGATTAGGGTTCTTAGTTTAATCCAGGAATCAAGGGTCAGATTGTATATTTTATTGGCATACGTCGTTATGGAATCTCTTCTTTTAATATTGAAAATATACCGTGCTGTACTATTAAATGCTACTTTTATCTTATTTTGACTTACTGAATCACAGTTTCCGAAGATTTCTATTCCATAAAATAGAATGGGTACCAGGCTCCATGGAAGAAAATTCTGGGTCAAATACAGTCGCTTTAGTGCACTATAGAGCTTTCCAACCGCCTTATTGACATGATCGTACCAAGATAACGTTTGATTTATAGTTATGCCTGCTCTACATACTCAACGGGCTCGTTGTTAAAGCGCACTTCCTCAAGATTGAGTGTGTTTAATTTTTTTTTTGTATATTACCAGGCATTTTGATTTTTTAGGGTTAACCTCCAATCTATTAATACTAGCCCATTTACTGATTTTGTAGAGATCATCATTGCAGACACGAATACATTCATCTATTCTAGATAACGGACGACTAACATACATCTGAACATCATCGGCATACATGTGTAGCTCGGAATTAGACACACAACATGGAAGATCATTGACATACATTGAGAACAATAGTGGCCCGAAGACAGACCCCTGAGGGACTCCACGCTTTATTGATAAAAGAGACGAAATATTATGAGTAGTATAGATATAGGAAAGCAACCTTTAAATGCGTTAAGAAAAACTGTGAAGATTGAAGTCAGGAAGCATATTTATCAATGAGTTTAATTTTATTTATTACGTTAATAATGATTACAAAACTCAATCGAACCCGAAGGGTTCGCTAATACGTTCGAGCACTTCGAAGAAGTGCTCTTTTTCACCTAAACTCCCCACATTTAGCAAAGGCGCCCACCATGTGGTGTGGTAGATATTAAAAGGAGATTCACCACTAATTTCCAACTGGTTATGCAACTCAATACGACCTTGTTCAAATATATTCCCCTCAATACCAAACTATCTAACCATATTTCACTTCCAACTGGAGATCGAATTCGAGTCTAATTAAATATCTTACGCAACTCAACTCCAACTTACTAAAATAATTGTAAGTTGTATCAGGATCCAAACCGCTGATCTGGTTACGTAATATTTCTAAGTTGGCTCATGAACCAAACCACTAACCCAATTAGTTTAGAAATATTTACAAGTTGTATCAGGATCCGAACCACTGATCGAAATATGTACATTCTATTTTTAGGTACAAGCATGATCCTATCCACTAACCTAATCGATTGTACTTGTATGGGGAAATATCACATACAGCTCAATACCAATTGGTAAAAATATTTAGAATCACAACCAAAAGGCTAAGGCGACAACCAATTGTACTATAAACATTTTTTTTTAGTTACAGTTACATTTTCATTGGATAGTTCATTGGTTTTTTGGTCAAGGCAATGTTTATATATTTTTGAAAGTTGATAAAAAGCGATAGTTAATCTGCTGCACTAGTGCATAAAGCATTGAAGTACGAATACATCAATTAGAAAAAAACCATGGATAAAATTTTCAAGAAAAACCCCTCAAGAGATGGTTACACCAAACTCGTTTATTGCAACTTGTGTGGCAGTGACGCCCATACGGAAAATGCCTGTGCTAAGAAAGTAACAAAGGGAGAAACCAATAAACGATGATTGCAGAAAAATGGCGCGAAGGCGATTTTTCATTAAGGAGATGGCTCCTAGGCTTTTCTATCCTAACTACACCATATCTATACTACTTTTCATGCGATTCGAGCACTTCTTCGGAGAGCTCGAACTCATTGATAAATATGCCTCCTGATTTTAATCTTCACAGTTTTTCTTAACGCATTTAAAGGTTGCTTTCCTATATCTATACTACTTGGAGCTTCAGCTGTTAGCTTTTGTTTAGTGCTTGAGCACACAATGTGTTTCAATACCTGCAGAGTTATTTATGACTTTTCTTTGGGTTGATTTTAAAATGGTCGTGTTTTAACTGTCTATGAAATTGACAGACCATAAAATGATGAGTTTATGATTTTTGAGTTTGAGAAAAATATATATGATATATGAAAGAAAAAAAGAACACCACCCTTCTAAGTCCATTGCTTCTTACCTGCTACTGAATAAAACGCGAGGAACGAGTCCGGTTTCCTTGCAGTTTACTGTAAGCAGTGCGCTACAACACTTAACGTTTTTTCAAGTTTTAAAAATAAATAAGAAAAATATTTTTCAAAGTGGTTTGTGGGTATAAACAATTCCAGTGCAATTTTATTTTGTTCAAGCAAAAACAAAAAAAAGAAAATCTGCAGAAGCGTTAAAAAAAACCAATACAAAAATGGCATTAGAAGTTGTTTGTGATCAATGCAAAACCACCATTTCATTCTCCACGTTTGACCCCCCTCAGTCATCAACACAACTTGATGAGAGCTTGGAAATTATTTTTACTAATGAAGATGAAGATGCAGCTTTTCCTCTCAGAAGAGTAATCACTACAGACTCCCTAATAGGATCTTTGGGAGAGGTCGTTATTTGACTCTATATATAAAAATATTATGCACATAAATCCCTGGAATAATGAGATGTTGCCCGCTTGGCAGTTTTCACCCACACCAAGTGAAATGATTGAAGTGGACTACTCAGCCTTGGAAGATGAAGCACAGAAATATTATGATAATAATATGCCTAATAATCAATTAGGAGTGTCAGACTTCCATAGACGAGTTATGGAGATTGATGCAGATCTTAAAGCAAAGAAAAAGTCGAAGCAACCTAATGGCCTGCCTGTTCCTCAAAATAATAAGCAACAGGACTTGATTGCAGAATTAATGCCAGATGAAGACGAAGCGATGTTACTACTCGCAATGGAAAAAGAAGCTCCCCTAGCTATGCTCGACGAGGACGATGAAATACTAATTTTAGTTACTAAACATCTATAGACTAGAAATTTACAAACATATACATTGAATAAAAAAATATAACAAAATACTATTATAATATATTTTTATTAAATTTTTTCACAAATTGTATTTATTCCTTTTTGGTATGGTATTTTGTTTCAAAAAATTTGTCAAATGGACATAGAACACATTCAAACTTTATTGTTTTTATTGTGTTGCCCGAATTGTAATGATTTGAATGCAACTCTTTTTATACTGGTACTTAACTTTACTTTCTTAGGCGTAAGACAGAGATGAAAAAAGAAATAAAAGAGTGGGAAAGTAAACATATCTACTGAATGTAACCAGCCAATGGAATAAGTTTGATTTTAAATATATTATGTATAAAAAATGAAAAAGGCGTGTCTTGTTGATCGTATTGGACGATTTCTGAAACCGAAGAGCAGTCTAAACCTATTGCATTGGCATATGCAATAAATGGCAGCCGCCAGCAGCTTTAGAATCTAAAAGAAGAACAAATCAAAAAGAAAACACTCAAGTTTTGGACCTTATGTTCAACGCAGCAGAGCAACCGTAGGCGATCGTCCGACCCACCTGAGTACAACTCAGTCTTCCATCGTACGCGAAACAGCTACCAGCGCCGTCGTATCCAAGCTGTTACCCGCATCTGATTCATAGTTTTATTTGGTTAAAAAACAAGTTGGGTCCAGCTAAAAAAGTTTTGCTCTAAGCAAAGGAAAAGGTAACAGTGTCAAAATTTTTGTTGTTGCTAAAAACAAAATAATGGCCAGCCACAATTAATTTTTCCATATGTTAACTTTCCATTATATTTATATTCTTTATAGTTAAAGTTCAACTTAGTCATACGACTTTTTTTTACTTTTAATCTTGGTTCAAACCATTCATTTTGCATTGTTTAATGTTAGTAATTTTACCTTGTGAAGGCATAGGAAAACACATGGCCGAATTCTAATTATTATTTCATTTTGGTTCTCGAATTCCGAACAAAAAAAAACCGCATCTTCGAATAGTGAAGAGGAAGAGCGGTACCGTTTTTTTTGTATGTTTTGTTGAGTGTTCTCTTTCGAGTGAGTTTTTTTTTTGAGTATAGCAAAAGAAAAAAAACGAAATTTTGTTTTGTGTCCACACAGATGGTTGGGTTTTATTCCCACCACGGGCATCTAAAATTTTCCTTTCCAGCAGCGGTCTCATCGGGAAAGTACTTTTGACGATGGATACCGCCAAGTAAGTTGCTTTTTTGCAAATTATTTTTTATACTCTGTACATAAAATGTACAACAGTATATTAGGTTTGCGAGAGCTGAAAATATAACAGGCAGAAGGAGTCGTGGCAGACCCCACAAAGTATATATATCCTTGATCAGCATGTCAAGACGAGTCGATCTAGCCCTGTCTGTCTGTCTGTCCGCCGGTCCGTCTGTCCGTATGAACACTTGGATCTCAGAGACTATAAGAGGTAGAGACACCAAACTTTGCACAAAGGTGCGTTATGTGTGTACGCAAGTTCCACTTCCCCCCTATGGGGGTTTTCCCGATTTTCCATTCGTATAATCGCCTTATGTGAATACGCAGAAAATGTGTATTTTGGAATTTCCCTCCCTCTCCCTCTCTCATGTAAATCGTGAATTTCTCTAACTCCCGTAATTCTTAGAACTACTTAGAACATTTCGAACTAAAATTTTGGAAATACCCCCAGTTAGTAATTATGTATCCGTATGCCAAGTTTCACTATGATAAACCGATTTAACAAAAAGTTATAGCCATAAATATATTTGCTGCTGCAGCGCTGCCCAACATGCTTACACAGCCACGAATAGACGCGCATAAACATACATAAACTGACATAGACGCAATGGCTTTGTATATGTGCTATTATACACCCTTTACGTGAGTTCGAATACTAAAAGAGGGGTATCGATCAAAATTTTGATGTGGTAACTCATTCCACAGACGAAAGAAATGCTTTTCTGAACTTGCTAATTTGAATCTGGTGCAAACTATGTTTTTGGTTCTTCTTGATGTCGTGAAAGTAATTTTTTTCGTGCAAATAACTTGGTTCCTTACTTGTAATAATTTTATGCAAGAAGATTAGGGTTCTTAGTTTAATCCAGGAATCAAGGGTCAGATTGTATATTTTATTGGCATACGTCGTTATGGAATCTCTTCTTTTAATATTGAAAATATACCGTGCTGTACTATTAAATGCTACTTTTATCTTGTTTTGACTTACTGAATCACAGTTTCCGAAGATTTCTATTCCATAAAATAGAACGAGTACCAGGCTCAATGGAAGAAAATTCTGGGTCAAATACAGTCGCTTTAGTGCACTATAGAGCTTTCCAACCGCCTTATTGACATGATCGTACCAAGATAACGTTTGATTTGTAGTTATGCCTGCTCTACATACTCAACGGGCTCGTTGTTAAAGCGCACTTCCTCAAGATTGAGTGTGTTTAATTTTTTTTTGTATATTACCAGGCATTTTGATTTTTTAGGGTTAACCTCCAATCTATTAATACTAGCCCATTTACTGATTTTGTAGAGATCATCATTGCAGACACGAATACATTCATCTATTCTAGATAACGGACGACTAACATACATCTGAACATCATCGGCATACATGTGTAGCTCGGAATTAGACACACAACATGGAAGATCATTGACATACATTGAGAACAATAGTGGCCCGAAGACAGACCCCTGAGGGACTCCACGCTTTATTGATAAAAGAGACGAAATATTATGAGTAGTATAGATATAGGAAAGCAACCTTTAAATGCGTTAAGAAAAACTGTGAAGTTTGAAGTCAGGAAGCATATTTATCAATGAGTTTAATTTTATTTATTACGTTAATAATGATTACAAAACTCAATCGAGCCCGAAGGGTTCGCTAATGCGTTCGAGCATTTCGAAGAAGTGCTCTTTTTTACCTAAACTCCCCACATTTAGCAAAGGTGCCCACCATGTGGTGTGGTAGATATTAAAAGGAGATTCACCACTAATTTCCAACTGGTTATGCAACTCAATACGACCTTGTTCAAATATATTCCCCTCAATACCAAACTATCTAACCATATTTCACTTCCAACTGGAGATCGAATTCGAGTCTAATTAAATATCTTACGCAACTCAACTCCAACTTACTAAAATAATTGTAAGTTGTATCAGGATCCAAACCGCTGATCTGATTACGTAATATTTCTAAGTTGGCTCATGAACCAAACCACTAACCCAATTAGTTTAACTTGTATGGGGAATATATTAACCTCAATACATAAAGAAATATTTACAAGTTGTATCAGGATCCGAACCACTGATCGAAATATGTACATTCTATTTTTAGGTACAAGCATGATCCTATCCACTAACCTAATCGATTGTACTTGTATGGGGAAATATCACATACAGCTCAATACCAATTGGTAAAAATATTTAGAATCACAACCAAAAGGCTAAGGCGACAACCAATTGTACTTTAAACATTTTTTTTTAGTTACAGTTACATTTTAAATAAACTCAATTCGGCATGGTGTTGAAATACATGGATAGTTCATTGGTTTTTTGGTCAAGGCAATGTTTATATATTTTTGAAAGTTGATAAAAAGCGATAGTTAATCTGCTGCACTAGTGCATAAAGCATTGAAGTACGAATACATCAATTAGAAAAAAACCATGGATAAAATTTTCAAGAAAAACCCCTAAGAGATGGTTACACCAAACTCGTTTATTGCAACTTGTGTGGCAGTGACGCCCATACGGAAAATGCCTGTGCTAAGAAAGTAACAAAGGGAGAAACCAATAAACGATGATTGCAGAAAAATGGCGCGAAGGCGATTTTTCATTAAGGACATGGCTCCTAGGCTTTTCTATCATAACTACACCATATCTATACTACTTTTCATGCGATTCGAGCACTTCTTCGGAGTGCTCGAACGCATTAGCGAACCCTTCCGGTTCGATTGAGTTTTGTAATCATTATTAACGTAATAAATAAAATTAAACTCATTGATAAATATGCCTCCTGATTTCAATCTTCACAGTTTTTCTTAACGCATTTAAAGGTTGCTTTCCTATATCTATACTACTTGGAGCTTCAGCTGTTAGCTTTTGTTTAGTGCTTGAGCACACAATGTGTTTCAATACCTGCAGAGTTATTTATGACTTTTCTTTGGGTTGATTTTAAAATGGTCGTGTTTTAACTGTCTCTGAAATTGACAGACCATAAAATGATGAGTTTATGATTTTTGAGTTTGAGAAAAATATATATGAAAGAAAAAAAGAACACCGCCCTTCTAAGTCCATTGCTTCTTACCTGCTACTGAATAAAACGCGAGGAACGAGTCCGGTTCCCTTGCAGTTTACTGTAAGCAGTGCGCTACAACACTTAACGTTTTTTCAAGTTTTAAAAATAAATAAGAAAAATATTTTTCAAAGTGGTTTGTGGGTATAAACAATTCCAGTGCAATTTTATTTTGTTCAAGCAAAAACAAAAAAAAAAAAATCTGCAGAACGGTTAACGTGATTCAAAAGTTGTGTTTAAAATTGTTGACATTAAAAAAAACTAAAAAAAACCAATACAAAAATGGCATTAGAAGTTGTTTGTGATCAATGCAAAACCACCATTTCATACTCCACGTTTGACCCCCCTCAGTCATCAACACAACTTGATGAGAGCTTGGAAATTATTTTTACTAATGAAGATGAAGATGCAGCTTTTCCTCTCAGAAGAGTAATCACTACAGACTCCCTAATAGGATCTTTGGGAGAGGTCGTTATTTGACTCTATATATAAAAATATTATGCACATAAATCCCTGGAATAATGAGATGTTGCCCGCTTGGCAGTTTTCACCCACACCAAGTGAAATGATTGAAGTGGACTACTCAGCCTTGGAAGATGAAGCACAGAAATATTATGATAATAATATGCCTAATAATCAATTAGGAGTGTCAGACTTCCATAGACGAGTTATGGAGATTGATGCAGATCTTAAAGCAAAGAAAAAGTCGAAGCAACCTAATGGCCTGCCTGTTCCTCAAAATAATAAGCAACAGGACTTGATTGCAGAATTAATGCCAGATGAAGACGACGCGATGTTACTACTCGCAATGGAAAAAGAAGCTCCCCTAGCTATGCTCGACGAGGACGATGAAATACTAATTTTAGTTACTAAACATCTATAGACTAGAAATTTACAAACATATACATTGAATAAAAAAATATAACAAAATACTTCTATAATATATTTTTATTAAATTTTTTCACAAATTGTATTTATTCCTTTTTGGTATGGTATTTTGTTTCAAAAAATTTGTCAAATGGACATAGAACACATTCAAACTTTATTGTTTTTATTGTGTTGCCCGAATTGTAATGATTTGAATGCAACTTTTTTTATACTGGTACTTAACTTTACTTTCTTAGGCGTAAGACAGAGATGAAAAAAGAAATAAAAGAGTGGGAAAGTAAACATATCTACTGAATGTAACCAGCCAATGGAATAAGTTTGATTTTAAATATATTATGTATAAAAAATGAAAAAGGCGTGTCTTGTTGATCGTATTGGACGATTTCTGAAACCGAAGAGCAGTCTAAACCTATTGCATTGGCATATGCAATAAACGGCAGCCGCCAGCAGCTTTAGAATCTAAAAGAAGAACAAATCAAAAAGAAAACACTCAAGTTTTGGACCTTATGTTCAACGCAGCAGAGCAACCGTAGGCGATCGTCCGACCCACCTGAGTACACCTTCCATCGTACGCGAAACAGCTACCAGCGCCGTCGTATCCAAGCTGTTACCCGCATCTGATTCATAGTTTTATTTGGTTAAAAAAAAAGTTGGGTCCAGCCAAAAAAGTTTTGCTCTAAGCAAAGGAAAAGGTAACAGTGTCAAAATTTTTGTTGTTGCTAAAAACAAAATAATGGCCAGCCACAATTAATTTTTCCATATGTTAACTTTCCATTATATTTATATTCTTTATAGTTAAAGTTCAACTTAGTCATACGACTTTTTTTACTTTTAATCTTGGTTCAAACCATTCATTTTGCATTGTTTAATGTTAGTAATTTTACCTTGTGAAGGCATAGGAAAACACATGACCGAATTCTAATTATTATTTCATTTTGGTTCTCGAATTCCGAACAAAAAAAACCGTATCTTCGAATAGTGAAGAGGAAGAGCGGTACCGTTTTTTTGTATGTTTTGTTGAGTGTTCTTTTTCGAGTGAGTTTTTTTTTTGAGTATAGCAAAAGAAAAAAAACGAAATTTTGTCTTGTGTCCACACAGATGGTTGGATTTTATTCCCACCACGGGCATCTAAAATTTTCCTTTCCAGCAGCGGTCTCATCGGGAAAGTACTTTTGACGATGGATACCGCCAAGTAAGTTGCTTTTTTGCAAATTATTTTTTATACTCTGTACATAAAATGTACAACAGTATATTAGGTTTGCGAGAGCTGAAAATATAACAGGCAGAAGGAGTCGTGGCAGACCCCACAAAGTATATATATCCTTGATCAGCATGTCAAGACGAGTCGATCTAGCCCTGTCTGTCTGTCTGTCCGCCGGTCCGTCTGTCCGTATGAACACTTGGATCTCAGAGACTATAAGAGGTAGAGACACCAAACTTTGCACAAAGGTGCGTTATGTGTGTACGCTGTGCAAGTTCCACTTCCCCCCTATGGGGGTTTTCCCGATTTTCCATTCGTATAATCGCCTTATGTGAATACGCAGAAAATGTGTATTTTGGAATTTCCCTCCCTCTCCCTCTCTCATGTAAATCGTGAATTTCTCTAACTCCCGTAATTCTTAGAACTACTTAGAACATTTCGAACTAAAATTTTGGAAATACCCCCAGTTAGTAATTATGTATCCGTATGCCAAGTTTCACTATGATAAACCGATTTAACAAAAAGTTATAGCCATAAATATATTTGCTGCTGCAGCGCTGCCCAACATGCTTACACAGCCACGAATAGACGCGCATAAACATACATAAACTGACATAGACGCAATGGCTTTGTATATGTGCTATTATACACCCTTTACGTGAGTTCGAATACTAAAAGAGGGGTATCGATCAAAATTTATTTTTTTTAATTCTCTTAATGTGCGTTTCGCTGCTAATTGTTTTTTGTTGATGTGGTAACTCATTCCACAGACGAAAGAAATGCTTTTCTGAACTTGCTAATTTGAATCTTGTGCAAACTATGTTTTTGGTTCTTCTTGATGTCGTGAAAGTAATTTTTTTCGTGCAAATAACTTGTAATAATTTTATGCAAGAAGATTAGGGTTCTTAGTTTAATCCAGGAATCAAGGGTCAGATTGTATATTTTATTGGCATACGTCGTTATGGAATCTCTTCTTTTAATATTGAAAATATACCGTGCTGTACTATTAAATGCTACTTTTATCTTGTTTTGACTTACTGAATCACAGTTTCCGAAGATTTCTATTCCATAAAATAGAATGGGTACCAGGCTCCATGGAAGAAAATTCTGGGTCAAATACAGTCGCTTTAGTGCACTATAGAGCTTTCCAACCGCCTTATTGACATGATCGTACCAAGATAACGTTTGATTTATAGTTATGCCTGCTCTACATACTCAACGGGCTCGTTGTTAAAGCGCACTTCCTCAAGATTGAGTGTGTTTAATTTTTTTTTGTATATTACCAGGCATTTTGATTTTTTAGGGTTAACCTCCAATCTATTAATACTAGCCCATTTACTGATTTTGTAGAGATCATCATTGCAGACACGAATACATTCATCTATTCTAGATAACGGACGACTAACATACATCTGAACATCATCGGCATACATGTGTAGCTCGGAATTAGACACACAACATGGAAGATCATTGACATACACTGAGAACAATAGTGGCCCGAAGACAGATCCCTGAGGGACTCCACGCTTTATTGATAAAAGAGACGAAATATTATGAGTAGTATAGATATAGGAAAGCAACCTTTAAATGCGTTAAGAAAAACTGTGAAGATTGAAGTCAGGAAGCATATTTATCAATGAGTTTAATTTTATTTATTACGTTAATAATGATTACAAAACTCAATCGAACCCGAAGGGTTCGCTAATACGTTCGAGCACTTCGAAGAAGTGCTCTTTTTCACCTAAACTCCCCACATTTAGCAAAGGTGCCCACCATGTGGTGTGGTAGATATTAAAAGGAGATTCACCACTAATTTCCAACTGGTTATGCAACTCAATACGACCTTGTTCAAATATATTCCCCTCAATACCAAACTATCTAACCATATTTCACTTCCAACTGGAAATCGAATTCGAGTCTAATTAAATATCTTACGCAACTCAACTCCAACTTACTAAAATAATTGTAAGTTGTATCAGGATCCAAACCGCTGATCTGATTACGTAATATTTCTAAGTTGGCTCATGAACCAAACCACTAACCCAATTAGTTTAACTTGTATGGGGAATATATTAACCTCAATACATAAAGAAATATTTACAAGTTGTATCAGGATCCGAACCACTGATCGAAATATGTACATTCTATTTTTAGGTACAAGCATGATCCTATCCACTAACCTAATCGATTGTACTTGTATGGGGAAATATCACATACAGCTCAATACCAATTGGTAAAAATATTTAGAATCACAACCAAAAGGCTAAGGCGACAACCAATTGTACTTTAAACATTTTTTTTAGTTACAGTTACATTTTAAATAAACTCAATTCGGCATGGTGTTGAAATACATGGATAGTTCATTGGTTTTTTGGTCAAGGCAATGTTTATATATTTTTGAAAGTTGATAAAAAGCGATAGTTAATCTGCTGCACTAGTGCATAAAGCATTGAAGTACGAATACATCAATTAGAAAAAAACCATGAATAAAATTTTCAAGAAAAACCCCTAAGAGATGGTTACACCAAACTCGTTTATTGCAACTTGTGTGGCAGTGACGCCCATACGGAAAATGCCTGTGCTAAGAAAGTAACAAAGGGAGAAACCAATAAACGATGATTGCAGAAAAATGGCGCGAAGGCGATTTTTCATTAAGGACATGGCTCCTAGGCTTTTCTATCATAACTACACCATATCTATACTACTTTTCATGCGATTCGAGCACTTCTTCGGAGTGCTCGAACGCATTAGCGAACCCTTCCGGTTCGATTGAGTTTTGTAATCATTATTAACGTAATAAATAAAATTAAACTCATTGATAAATATGCCTCCTGATTTCAATCTTCACAGTTTTTCTTAACGCATCTAAAGGTTGCTTTCCTATATCTATACTACTTGGAGCTTCAGCTGTTAGCTTTTGTTTAGTGCTTGAGCACACAATGTGTTTCAATACCTGCAGAGTTATTTATGACTTTTCTTCGGGTTGATTTTAAAATGGTCGTGTTTTAACTGTCTCTGAAATTGACAGACCATAAAATGATGAGTTTATGATTTTTGAGTTTGAGAAAAATATATATGAAAGAAAAAAAGAACACCGCCCTTCTAAGTCCATTGCTTCTTACCTGCTACTGAATAAAACGCGAGGAACGAGTCCGGTTCCCTTGCAGTTTACTGTAAGCAGTGCGCTACAACACTTAACGTTTTTTCAAGTTTTAAAAATAAATAAGAAAAATATTTTTCAAAGTGGTTTGTGGGTATAAACAATTCCAGTGCAATTTTATTTTGTTCAAGCAAAAACAAAAAAAAAAAAATCTGCAGAACGGTTAACGTGATTCAAAAGTTGTGTTTAAAATTGTTGACATTAAAAAAAACTAAAAAAAAACCAATACAAAAATGGCATTAGAAGTTGTTTGTGATCAATGCAAAACCACCATTTCATACTCCACGTTTGACCCCCCTCAGTCATCAACACAACTTGATGAGAGCTTGGAAATTATTTTTACTAATGAAGATGAAGATGCAGCTTTTCCTCTCAGAAGAGTAATCACTACAGACTCCCTAATAGGATCTTTGGGAGAGGTCGTTATTTGACTCTATATATAAAAATATTATGCACATAAATCCCTGGAATAATGAGATGTTGCCCGCTTGGCAGTTTTCACCCACACCAAGTGAAATGATTGAAGTGGACTACTCAGCCTTGGAAGATGAAGCACAGAAATATTATGATAATAATATGCCTAATAATCAATTAGGAGTGTCAGACTTCCATAGTCGAGTTATGGAGATTGATGCAGATCTT
This sequence comes from Scaptodrosophila lebanonensis, assembly GCF_003285725.1. Taxonomy (NCBI): domain Eukaryota; kingdom Metazoa; phylum Arthropoda; class Insecta; order Diptera; family Drosophilidae; genus Scaptodrosophila; species Scaptodrosophila lebanonensis. The sequence continues at coordinate 156,619 of NW_022060619.1, forward strand.
AAAGCAAAGAAAAAGTCGAAGCAACCTAATGGCCTGCCTGTTCCTCAAAATAATAAGCAACAGGACTTGATTGCAGAATTAATGCCAGATGAAGACGACGCGATGTTACTACTCGCAATGGAAAAAGAAGCTCCCCCAGCTATGCCCGACGAGGACGATGAAATACTAATTTTAGTTACTAAACATCTATAGACTAGAAATTTACAAACATATACATTGAATAAAAAATATAACAAAATACTTCTATAATATATTTTTATTAAATTTTTTCACAAATTGTATTTATTCCTTTTTGGTATGGTATTTTGTTTCAAAAAATTTGTCAAATGGACATAGAACACATTCAAACTTTATTGTTTTTATTGTGTTGCCCGAATTGTAATGATTTGAATGCAACTCTTTTTATACTGGTACTTAACTTTACTTTCTTAGGCGTAAGACAGAGATGAAAAAAGAAATAAAAGAGTGGGAAAGTAAACATATCTACTGAATGTAACCAGCCAATGGAATAAGTTTGATTTTAAATATATTATGTATAAAAAATGAAAAAGGCGTGTCTTGTTGATCGTTTTGGACGATTTCTGAAACCGAAGAGCAGTCTAAACCTATTGCATTGGCATATGCAATAAATGGCAGCCGCCAGCAGCATTAGAATCTAAAAGAAGAACATATCAAAAAGAAAACACTCAAGTTTTGGACCTTATGTTCAACGCAGCAGAGCAACCGTAGGCGATCGTCCGACCCACCTGAGTACAACTCAGTCTTCCATCGTACGCGAAACAGCTACCAGCGCCGTCGTATCCAAGCTGTTACCCGCATCTGATTCATAGTTTTATTTGGTTAAAAAAAAAAGTTGGGTCCAGCCAAAAAAGTTTTGCTCTAAGCAAAGGAAAAGGTAACAGTGTCAAAATTTTTGTTGTTGCTAAAAACAAAATAATGGCCAGCCACAATTAATTTTTCCATATGTTAACTTTCCATTATATTTATATTCTTTATAGATAAAGTTCAACTTAGTCATACGACTTTTTTTACTTTTAATCTTGGTTCAAACCATTCATTTTGCATTGTTTAATGTTAGTAATTTTACCTTGTGAAGGCATAGGAAAACACATGGCCGAATTCTAATTATTATTTCATTTTGGTTCTCGAATTCCGAACAAAAAAAACCGTATCTTCGAATAGTGAAGAGGAAGAGCGGTACCGTTTTTTTGTATGTTTTGTTGAGTGTTCTTTTTCGAGTGAGTTTTTTTTTTGAGTATAGCAAAAGAAAAAAAACGAAATTTTGTCTTGTGTCCACACAGATGGTTGGATTTTATTCCCACCACGGGCATCTAAAATTTTCCTTTCCAGCAGCGGTCTCATCGGGAAAGTACTTTTGACGATGGATACCGCCAAGTAAGTTGCTTTTTTGCAAATTATTTTTTATACTCTGTACATAAAATGTACAACAGTATATTAGGTTTGCGAGAGCTGAAAATATAACAGGCAGAAGGAGTCGTGGCAGACCCCACAAAGTATATATATCCTTGATCAGCATGTCAAGACGAGTCGATCTAGCCCTGTCTGTCTGTCTGTCTGTCCGCCGGTCCGTCTGTCCGTATGAACACTTGGATCTCAGAGACTATAAGAGGTAGAGACACCAAACTTTGCACAAAGGTGCGTTATGTGTGTACGCTGTGCAAGTTCCACTTCCCCCCTATGGGGGTTTTCCCGATTTTCCATTCGTATAATCGCCTTATGTGAATACGCAGAAAATGTGTATTTTGGAATTTCCCTCCCTCTCCCTCTCTCATGCAAATCGTGAATTTCTCTAACTCCCGTAATTCTTAGAACTACTTAGAACATTTCGAACTAAAATTTTGGAAATACCCCCAGTTAGTAATTATGTATCCGTATGCCAAGTTTCACTATGATAAACCGATTTAACAAAAAGTTATAGCCATAAATATATTTGCTGCTGCAGCGCTGCCCAACATGCTTACACAGCCACGAATAGACGCGCATAAACATACATAAACTGACATAGACGCAATGGCTTTGTATATGTGCTATTATACACCCTTTACGTGAGTTCGAATACTAAAAGAGGGGTATCGATCAAAATTTATTTTTTTTAATTCTCTTAATGTGCGTTTCGCTGCTAATTGTTTTTTGTTGATGTGGTAACTCATTCCACAGACGAAAGAAATGCTTTTCTGAACTTGCTAATTTGAATCTTGTGCAAACTATGTTTTTGGTTCTTCTTGATGTCGTGAAAGTAATTTTTTTCGTGCAAATAACTTGGTTCCTTACTTGTAATAATTTTATGCAAGAAGATTAGGGTTCTTAGTTTAATCCAGGAATCAAGGGTCAGATTGTATATTTTATTGGCATACGTCGTTATGGAATCTCTTCTTTTAATATTGAAAATATACCGTGCTGTACTATTAAATGCTACTTTTATCTTGTTTTGACTTACTGAATCACAGTTTCCGAAGATTTCTATTCCATAAAATAGAATGGGTACCAGGCTCCATGGAAGAAAATTCTGGGTCAAATACAGTCGCTTTAGTGCACTATAGAGCTTTCCAACCGCCTTATTGACATGATCGTACCAAGATAACGTTTGATTTATAGTTATGCCTGCTCTACATACTCAACGGGCTCGTTGTTAAAGCGCACTTCCTCAAGATTGAGTGTGTTTAATTTTTTTTTGTATATTACCAGGCATTTTGATTTTTTAGGGTTAACCTCCAATCTATTAATACTAGCCCATTTACTGATTTTGTAGAGATCATCATTGCAGACACGAATACATTCATCTATTCTAGATAACGGACGACTAACATACATCTGAACATCATCGGCATACATGTGTAGCTCGGAATTAGACACACAACATGGAAGATCATTGACATACACTGAGAACAATAGTGGCCCGAAGACAGATCCCTGAGGGACTCCACGCTTTATTGATAAAAGAGACGAAATATTATGAGTAGTATAGATATAGGAAAGCAACCTTTAAATGCGTTAAGAAAAACTGTGAAGATTGAAGTCAGGAAGCATATTTATCAATGAGTTTAATTTTATTTATTACGTTAATAATGATTACAAAACTCAATCGAACCCGAAGGGTTCGCTAATACGTTCGAGCACTTCGAAGAAGTGCTCTTTTTCACCTAAACTCCCCACATTTAGCAAAGGCGCCCATGTGGTGTGGTAGATATTAAAAGGAGATTCACCACTAATTTCCAACTGGTTATGCAACTCAATACGACCTTGTTCAAATATATTCCCCTCAATACCAAACTATCTAACCATATTTCACTTCCAACTGGAGATCGAATTCGAGTCTAATTAAATATCTTACGCAACTCAACTCCAACTTACTAAAATAATTGTAAGTTGTATCAGGATCCAAACCGCTGATCTGATTACGTAATATTTCTAAGTTGGCTCATGAACCAAACCACTAACCCAATTAGTTTAACTTGTATGGGGAATATATTAACCTCAATACATAAAGAAATATTTACAAGTTGTATCAGGACCCGAACCACTGATCGAAATATGTACATTCTATTTTTAGGTACAAGCATGATCCTATCCACTAACCTAATCGATTGTACTTGTATGGGGAAATATCACATACAGCTCAATACCAATTGGTAAAAATATTTAGAATCACAACCAAAAGGCTAAGGCGACAACCAATTGTACTTTAAACATTTTTTTTTAGTTACAGTTACATTTTAAATAAACTCAATTCGGCATGGTGTTGAAATACATGGATAGTTCATTGGTTTTTTGGTCAAGGCAATGTTTATATATTTTTGAAAGTTGATAAAAAGCGATAGTTAATCTGCTGCACTAGTGCATAAAGCATTGAAGTACGAATACATCAATTAGAAAAAAAACCATGGATAAAATTTTCAAGAAAAACCCCTAAGAGATGGTTACACCAAACTCGTTTATTGCAACTTGTGTGGCAGTGACGCCCATACGGAAAATGCCTGTGCTAAGAAAGTAACAAAGGGAGAAACCAATAAACGATGATTGCAGAAAAATGGCGCGAAGGCGATTTTTCATTAAGGACATGGCTCCTAGGCTTTTCTATCATAACTACACCATATCTATACTACTTTTCATGCGATTCGAGCACTTCTTCGGAGTGCTCGAACGCATTAGCGAACCCTTCCGGTTCGATTGAGTTTTGTAATCATTATTAACGTAATAAATAAAATTAAACTCATTGATAAATATGCCTCCTGATTTCAATCTTCACAGTTTTTCTTAACGCATTTAAAGGTTGCTTTCCTATATCTATACTACTTGGAGCTTCAGCTGTTAGCTTTTGTTTAGTGCTTGAGCACACAATGTGTTTCAATACCTGCAGAGTTATTTATGACTTTTCTTTGGGTTGATTTTAAAATGGTCGTGTTTTAACTGTCTCTGAAATTGACAGACCATATAATGATGAGTTTATAATTTTTGAGTTTGAGAAAAATATATATGAAAGAAAAAAAGAACACCGCCCTTCTAAGTCCATTGCTTCTTACCTGCTACTGAATAAAACGCGAGGAACGAGTCCGGTTCCCTTGCAGTTTACTGTAAGCAGTGCGCTACAACACTTAACGTTTTTTCAAGTTTTAAAAATAAATAAGAAAAATATTTTTCAAAGTGGTTTGTGGGTATAAACAATTCCAGTGCAATTTTATTTTGTTCAAGCAAAAACAAAAAAAAAAAATCTGCAGAACGGTTAACGTGATTCAAAAGTTGTGTTTAAAATTGTTGACATTAAAAAAAACTAAAAAAAAACCAATACAAAAATGGCATTAGAAGTTGTTTGTGATCAATGCAAAACCACCATTTCATACTCCACGTTTGACCCCCCTCAGTCATCAACACAACTTGATGAGAGCTTGGAAATTATTTTTACTAATGAAGATGAAGATGCAGCTTTTCCTCTCAGAAGAGTAATCACTACAGACTCCCTAATACGATCTTTGGGAGAGGTCGAATTTGACTCTATATATAAAAATATTATGCACATAAATCCCTGGAATAATGAGATGTTGCCGGCTTGGCAGTTTTCACCCACACCAAGTGAAATGATTGAAGTGGACTACTCAGCCTTGGAAGATGAAGCACAGAAATATTATGATAATAATATGCCTAATAATCAATTAGGAGTGTCAGACTTCCATAGACGAGTTATGGAGATTGATGCAGATCTTAAAGCAAAGAAAAAGTCGAAGCAACCTAATGGCCTGCCTGTTCCTCAAAATAATAAGCAACAGGACTTGATTGCAGAATTAATGCCAGATGAAGACGACGCGATGTTACTACTCGCAATGGAAAAAGAAGCTCCCCCAGCTATGCCCGACGAGGACGATGAAATACTAATTTTAGTTACTAAACATCTATAGACTAGAAATTTACAAACATATACATTGAATAAAACAAGTAAAAAAGCTAAAGTCGGGTGTCCCGACTTTGAAATACTCTGTACATATGTTTACAATAATTATAGAAAATAAAAAAAATTAAGAAAATAAAAAAAAAAAATTGATCGATTTTACCTCTCTCGGTATTCGAACTCACGTAAAGGGTGTATAATTGCACATTTACATAGCAATTGCGTCTGTGTGAGTGTATGTATGCCTATGCGCATCAATTCGTGTCTGTGTAAGCATTTTCGCAGTCAACCAAACAGCAACATCAACAACAGCCGCGGGCAGCGCTTGAGCAGCGCTGCAGCAGCGCTGCATCAGCAAATATATTTATGGCTATAACTTCTTGTTAAATCGGTCTATCATAATGAAATTTGGCATACGGACACATAATAACTAACTGGGGGTATTTCCAAAATTTTAGTTCGAAATTCCAAGAATTACGGGAGTTACGATTTGCGGGGTAGAGGGGGGAGGGAGGGGAATTCCAAATATACATTTTCTGCGTATTCACATAAGGCATCTGAGACTAAAATTTGGTGTTCCTAGGTCTTATAGTCTCCGAGATATAGGCGATTATACGAATGGAAAATCGGGAAAACCCCCATAGGGGGGAAGTGGGGGGGAAAGTCAAAAAAATAAAACAAACTCATATAGAATACACACATAACGCATCTTTGTGCAAAATTTGGTGTCTCTATCTCTTATAGTCTCTGAGATCCAGGTGTTCATACGGACGGACAGACGGACAGTATACCCCACAATTCGTAACTCCCGTAATTCTTGGAATTTCGAACTAAAATTTTGCAAATACCCCAAGTTAGTTATAATGTGTCCGTATGCCAAGTTTCACTATGATAGACCGATTTACCAAGAAGTTATAGCCATAAATATATTTGCTGCTGCAGCGCTGCTCAAGCGCTGCCCGCGGCTGTTGTTGATGTTGCTGTTTGGTTGACTGCGAAAATGCTTACACAGACACGAATAGATGCGCATAGGCATACATACACTCACACAGACGCAATTGCTATGTAAATGTGCAATTATACACCCTTTACATGAAATGTACAGAAGTATATTAGGTTTGCGGGAGCTGAAAAATGTATCAGGCAGAAGGAGGCGTGACAGACCCCACAAAGTATATATATTCTTGATCAGCATGACGAGACGAGTCGATCTAGCTCTGTCTGTCTGCCTGTCCGACTGTCCGTCCGTATCTAGCCCTGTCTATCTGTCCGTCCGTATGAACACCTGGATCTCAGATACTATAAGAGATGGAGACACCAAATTTTGCACAAAGATGCCTTATGTGTGTATTCTATACGAGTTTGTTTTATTTTTTTTTGATTTTCCCCCCCACTATCCCCCTATGGGGGTTTTCTCGTTTTTCCATTCGTATAATCGCCTATATCTCGGAGACTATAAGACCTAGGAACACCAAATTTTAGTACCAGATGCCTTATGTGAATACGCAGAAAATGTATATTTTGGAATTTCTCTCCCTCCCCCCTCTACCCCACAAATCGTAACTCCCGTAATTCTTGGAATTTCGAACTAAAATTTTGCAAATACCCCCAGTTAGTTATTATGTGTCCGTATGCCAAATTTCATTATGATAGACCGATTTAACAAGAAGTTATAGCCATAAATATATTTGCTGATGCAGCGCTGCTGCAGCGCTGCTCAAGCGCTGCCCGCGGCTGTTGTTGATGTTGCTGTTTGGTTGACTGCGAAAATGCTTACACAGACACGAATTGATGCGCATAGGCATACATACACTCACACAGACGCAATTGCTATGTAAATGTGCAATTATACACCCTTTACGTGAGTTCGAATACCGAGAGAGGTAAAATCGATCAAATTTTTTTTTTTATTTTCTTAATTTTTTTTATTTTCTATAATTATTGTAAACATATGTACAGAGTATTTCAAAGTCGGGACACCCGACTTTAGCTTTTTTACTTGTTTTTTCTCTAATTTTATTCCTTTCTAATTCTAATTGTTGAGGATCTATCGTGTCCCTAATGCCGAAAAATATATCTATTGGTTTCTTTTTTACTGTGGAATGGATTGATTGGTTATACAGTTGTACTGCTTTATAAATTAACTTGTCGAAGCTAGCATTCTGGGAATCCTTTTTAACACATCTCATAATTTCGGTATGAGTTGAATGAAATCTTTCAACTTGTCCGTTGCTGGTAGATGCGTATGGCGGTGTCGTGTAGACTGTTGCCTTGAGCTGATCTTGCACCAGAAACTTGATGGATGATGAGCTTAACGCCTTTTCATTATCCATGACTACTACCTTCGGCATGTCGAATGCCATCATGGTCTCGTATAGCGGGTGCCTTAAATCTTCCGCTACTTTTGATTGTAACATTTTAACCTGGGCGTACTTAGAGAATTTATCAATAGCCGTAAAAGCCAAATTGTTTTGAGTTATAAACAAGTCGATGTGAATGATTTCGCCTGGATATGAAGGAATTGGTGTAGGTTGTATTGTTCCGCACGGTGGAAGTTCCAAGACATTTTGCCACGATCAGTCATCGATCGATCATCGTTACAGTCGCTTATACGTAGAGTATTTACATCGTCAAAATGTACATGCTGGGCCGAAAGTACTTGTTTCTCTCTTACGAGAAAAGGTATGGATCGTAAACGTTAGATTGTTAGCTTGACAGGTTGTACGAGCATGCACACATGTTTCAAGTACAAACCTCGTCTCATGCAGCCAGCAATGGGCAATCTCCCAGCAGATCGCTTGAGAGCTTGTGGCCCCTTTTTGGTCATGGGAGTGGATGTCTGCGGACCGTTTATGACGTCGTATCGGATACGTGGAAGGGCGCCATACAAGCCCTACGCAGCAGTATTTGTTTCTTTCGCTTCGAAAGCGATTCATATCGAGCTGGTCAGATAACTCTCAACTAACGCATTTCTGTTTTGTATTCGAAGATTTATTTCACGCCGTGGACTGCCTGAACGCATTTACTGTGATAATGCGACAAATTTCGTTGGCGCTGCAGCAAAATTAGCTGAATTTAAGAGAGACGCTTTTAACTCAGAGGCAACTCACAGCATCAACGAATTTAGTTCCTGGTTTTTCTGTCTTTAATTATAAAGATATATTAAATAAATATATGTAAAATAAAACACGTAGTATAAAATAATATAGAAAAACAAGTAAAAAAGCTAAAGTCGGGTGTCCCGACTTTGAAATACTCTGTACATCTAAACATCTAAAATTTGGTGTTCCTAGGTCTTATAGTCTCCGAGATATAGGCGATTATACGAATGGAAAATAGGGAAAACCCCCATAGGGGGGAAGTGGGGGGAAAATCAAAAAAATAAAACAAACTCGTATAGAATACACACATAACGCATCGTGTCTCTATCTCTTATAGTCTCTGAGATCCAGGTGTTCATACGGACGGACAGACGGACAGACAGACAGACAGGGCTAGATCGACTCGTCTCGTCATGCTGATCAAGAATATATATACTTTGTGGGGTCTGCCACGCCTCCTTCTGCCTGTTACATTTTTCAGCTCCCGCAAACCTAATATACTTCTGTACATTACATGTACAGAGTATAATAAATAATTAAAACGAAAAGATCAAAAATAATTTTAAACAAGTAAAAAAGCGAAAGTCGGGTGTCCCGACTTTGAAATTCTCTGTACATATGTTTGCAATAATTATAGAAAATAAAAAAATCTGGGACTGGGGGGAAAATCAAAAAAATAAAACAAACTCGTATAGAATACTCACATAACGCGTCTTTGTGCAAAATTTGGTGTCTCTATCTCTTATAGTCTCTGAGATCCAGGTGTTCATACGGACGGACAGACGGACAGACAGGGCTAGATCGACTCGTCTCGTCATGCTGATCAAGAATATATATACTTTGTGGGGTCTGCCACGCCTCCTAATGTGTGTTACATACATTCGCACAAAACTAATATAACCTTTTACCCTTTGGGTACAGGCTATAAAAATTTGATCGATTTTACCTCTTTTGGTATTCGAACTCACGTAAAGGGTGTATAATTGCACATTTACATAGCAATTGCGCCTGTGTGAGTGTATGTATGCCTATGCGCATCTATTCGTGTCTGTGTAAAAATGTTAGCAGTCAACAAAACAGCAACATCAACAACAGCCGCGGGCAGCGCTTGAGCAGCAAATATATTTATGGCTATAACTTCTTGTTAAGTCGGTCTATCATAGTGAAACTTGGCATACGAACACATAATAACTAACTGGGGGTATTTGCAAAATTTTAGTTCGAAATACCAAGAATTACGGGAGTTAGAGATAATCGTATTTGCGTTGGAGAGGTTGGAGGGAGGGAAATTCCGAATTATACATTTTCTGCGTATTCACACAGGGCATCTTGGACTAAAATTTGGTGTTCCTAGGTGTTATGGTCTCCGAGATATAGGCGATTATACGAATGGAAAATCGGGAAAACCCCCATAGGGGGGAAGTGGGGGGGAAAATCAAAAAAATAAAACAAACTCGTATAGAATACACACATAACGCATCTTCGTGCAAAATTTGGTGTCTCTATCTCTTATAGTCTCTGAGATCCAGGTGTTCATACGGACGGACAGACGGACAGACGGACAGAAAGACAGACAGGGCTAGATCGACTCGTCTCGTCATGCTGATCAAGAATATATATACTTTGTGGGGTCTGCCACGCCTCCTTCTGCCTGTTACATTTTTCAGCTCCCGCAAACCTAATATACTCTTGTACATTTCATGTACAGAGTATAAAAATATAACAAAATACTATTATAACATATTTTTATTAAATTTTTTCACAAATTGTATTTATTCCTTTTTGGTATGGTATTTTGTTTCAAAAAATTTGTCAATGGGACATAGAACACATTCAAACTTCATTGTTTTTATTGTGTTGCCCGAATTGTAATGATTTGAATGCAACTCTTTTTATACTGGTACTTAACTTTGCTTTCTTAGGCGTAAGACAGAGATGAAAAAAGAAATAAAAGAGTGGGAAAGTAAACATATCTACTGAATGTAACCAGCCAATGGAATAAGTTTGATTTTAAATATATTATTTATGTAGGATGTAGGGAATAAGGCGGGAGTAGAATAGCCTATTAGCAACCCTGGCCTAACATGGCATCGGCGAGTATCGATAGGCTTAAGAATCGAACAGAAGAGGAGAATAAGGCATTCGCTTGAGTGGAGTGGCTGAAGTCAGTTGTTTGAGAGTTGCGAGTCAGAGTGTAGACAGTGAGTGTTGTTGCCAAGGCCAGTTTAAAGTATTGTTCGCGGAAGTGTTGCGCATTTCTTTTATATTAACTATTCATTTAACTTTTAAAACTTATGTATACTACAAGACATCCCAAATAAACTAATTTGTATTTCAAACCTACAAATAATTGGGGGCTCGTCCGGGATTTGTCTAAAGTATAAAAAGAAGTGATGTGAATTTTTACATACGCGTCAACGTATAATTTGAGTGTGTGCAGCACGAAAATTCTGTGTTAAAGTTGTACAGCCGCGTTCAAGGCCAAAAATTTGTTCATTATATCGCCATATACGTGGAAGCGACAAACGGCAACAACGACGCTACATCGATGAATGCGAGAGGCCTAACGGTAAAAACAAACAGTAAAGTGGCTGGCGACAAGGCAGAAGTACAGCTGAACTATACGAATACTCACGTACTCGTATATGAGATGCTGCAACAGTGAAGAGTGCGTCGAGGGAGTCTTAGTTGAAGGGCGCTGAAACGTAACAACGCAAAGTGTGTGTGCGTGTGTGCGTTGATCTGCAGGCTGCGACATCGAAAACGACGGTAGCGAGGGAGTCGCAGTTGAAGGGCGCAGAAACGTAACAACGCAAAGTGTGTGTGCGTATGTGCGTTGATCTGCAGGCTGCGACAGCGAAAACGACGGCAGCGAGGGAGTCGCAGTTGAAGGGCGCAGAAACGTAACAACGCAAAGTGTGTGTGCGTGTGTGCGTTGATATGCAGGCTGAGACATCGAAAACGACGGCAGCGAGGGAGTCACAGTTGAAGGGCGCAGAAACGTAACATCGCAAAGTGTGTGTGCGTGTGTACGTTGATCTGCAGGCTGCGACATCGAAAGCGACGGCAGCGAGGGAGTCACGGTTGAAGGGCGCAGAAAACGTAACAACGCAAAGTGTGTGTGCGTGTATACGTTTATCTGCAAGCTGTGACATACATACTTAGTTACGTTAGCAATAATCATCGTAAAAAAGTATAGCGTAACAAAATATCGCTGTGTAGCAAGTTAACGGCCGCCAAGCAGTTTGCAAGCAGCGCAGCGTGGGAAGTGCGACGCGGGTCGCAGGCAGTGAGAAACTGAATACAAACAACAGCAAGCAGTAGAAGCAGTTTGAAACAGTGGAGAGCAGCAGTACAAGCGGTAGGCAAATCCAAATACCAAAGAACGCGGTATTGGTGAGTGTATGTGCAGGCGCCTAACAATTAAAAAAAAAAAAAAACTTAAAATTTTGTCAATTCTTTTAATGAGAGGTGAAGCCTCCATTAGTTTTGTAAACTAACATAATTTAAGAAAATATTTTGTTGTACAAAGCAGTAGTACTTGCGCAAACAATAATGTATTCGAAAACAATTATGTCATTGAAAGTAGAAGAGCTGCGGCAGCATTTAAAAGAGCTCAAACTTAGTACAGTGTGCAGAAAAAGTGTGTTGCAGGATAGATTGTTGGACCACTATGATTTGGAGGAGGTTGATTTAGATGTAGAGGAAGACAAATCAGAACAGGCAAGCGTGTATGAAGATGTACATAGTAATAACAGCATTTCACGTTTTACATTGCGCGACGTGCAGGATAGCATTACAGCTTTTTCTGGCACAAGTCAGCCAAACGTAGAACAGTGGATTGCAGAATTTGAAGATGTATCCATAACCGTGCGATGGGATGACCTCCAAATGTTTATTTACGCCAAACAGCTATTGATTGGGGCAGTAAAATTGTTTACAAGAGGATTGACTGGAGTTCGCAGTTGGACGCAATTGAAGGCAAATCTTAAATCTGAATTTAACCAGAAATTGAGCTTAGCTGAGGTACACAGTTTGCTAAGGAAAAGACGAAAACTACCGAAAGAGACTTTGACCGAATATTTATACAGCCTGATTGAGATGGGGAAACAAATTCAACTCGATGATGAGAGCTTGATCTCTTACTTTGCCGATGGTGTGCCAGACACAAAATCCAACAAGGCAAGTCTTCATCGTTGCAAAACCATAAAAGATTTAAAAGAGGAAATCAAGCTCTACGATAAGATCGAGGGTGGAAACAAAGAAATTGTAATGAAAAAAGGACAGGGACACTACAGGGATACTAAGAGATGCTTTAAATGCAATAAAGAAGGTCATCAGGCAAGGGAATGCAAGGAACCATCAACATGCTATAATTGCAACAAGCCGGGCCACATCGCCAAAAATTGTGAAAAAAAGTAAAAAAAAAGAGAGCAAGTTGCGTTTGCCGGATTAGAATCAGTGAGAAAAGACTTAACCTATAAACAGTTTGTCATCAAGGACATGCCGTTTTTAGCGATGGTCGATACTGGCTGCGATTTGTGTCTTATGAGAGAAGATTTGGTGGGAAGATTAGAGGGAGTGAATTTGGTGAAAGACAGTAAACAATTACGAGGCATAGGCAAAGGCGAATTAACTACTATAGGGTATTTCACAACTGATGTAGAGGTCGAGGACTTATGTTTTGGTGTTACCTTTAATGTGGTTAAAAGGAACGATTTGAACTACATTGCCATAATCGGGAAAGATGTTCTAAAGTCTGTTGACATAACATTCAGCGCAGAAGGGGTCAAGTTTAAAGGTAGAAATAAAGAATCTGCAAACGTGTTTAGTGGAATGTGTGTTGAGGAAATGTCAAAGGAACGATTGGCATCAGACAGGGTCGATTTAAGTCACCTGAAGGAAGAACAGAAGTTTGTAATAGAGGGGTTGATAAACAATTACTCTCCCAAAAAGGTCATTAAGTCACCAGTTAAAATGAAGATAGTTCTAGAAGATGACTTTCCAGTTTTTCACCACCCTCGCAGGACTTCGTATGTAAACAGAATGATTATTGAAAAACAAGTTCAGCAATGGTTAGATGAGGGAATCGTAGTAGCAAGCTCTTCAGAATATGCTGCTCCAGTTGTGCTAGTGTCGAAAAAAGATGGGTCGAAGAGGTTCTTCTGCGACTATAGGAAGTTAAACTTAAAAATTAAAAAAGACAATTTTCCAATGGCGCTCATTGATGACGTGTTAGATCGCTTACAGGGTTCGAAAGTGTTTACCACACTAGATCTTAAAAACGGATTTTTCCACGTACCCATGGAAAACGAATCCAGAAAATTTACAGCTTTTGTAACCCACAATGGCCAGTACGAGTTCACACACGTACCCTTTGGTATTACAAATTCACCAGCTGTATTCTGTCGATATATTAGCGCTGTACTTAGAGACCTGTTGCAAGCGAAGAAAATAATTATTTACATGGACGACATAATTATTCCATCAAGGGACGAGAATGAGGGTATAGAAATGCTAAAAGAGTTTTTGCAAGTCGCAGGTAGGGCCGGTTTACGTATAAAATGGGAAAAAGGACAGTATCTCAGAAAGAAAATTCAATTTTTAGGGTATGTTATTGAAAACGCAACCATTTCGCCAACACGGGACAAAATTGATGCGGTAGTAAATTTCCCAGTACCTAAAAGCAAAAATGCTCTTCAACGATTTTTGGGTCTTACATCATATTTACGACGCTTCATAAAAAGCTATGCACTAGAGGCCAAGCCGCTAACCGACATGCTTTTTAGAGACAATCCAAAAGGGAATAATAGAAAAATTGAGTTAGATCAAAAGGGCCTCGTTGCTTTTGAATTCTTAAAGCATTTGCTTGTTTCAGCTCCACTATTAAAGTTATATAACCCGAGCGCAGTAACAGAAGTGCATACAGATGCAAGTAAGCATGGGTTTGGGGCTGTTTTGATGCAGATGGACTCAGAAGATCAACTTTTCCACCCAATAGAATTTATGAGCAAGAAAACAAATCCGTGTGAAGAAAAGTACAGTTCTTACGAATTGGAAATCTTGGCAGTTATAACAGCAATCAAAAAGTGGCAAATATACCTATTAGGCATAAAATTCAAAATTGTGCAATGCTGCAATGCTTTTGCCATGACAGTTAAGAAAGACGATGTACCAGTGCGAGTTGCTAGATGGGCTATGTTTCTGCAAGAATTTGACTACCAAGTTGAACATAGCCAAATGAAGCACGTTGATGCATTAAGCAGATTGTCTTGTCTAATAATTAAAGAGTCAGTAAAGTATAGGTTGCGGGAAATACAAGAGGCAGACAATTGGATAAAGGCAGTCAAAAAAGTTTTGGAAAGCTCTAACAGCTATGAAGATTATTTTGTTCGAAACGGGATATTATACAAGGACCTTAACAAAGAGCTGCTGGTTGTCCCTGAGACCATACAGGATGAAATTATAACTATTGCTCACCGCGAGGGCCATTTGGCACAAAGAAGACTGTCGACTTGTTGAGTAAACAATATTTTTTTTACAATATGCAAGAAAGAGTTTGCAAAGTGGTCCGTAGTTGTGTTGAATGTCTTATATCAGATGCAAAACGAGGCAAAAAGAAGGACTTTTAGTACCTATTGACAAGGCCCAAGATCCATTGGGAACATATCATATAGATCACCTCGGTCCTCTCACGAGTACAAAAAAGAAATATATGCATATTTTAACGGTGGTAGACGCCTTTTCGAAATTTGTTTGGCTTTACCCCACTAAATCGACGGGAACAGATGAAGTCATAGATAAACTCCAAAAACAGGCGTATATTTTTGGTAACCCGAAAAGAGTAGTTACTGATAGAGGCACAGCGTTTACATCAAATGTATTTAAACAATATTGTGAGAATGAGGGCATCCAACTCCTACACATTACAACAGGTATGCCAAGGGGTAACGGACAGGTAGAACGCATTATAGAATTTTCATTCCAATGTTGACCAAAATGTGTCAGAGCAATCCCTCGAATTGGTACTGTCATGTTGATCGCGTTCAACAAATTATAAACAGCACACCTCCACGAAGCACGAAATTCACTCCTTTTAAAATTCTTACAGGACTCGGCATGAAAACTAAAAACGAAGACATAAGGCAAATTCTAGAAGAAGTGGACATGGACATTTTTAATGAAGAGCGAGAGTTAGTAAGGATTAAAGCACAGGAGAACATTGAGAAGATACAACAAGAGAATAGAAAGGGATTTAACGAAAAAAGGAATGTCCAAGAAACTTATAAAGTAGGGGAACTGGTAGCGATTAAAAGAACACAATATGGCACAGGCATGAAGTTAAGACCAAAGTTTCTTGGACCGTATAAGATAACGAAGATATGAAGTTCAAAAAGTTGGCAATCAGGAGGGACCAAACTTAACAACAACAGCCGCAGAGTTTGTAAAAAAATGGTGTTCGTTCGGGACGAACGAATTGTCAGGAAGGCCGAATGTAGGATGTAGGGAATAAGGCGGGAGTAGAATAGCCTATTAGCAACCCTGGCCTAACATGGCATCGGCGAGTATCGATAGGCTTAAGAATCGAACAGAAGAGGAGAATAAGGCATTCGCTTGAGTGGAGTGGCTGAAGTCAGTTGTTTGAGAGTTGCGAGTCAGAGTGTAGACAGTGAGTGTTGTTGCCAAGGCCAGTTTAAAGTATTGTTCGCGGAAGTGTTGCGCATTTCTTTTATATTAACTATTCATTTAACTTTTAAAACTTATGTATACTACAAGACATCCCAAATAAACTAATTTGTATTTCAAACCTACATGTATAAAAAATGAAAAAGGCGTGTCTTCGTATTCATTTTCGTTTTCAAAAATACTTATATAAATAAAGGACATATGATCATAATATGCAGTCTTTAATACGTGTGAGTGGAAGCAAGACACTTAATCTGCCAAAAGAAAATATACATAAAATCCAATAAAATGGTATGTAACTGTGTACAAATTAATACATTGAACATGTTTTTGTATATGGTATTTTGATTTTTCAGTCATTTGTTGAACACTTAAACAATGCACACTGTTCCACTGGACAGGGGTACACCAAAGTTGAAAATCTTTCGGAGGGAGTGGTCTATGATATCATTGACTGTAAATTTTGCATACAGAGTTTGGAGATACAATTGCTTTATATTTAAAGGAGAGGGATGGAAAATGTCTTTGGATATTCCTTCCTAAAATCTATGTAAAAAAATTTTCGACCAAAAATCCTTATAAAAAACTGAAGGAAAACGGAATCCTCCAAATTGTATATAAAGGAAAAGAGAAGACCAGATATACTTGTAGTCCAGCGCGTTTTGAATTCATATGTAAAAACAAAGGCGATGAAACAAACAAAAATATATAAGCAGTATGCACATAACTGCAAGTATAAAGGAGGATATTTTAATGCATCAAAATCATTGAATAGTCTTATTCTGATCGCCAGCATCTCCACTACACAAAAAATTAGCAGCAAAATAAAAAACTTTTGAACAAATAATTATGAACTTCTATGAAATGGTGACAAAGCAAATCGAAGTATTTCTAAATCAGTTCGAGGACATGATTTTCGATGAACATTATAAGCGACTGCAAAATCTTAAACAGAGCTTGATGAAATGAATCAATCTCGATTCATAACCTCACGGTTTAGAACACATTTGGAAACATGTCCCTGGTCAAATGATAAGGTAGACGCTGGACCAGACACTTGCTTTTGTCATGCTGCTCCACTTTTAACGAAGGAGGCGGTGAATCTAATGGATCGTTATTATAAGCTCACAGCTCGGTGCATAAAAAAAGAATAAAATAAATTCATATCGTTAAACTAAAAAACATTTATTGTTTCATTTCTCTTTTCTTACAACTAGCCTTAAATAATTTTAAAATAAATCTATCATTAAAACTGTAATCAGTTCTCCAAACTCAAACTTTTTTTTTTTACTTTTTTGTAAAGCATACATCATACAGTAATGACCGCAGGTATTTGAAAAGTACCCCTGGATTTGTTGTTTGTTATATTTAAATTTGTCACAATTATTTTTTAAAAACTTTACGAAATCAATATTTTGAGTATACTGCCCATATGAATCGAAAAACTCTCCTTTGTTGTTATTATCAAAGTAAAATGCAACCCAGTGAGCGCCAGGCTTATTTGAAGGATCAGTGTTGGCTACAATAACTGAGGGCCTTTTGAGTATTTGTATTGGAAGCCTATTTGAGGGATAAACTCCTCCAAATATATGTCTTAATGATGAGTTTACTTTTAGGAAACTTTCGATCTGTAGAGTATTCATTTTTAGTTTTATTTAATTTATTATATAATTATTTTCACGTTTCGATGTTTATCAATATCAAGCATTGAATCGTATTCACAATAATCGAGGCATGTAACCGCTTCAGTTAACGGATCTGCAAAGCGCCCATCAATTCGTATTTTTCCTTGGGAAAATAAATTGGAACAGAGTTTGAATGATCAGCTGTTAAATCAAATGCTAATATAAAATTGCTTTTATCAAACATTTCATTTGAAATCTGAAGTCCTCTATCAAAATCTTTTATACCATTATCTCTGAAAAGCATATTATATTCACGTGAGCTCTGGCTGTTTGTTGGATTTGAGTAATCAAACTCTAAGGCTTGCGATGGAATTTGTACTCCATTGACAAGAAGATTAAATTTTTGAATTTTAAAATTTTCAAAGTTGAATGGATCTAGTGCTTGATTTACTGAATATGCCTTGTGTTTCACCATACAAAATGCAATAAAATTTGGTAATTGCCAAATTACAACATTATCAATTGATAATGTGTTATTTCCAGGTTAAAGTGTAAATGACTTTTCTTCTACTTTATTAAAAGGATACAACGCATTTTTGCTTTGTAGGACATGATGGTGTGCTAATAGAACACTTGGATTAACAGTGATATGATTTATGAATATTTGTGCTTCTAATATTTTTAATGAGGATTCTGTGGTTTCTTCCATCAAATAGAATGCCATTTTTTCTATATTAAATGTAATTCGTAAATCTACATTATTCAACAAGTAAAAAAGCTAAAGTCGGGTATCCCGACTTTGAAATACTCTGTACATATTTTAAAAGTTTAAGTGCCATCAATAACATTATTATAGTTTGAATAACTGGGGTAGTATCCTTGACTTGCTAAATGACTTTTGCTAGCATCACTACCATAATTTAAAATAGTTTGAAGATATGCACGGTAATGATAATTATTGTCGCTTTGTGATACTAATGTATTATTTAAATATACGCGTGAACTTCTAAATATTGAGTGCAATATATTGTTAACTGCAGTAACAGAATCGTCAGTTACGTTTTTTCCTTGTCCATCCATAATTTGTACTACTAGTCTTAAGTATATACTTGATAAATCTTTATAAGTTTCTTCATTACCCAAGCATACGAACTCAAAGACGCGATAGGATTGTAAGAAACCTCCTCAGTACGCAAAATACTGCTTTGTGTTGGATGTGGTTCGAATAAATCAAGTTCACTTTTCATACATTCTATGTGATTTTTCATTTTGTTTTGGTAAATATGTCCGAAATAGGGTGTTTATTTGAATATTTCTTTTTGGCGGATGCTTTCTTTGTATAACGTCTCTCGTATCTCGTATAACGTATCTCGGAGACCATAAGACCTAGGAACACCAAATTTTAGTCCAAGGTGCCTTGTGTGAATACACAGAAAATGTATATTTTGGAATTTCACTCCCTCCCCCTTCTCCCCCACAAATACGAGTTTCTCTAACTCCCGTAATTCTTGGAATTTCGAACTCAAATTTTGCAAATACCCCCAGTTAGTAATTATGTGTCCGTATGCCAAGTTTCACTATGATAGACTGATTCACCAAGAAGTTATAGCCATAAATATATTTGCTGCTGCAGCGCTGCTCAAGCGCTGCCCAAGCGCTGCCCGCGGCTGTTGTTGATGTTGCTGTTTGGTTGACTGCGAAAATGCTTACACAGACACGAATAGATGCGCATAGACATACATACACTCACACAGACGCAATTGCTATGTAAATGTGCAATTATACACCCTTTACGTGAGTTCAAATACCGAGAAAGGTAAAATCGATCATTGAATTTTTTTTTTTTATTTTCTTAATTTTTTTTTTTATTTTCTATAATTATTGTAAACATATGTACAGAGTATTTCAAAGTCGGGACACCCGACTTTAGCTTTTTTACTTGTTTAAACTGTATTTGTATTCCATTATAGTAGAATATCCGAAGGCATCGTATTCTTTTATCCCCCACGCAACGTGGTTTTATTATGTCTGTATAAATAAATAACAATTTTACTCTTCGGGCAATTAACTTACAATTTGAAAAACATAAGGGTGATATGTGTGAAAACTTGTAATATGCACAAAAAAAAAAAGAAGAAGAAAGGTAGGTCGGTAGCAAGGCGACAGCTGTTTAATGTACCATTTTCAAGGTCAAGCAGTCAGCATGGGCAAAAGATAAGCTTTCGCACCCAGGCCGCAAAGACATATCGCAAATAATAACACGGGGAAAGATCTTTCGGGTGTAAACGAGACGGGGGTAAGCTGTACAATAATTGCAATATTGTTGTTTTGGTGACGTAAACAGGTGTTCGCTCTGCTCTCGCACGATAAGCTAAATAATGTAAAAACTTATAAGTACTAATTCAATCGGGGGTATATCTATACAATTTGATTGGCCTTCCCTTCATGTTCAAATAAATGTGTCGCATAATAAATTTATAATTTTACAATTTCGTTTTTTTGTCTTTTTGCTTTTAACTAAAAGCTTTCATAGTATACCTCGTTTTTTCTTCGTCTATCTTCTATTTTTCGCTCCTCTGCTACACTTAAGCCATGGGCTGGGTGTTTGTACTAAGCTTATCCGAAGGCTTAATCGATGAGCTTATAGTTGCTTACTTCTACGCTGATCAAAAAAAAAATAAAAAAGAATTATTGCAAACGAAAAGCGGACCACTACATTCGGGATGCACCCAATCCACCAGTCAAAAGGCAGCGTACTATAATCATTATAAAATTGATACTTCGGAAAATTTTCATCAAGTAGCCTTGGAAATAGATCCAGGAACTCCTTCATCAGATTAGTGATGAATAATAAAGAAATTAAGTGCATAATAGATATAGGATCCCCAATCAACTTATTAAGAGAAAATTTGTTCAACTTCCCATCAAAGCCTTGTCCGTTAGAAGCTCGTACAATTAATTGTACATTAAAGCTAAACGAAGTAGTATTCTTCCACCCCAGTAAATTGTGACCTACTAAGCAGCAATTTTATATACACAATTTTTCCAATCAATACGATATGCTCATAGGAAGACAATTCCTTGAAGCGTGCCAAGCTAACATCGATTATAAAACAGGAACAGTGACCCTAAGTGGTTATCCTTTCATGATTAGGTGTGATGACAATGATCAGGGAGCAGACAAGAGTAGTTTGAAATGTCTCCACCCACCTCTAAAAGGAGATGTACTTTTTAATTTCTCAATCCAAAATGAATTAAGAGAATCCAACGAGTTCAGGTACAAACACCTGAATCCCGAAGAAAAAGAAAAGTTAAAAAGTTCTTAGCAAAATTCTGCGATATCCAATATCGAGAGGGTGAAAATTTGACCTTCACGAATACGATTAAGCATATAATTCAAACAAAGCATGAGGACCCAGTCTATAAGAGACAGTATAAATACCCCCAAGCTTTTGACGAAGAAGTCAATAAGGAAATGGGCGATATGCTGACTCAAGGCATAATTCGTAAATACAAGTCCCCATATTGCTCACCCATTTGGATCGTACCAAAGAAAAGTGATGCTTCGGGCAAACAAAAATATCGTATAGTAATTGACTATAGAAATCTCAACGAAATAACAATTGATGACAAATATCCCATTCCTATAATGGATGAGATATTAGATAAATTGGGAAAGAGCCAATATTTCACAACTATTGAATTAGCCAAAGGCTTTCACCAGTTCCAAATGGATCAAAGATCATTCTCCACAGCATTCTCCACCAAACATGGCCATTACGAATACACGCGTATGCCATTTGGACACAAAAATGCACCCTCAAATTTTCAACGTTGCATGAACAATTTATTGTAGGAATTGATATTGTTTGAGGATTGTTTGGTTTACTTGGAGGACAGAATAATGTACTCCACTTCATTGGGGGAGCATATTGTGTCTCTGAGAAAAGTTTTCGCTAAACTGCAAGAAGCCAATTTAAAACTTTAGCTCGACAAATGTGAATTCATGAGAAAGGAAACCGAATTTCCCGGTCACATCATAACAACTGAAGGTATAAAGCCAAAGCCAGCAAAAATAAAGGCAATCCTTAAATTGTTGATTCCAAAAACCGCCAAAGAAATAAAGTAATTCCTTGGACTTTGTGGCTTTTATCGCAAGTTTGTACCAAACTTTGCAAATATTGTTCAACCGTTAACTTCTAAATTAAACAAGTAAAAATGCTAAAGTCGGGTGTCCCGACTTCGAAATACTCTGTATATATGTTTGCAATAATTATAGAAATTAAAAAAATTAAGATAATTACAAAAAAAAAATTGCATCGATTTTACCTCTCTCGGTATTCGAACTCACGTAAAGGGTGTATAATTGCACTCATACAAAGCAATTGCGTATATGCGAGTGTATGAATGTCTCTGCGCGTCTATTCGTGTCTGTGTAAACATGTTTGCAACCAAAGCATCAGCATCAACAACAGCTGCGGGCAGCGGTTGGGAAGCAAATATAAATTGTTGTTAAATCGGTCTATCATGATGAAACTTGGCATACGAACACATAATACTAACTGTGGGTATTTGCAAAATTTTAGTTCGAAATTCTAAGAATTACGGGAGTTACGATTTGCATGGGAGAGGGAGGAGGGAGGGAAATTCTAAAATGCACATTTTCTGCATATTCTCATAAAGCATCTGGGACTAAAATTTGGTGTCCGTAGGTCTTATAGTCTCTTAGATATAGGCAATTATATTAATGGAAAATCGGGAAAACGCCCATAGTGGGGGAGTGGGGGAAAATCACAAAAATAAAACAAACTTGCACAGCGTACACACATAAGGCATCTTTATGCAAAATTTTGCGTCTCTAGCTCTGAGATCCAGGTGTTCATACGGACGGAGAGACAGACAGACAGACAAGCAGACAGTGCTAGATCGATTCGTCTCGTCATACTGATCATGAATATATATATTTTGTGGCCTCTTTCTGCATGTTACATTTTCAGCTGCAGCAAACCTACTATACTCTTGTAAATTTCATGTACAGAGTATAAAATGGAACAACTATAAATATTGCAGAAGAACTCTATAATTCAGCTTTTGAGAAACTCAAATTGGTCATAACGTCAGACCCGATACTGACCTATCCTAACTTCAGCAAACTCTTTTTCGCTCACAACAGACGCCAGCAACATTACTATAGGCGCAGTTCTCTCCCATGATCATCGACCGGTGTGCTATGCAAGCAGAACTTTAAATGAGCATGAGTTAAATTACTCAGCTGTTGAGAAGGAATTGCTTGCAATTGTCAGGCCGACAAAGTATTTTCGATCGTACCTTTTCAGTAGAAAGTTCGAGATTTTGAGTGATCACAGACCGTTGGTTTAGCTAAGAAGTATAAAGGAGCCCAACATTAAGTTGCAGAGATGGAGGATCAGATTAAATGAGTTTTATTACACTCTATTCTTCTTGTACACAAAATGTACAAGAGTATATTAGGTTTGCGGGAGCTGAAAATGTAACAGGCAGAAGGAGGCGTGGCAGACCCCACAAAGTATATATATTCTTGATCAGCATGACGAGACGAGTCGATCTATATCTGTCTTGGATCTCAGAGACTATAGAGACTCCAAACTTTGCACAAAGATGCGGTTTCTGTGTACGCTGTGCAAGTTTGTTTTATTCTTTTGAATCCCCCCCCCCCCCCCCCCCCCCCCCCCCCCGCCGATTTCGCTCCTATGGGAGTTTTTCGATTTTCCTTTCGTATAATCGCCTTTATCTCGGAGACTATAAGACCTAGGAACACCAATTAGTCCCAGATGCCTTATGTGAATACGCAGAAAATGCGTATTTTGGAATTTCCCTCCCTCCCCCCTCTATCCCACAAATCTTAACTCCCGTAATTCTTGGAATTTCGAATTTTTCAGATACCCCCAGTTAGTTATTATGTGTCCGTATGCCAAGTTTCACTATGATAGACCGACTTAACAAGAAGTTATAGCCATAAATATATTTGCTGCTCAAGCGCTGCCCGCGGCTGTTGTTGATGTTGCTGTTTTGTTGACTGCTAACATTTTTACATACATACACTCACACAGGCGCAATTGCTATGTAAATGTGCAATTATACACCCTTTACAGACCCCACAAAGTATATATATTCTTGATCAGGGTGACAAGACTAGTCAATATAGCCATGTCCGTCTGTCCGTCCGTCTGTCTGCCTGATGAACGCAAGGATCTCAGAAAGTATAAGAGCTAGAATAATCAAACTTGGTATCCAGGTTCTCCTAAGTCCGAGAAAGGACGAGTTTGTGTTTTTTTTCTGATGCACCTCTCCACTCCCCCTCAATTCGTGTTTTTGTTTATAAATTCCGTAATTCCTGGAATTTTGAAATTAATTCATCATGATAGGTCACTTGTGAAGAAAGTTATAGCCATAAATACAATCGCTGCTCATGCGCTGCCTGCAGCTCTGGTGGCAGCGCTGACGGATGTTGTTGTTGTTGCTGCTTTGGTTCAACTTGTGCAACTACACGCATATAAACATGAATAGGCACGTGATGTAAATGTATGCTGTTAAAACTGAACAAAAACATGTCTGCTAATTTACTTTAACTACTTAATAAATTAATTCATTTTTTTAATGTTTTTAAATTTTTGTTTTTAATTTTATTTTTTTATGGAGAGTACAGGCTATTTTACCGTTGTTGTTGCTGCTTTGGTTCAACTTGTGCAACTACACGCATATAAACACGAATAGGCACGTGATGTAAATGTATGCTGTTAAAACTGAACAAAAACATGTCTACTAATTTACTTTAACTACTTAATAAATTAATTCATTTTTTTTAATGTTTTTAAATTTTTGTTTTTAATTTTATTTTTTTATGGAGAGTACAGGCTATTTTACCGTCGGGCTTGCTCGACTGTAGCGTTCTCTCTTGTTTTTATACTCTGTACATGAAATGTACAAGAGTATATTAGGTTTGCGGGAGCTGAAAAATGTAACAGGCAGAAGGAGGCGTGGCAGACCCCACAAAGTATATATATTCTTGATCAGCATGACGAGACGAGTCGATCTAGCCCTGTCTGTCCGTCTGTCCGTCCGTATGAACACCTGGATCTCAGAGACTATAAGAGATAGAGACACCAAATTTTGCACAAAGGCGCGTTATGTGAGTATTCTATACGAGTTTGTTTTATTTTTTTGATTTTCCCCCCAGTCCCAGATTTTTTTATTTTCTATAATTATTGCAAACATATGTACAGAGAATTTCAAAGTCGGGACACCCGACTTTCGCTTTTTTACTTGTTTAAAATTATTTTTGATCTTTTCGTTTTAATTATTTATTATACTCTGTACATGTAATGTACAGAAGTATATTAGGTTTGCGGGAGCTGAAAAATGTAACAGGCAGAAGGAGGCGTGGCAGACCCCACAAAGTATATATATTCTTGATCAGCATGACGAGACGAGTCGATCTAGCCCTGTCTGTCTGTCTGTCCGTCTGTCAGTCTGTCCGTCCGTATGAACACCTGGATCTCAGAGACTATAAGAGATAGAGACACGATGCGTTATGTGTGTATTCTATACGAGTTTGTTTTATTTTTTTGATTTTCCCCCCACTTCCCCCCTATGGGGGTTTTCCCTATTTTCCATTCGTATAATCGCCTATATCTCGGAGACTATAAGACCTAGGAACACCAAATTTTAGATGTTTAGATGTACAGAGTATTTCAAAGTCGGGACACCCGACTTTAGCTTTTTTACTTGTTTTTCTATATTATTTTATACTACGTGTTTTATTTTACATATATTTATTTAATATATCTTTATAATTAAAGACAGAAAAACCAGCTAAATAAATCAAATTTAGATTAGACAAGCCGAAAATGATACAAATAGTAATTCACAGAGAGCTCGTAGGGAAAATTTGCAGTATAGAGAATCTGAGCGTCGGCAAGATAATCGACAACGTTAAGATCAAGAAATGTAGTCACGATGCCATCTGTTCCAGAATTGCTGCTTTAGAAAGGTCACTTTCTGGCAGTGGTCTAAGTAGCGTAGATTGGTGGTGTCCCCCTGATTGATGATCTGTTCTGGTGGGCAACTGGTCGTGCATTCAAAATAGCCTCCACTTCAGTAAACAGCGTTTGAAGCGGTATGAAGCGAAACTGAAAGCCTTTACAGGAACTAAATTCGTTGATGCTGTGAGTTGCCTCTGAGTTAAAAGCGTCTCTCTTAAATTCAGCTAATTTTGCTGCAGCGCCAACGAAATTTGTCGCATTATCACAGTAAATGCGTTCAGGCAGTCCACGGCGTGAAATAAATCTTCGAATACAAAACAGAAATGCGTTAGTTGAGAGTTATCTGACCAGCTCGATATGAATCGCTTTCGAAGCGAAAGAAACAAATACTGCTGCGTAGGGCTTGTATGGCGCCCTTCCACGTATCCGATACGACGTCATAAACGGTCCGCAGACATCCACTCCCATGACCAAAAAGGGGCCACAAGCTCTCAAGCGATCTGCTGGGAGATTGCCCATTGCTGGCTGCATGAGACGAGGCTTGTACTTGAAACATGTGTGCATGCTCGTACAACCTGTCAAGCTAATAATCTAACGTTTACGATCCATACCTTTTCTCGTAAGAGAGAAACAAGTACTTTCGGCCCAGCATGTACATTTTGACGATGTAAATACTCTACGTATAAGCGACTGTAACGATGATCGATCGATGACTGATCGTGGCAAAATGTCTTGGAACTTCCACCGTGCGGAACAATACAACCTACACCAATTCCTTCATATCCAGGCGAAATCATTCACATCGACTTGTTTATAACTCAAAACAATTTGGCTTTTACGGCTATTGATAAATTCTCTAAGTACGCCCAGGTTAAAATGTTACAATCAAAAGTAGCGGAAGATTTAAGGCACCCGCTATACGAGACCATGATGGCATTCGACATGCCGAAGGTAGTAGTCATGGATAATGAAAAGGCGTTAAGCTCATCATCCATCAAGTTTCTGGTGCAAGATCAGCTCAAGGCAACAGTCTACACGACACCGCCATACGCATCTACCAGCAACGGACAAGTTGAAAGATTTCATTCAACTCATACCGAAATTATGAGATGTGTTAAAAAGGATTCCCAGAATGCTAGCTTCGACAAGTTAATTTATAAAGCAGTACAACTATATAACCAATCAATCCATTCCACAGTAAAAAAGAAACCAATAGATATATTTTTCGGCATTAGGGACACGATAGATCCTCAACAATTAGAATTAGAAAGGAATAAAATTAGAGAAAAAACAAGTAAAAAAGCTAAAGTCGGGTGTCCCGACTTTAAAATACTCTGTACATATGTTTACAATAATTATAGAAAATAAAAAAAATTAAGAAAATAAAAAAAAATTCAATGATCGATTTTACCTTTCTCGGTATTCGAACTCACGTAAAGGGTTTATAATTGCACATTTACATAGCAATTGCGTCTGTGTGAGTGTATGTATGCCTATGCGCATCAATTCGTGTCTGTGTAAGCATTTTCGCAGTCAACCAAACAGCAACATCAACAACAGCCGCGGGCAGCGCTTGGGCAGCGCTTGAGTAGCGCTGCAGCAGCAAATATATTTATGGCTATAACTTCTTGGTAAATCGGTCTATCATAGTGAAACTTGGCATACGGACACATAATTACTAACTGGGGGTATTTGCAAAATTTTAGTTCGAAATTCCAAGAATTACGGGAGTTACGATTTGCGGGGTAGAGGGGAATTCCAAAATATACATTTTCTGCGTATTCATATAAGGCACCTTGGACTAAAATTTGGTGTTCCTAGGTCTTATGGTCTCCGAGATATAGGCGATTATACGAATGGAAAATCGGGAAAACCCTCATAGGGGGGGGGGGGGGGGTAATCAAAAAAATAAAACAAATTCGTATAGAATACACACATAACGCATCTTTGTGCAAAATTTGGTGTCTCTATCTCTTATAGTCTCTGAGATCCAGGTGTTCATACGGACGGACAGACAGACAGACAGGGCTAGATCGACTCGTCTTGTCACGCTGATCAAAAATATATACTTTGTGAGGTCTGCCACGCCTTCTTCTGCCTGTTACATTTTTCAGCTCCCGCAAACCTAATATACTCTTGTACATTTCATGTACAGAGTATAATTATCATGAAACAGGAGAAAGGCCTTGCGTATCGCAATGCGAGAAGGAAACAAATAAAAGATTATTAAGCCGGAGATATATAGAAATAGACAAGAGACTAGGTTCAAATCTCACTCCCAAATACAGAAAAGAAATAGTAGCAGAAAATAGTAATACCACCATTAAAACAAAGACAGGAAGAAAAGTTCATAAGAATAATATCAAAACATAACGTTATTTCTACCCACATGTATGGGGCTAGCAACAATTCTGGACTACTCAAACTCGCAGCTCATTCCAATAAAAACGGGATCCGCAGCGATTAGTAATGGGCATTTTAAGATCATCCACGTCTTCGATATGGGAGAATATGAAAACGTTCTCAAAAACTTGAAAGAAACCCTGAGCACCATAAATTCCACACACCCGATGTACCCTTTCTTGTCTTACGAGCTCGGCAAAGCCAAGATAGACCTGAAAAGACTCAGATCGCCAAGAAGGGTCACGAGGGCGATAAATCAGCTGGGGACAGCTTGGAAATGGTTAACGGGTACACCCGACCATAGTGACCATCAAATAATTTTAGATAAAATAAATGCGCAACTGGAGAACAATAATAAGCAAGTGGTCATAAATAAAGTACTAAGCAACAGAATAAAGGAATTGAGCAGCATAACTAGCAATATAATTAAATTAACGCAAGAAAGTAATAATTTCAATAATTAAAAAATAGAAATATTCAAGTACAAAGTACACATCTTTCGAGAAGATGTTACAAATTTAATACATTCAATAGATTGGGCAAAGACAAATACAATTAATTCAATCATATTGTCAGAGATCGAAATTAAGGCCGTAGAAAATATTTTAGAGAGTCAAAATGAAATGTTCATAAGCATAGAGGAATTACTAGAGTTTTCAAAAATAAAAATCGCTACAAATAATAAAAGCCTTATCTATATAGTCAATATACCATTAATCTCACGCGAAATTTGTACAACATTATTAATAAAGCCCATTAAAAGAAAAAATGTCATAAATGAAGTAGAATTCAGAAATATTATAAAATGCAAAAACGAAATTTATGCTATTAAGAGCCCTTGTGAGGCCCATAATGATAAGACAATATGCGAAGACAACAAAATCATAGATTTAAGTAAAAATACTTGCGTCACACCGTTGCTACGTAGCCAAACACCGGATTGCCAGTCAACATTGCCGGATCATGAGGAGGTGTTAACAGGCACCGTGCTGCTCAACGACTTGAACCATTTCTCCTGCCACGTAGGTACTTCTAACTGTAGGGCGAAATACCTACGTGGCAGGAGATATGGTATACGCCGAGGCAACCCCACCGCTCTTGCAATTATTGACACGAAAAAGCAAAATAGAAGAAGTCCTCTCACTTCAGATATTGCAAGAAATCAACATAAATAATACAAACCAACTTGAAGTCTTAAAGAGGACAGGTGCCACCACAACGGGCATCAGTGTGTCAATTAGTGCAATCCTACTAATATTACTTGGGGTCGCCATATTGCGATTACTGAAGCAAAGACGAGTGGCTACACTGTTAAATTAAATATACGTCTTGTCTGTTTAAGGTTTCGATCGAGAGTGTTCTCTCGGTTTTATTCAATTTTATGTTTGGCTTATTTCATACAATATTCTAAGTGAGCTCTGCCGCTAAAAGCGTCGGCAGAGAGAGGGAGTTGCAGTATGTATGTGCCTGTAGTTATGTACAGATAGTACACACTCAAGAAGTGCTTACGCCAGCGATCTCACGCTGCGGCCAGTCCGCATAAGTGACGGATCCTGTTTGAGGAGATATTATTTACTGCCATATATTTATAAGTTGAATTTGAATTTAAACTGAATTAACGAAATGTATAATTGAATTTTGTCTGGCAACGCCAGTTATCTTAATTGTTTATGCATCTCTTTCGCTGTAGGCTTTGTCATGCCTGCACTAGTTCTTTATCATTAGTCTAGTAGCGACTCGCTTCTGTAATGGTCGAGCCCAGTCTCGACTCGATAAAGCAATTGGATTAAATGCAGTGGAATTTATTATAACGTTTTACAAAACCCAATAAAGTGTATTTATTTGGGCACGTTGTACATGGCAAATGTGGAGCGTGGGGAGCTACTTGGGAGTGCAAGGCGAATAACAAATTTTGCTGGATTCTGCAGCTACATTTTGGCGACCATGACAGGACCCTTCACCACCGACAATCTCTCCACACACTGCATCGCATGATCGACAACCCGCAAGAAGTACCGCAATAGCTTAATCGCAAGTATACCTATACGTATTAATACATAGAATTGCGAAATATACATACATACATATGTACATAGGCACACGCATGTGCTTAGCGTTACTGTACTTATCACTCGTTGCCTTAATTTCATTTGGCTGCCTTTTAGCAGCGTGCATTCAATTTTCGCTTCACTCACGTTGAGTGAAACCTGAGTATTTTTGTTGATTCTGCACAACTCATCATTCCACTCATAATTCACAATGAACAGTGGAAAGGCTGAAGGCGAATGTGCGAAAGCTGAGGCAAAGTTGGTAAACTTAAGGAATCAACGCACATCATATCTACGGCATATTGAAAACCTTCACAATAAGGTAATCGAATCTGGAGAAGGTGAAGATCTTCATGTGCTTGAGTGCAGACTGCAACTGTTGGAATCACATTATCGTCAGCTGTGCAACGTGCAATCTCAAATCGAGTCGCTGTATTGCACTGATGATGCACGCGCCGAACTAGAGGAAACATACATTGCTGCAAAGGCTAAAATTAGGACTCTTTTGCATGAAAGGGGTCACGGCAACAAGTCAATCATTACAGAAGCCAGCTTCATGAACGCCACTGTGGGCAATGGAGTTACACATCACAATAGATTGCCTAAGCTTAAACTTCCGAGCTTCGATGGCAAATATGCGACCTTCAGACGGTTTAAAAGTTCATTCAAGAATCTCATCCACGAGGATCCGCATATCGTAACGATAGACAAATTTAATTATCTATTAAATTGTCTAACAGGGCCAGCACTTGAAGTGGTGCAGTCCTTCCAAATAACTGAAGAGAATTACCCCAAAGCTTGGGCAAGATTGGAAGCAAGGTATGACAATAATGTTCTCATTTTTCAAGATTGTATATCTAGCTTATTTGAGCTACCTACGATGGTACAACCTGAGGCGACAGCTCTTCAAAGGCTCGTCGATAATGCATCTGCAATACGCGGATCACTTTTGTCTCTCGGATCTGCTCAGGAAATTATGGATAGCGTCCTATGCCATATTGCTCTTACGAAGGTGGATGCCGAAAGCAAAACCAACTACAACGAAAAACAAAATCTAGAGAAACTGCCGTCGTGGGATTAATGTTGCAACATTCTAAGTCGTCGGTGCCAGTTTCTCGAAAGTCAACGAGGAAGTATTCGCCAATCGGAACGGCGTAATATTAAACATGAAACGAAACAATCTTCTACAACAAGGGCCTTTGTAGGTACACAATGCCAATGTGTGTACTGCAAAGCAACTGCACACTACATTAGCTCATGCAAGGATTTTGCTGATTTGTCACTGGAACAGCGCAGAGATGCAGTAAGGAAGGCTGGCATATGTTTCAACTGTCTGCGTAAAGGCCACAGGGTGAAAGATTGCTCATCCACGTCCAGATGTAAAATTTGTCAAGTTAGTTCACTTCCAGATAACGCAGGTCCAGTTAACATTAAAGTTGAAAACTCAACTCTACATTCGTCGAATGCTGCTGCAAGGATTACTCCAATCAAAAGAGGCATTCTTCCGACAGCCGTTGTATACATAAGCGACAAATGTGGTCAGCTACATTTGGTCCGAGCGCTTCTAGATTCTGGGT
The DNA here is from genome assembly GCF_003285725.1 of Scaptodrosophila lebanonensis. NCBI lineage: Eukaryota > Metazoa > Arthropoda > Insecta > Diptera > Drosophilidae > Scaptodrosophila > Scaptodrosophila lebanonensis. The sequence continues at coordinate 188,481 of NW_022060619.1, forward strand.
CAGAAGTTTCGTTTATAACAGAGGAAACTACAAAAAGGCTGCGACTTGACAAACATCGCATTCATCAGGAGGTCAGCGGTATTTCGGCTGTTAGGCAAAAAATCAAGTTTAGTGTCTCTGCTAAACTGAAGGCTCGCTGTACTGAGTTCAGTTGGGCTTCCACATTTTCTGTCGTCAAGCAGATTTGTGTAAATCAGCCACCGCAAACTTTAAAGACGTCAAACTGGAGTATACCTCCGAACATTGTTCTAGCAGATCCAAAGTTCTTTGTATCAACCAAAATTGACATTTTGATCAACACTGAAGGTTTCTTTGAAGCCCTCAGAGAAGGCAAGCATAGTATGGGCAACGGAATGCCGTGCCTTATCAACACAGCTTATGGATGGGTAGTTGGCGGTGTCCTCGATCACAACGCTGATGGACAACTGCAACACTGCAACTTTTCTCAACAATCAGTTTCAATTGAGAGGCTAGTTCAGAAATTTTGGGAAATAGATAATTGTACTACAAAACCATCCGAATTTACAGAAGAAGAGCAACGCTGCGAGCAGCATTTTCGCCATACAGTTTCTCTTCTCGAGGACGGCCGGATACAAGTCCGACTGCCGTTTAAAAGATCACCATCCGAGCTTGGTGAATCTTACAAAATCGCACTACATAGGTTCAAACTGCTCGAACGCAGACTTGAAAGCAACCCGATTCTGAAGAAGGAATATGCTGGATTTATAGATGAGTATATAAATCTCGGGCATATGTCCCTTGCGTCCAACGTGGACCACACACAACCACACTTCTACATACCGCACCATTGCGTGTTGCGCCCTCAGAGCCTTACGACAAGGCTGCGAGTCGTCTTTGACGCATCAGCCAAAACGACTTCTGGCCTCTCATTAAACGATCTGCAAATGATTGGCCCAACGATTCAGCAAGACCTCATTACAACGCTTCTTTCATTTCGTTTACATAGATTTGCCCTCACCGGAGACATTACGAAAATGTATAGGCAATTTGTTATCGACGAAAGAGACAGGTGCTTTCAATTAATACTATGGAGACCTGATCTACGCGACGATGTGAAAGCATATCAGCTACACACTGTTACATATGGGATGTCAGCTGCGCCATTTCTCGCTGTTCGAGGACTTCATCACATAGCCGAACTGTACGAATCGGAATTTGCTGTAGGAGCCGCCGTCCTGCGGAATGACCTGTATGTAGACGACCTACTCACAGGAGCAGACACCATAACAGAGCTTCAACACAAAAAGGATGATGTTGTAGCGCTACTTTTGAAAGCAGGCTTGCAGTTAACCAAGTTCAGCAGCAACTCTAATGACATTGCTGCAACCTCATCCAATGAAGTTTCAATCAAACTCGAGGATAATGAATTTATGAAAGCGCTGGGGCTCGCATGGCAGCCCAATATAGACAAGTTTGCATTTCGCAATGAATTTGAACCACCTGACCAGGATCTGGCCTTAAAGGGTCTAGATTGGGACACGCCAGTCGACGACGTCTCTCGAAACAAATGGATAGAGATGCTGGAAGATCTTCGAACCATAACCACACTTCAGTTTCCACGCTTCGTTTTCACATCGCCAACCGAGCGCTGCGAAATTCACGGTTTCGCGGACGCATCTGAGTGGGCTTATGGATGCTGCATCTATGTTCGTGCTCAGCTGCCAGATGAGATAAAGACAAATTTACTCAATGCAAAATCGAAGGTTGCACCGATACGAGTACAATCACTGCCAAGATTGGAACTATGTGCCGCCCTTCTTCTGTGCCGCACGTGGCGCAAATTTGAGTCCAAACTGCGTTCATATACGAGCAACGTAACGTTTTGGACTGACTCAAGGATCGTTCTACAATGGATGAGAATGCACGCTTCGCAACTGCATTGTTTCGTTGGAAACAGGATTTCGGAATTGCAAGAAAACAGTGGTAACGTTACCTGGAGGCATGTACCGTCAGCGTCGAACCCTGCGGACATAGTTTCTCGAGGATGCCGCCCAGAAGAACTTGGAGAATCTATATGGCTGACTGGGCCAAGCTTTTTATATTCTTCCGCTGAGAAGTGGCCGCAACTAACTGAAATTTTACCTACGACACTCGAAGTACGCGCCAAAGCTGTACTTATCTGTAACAACAGTAACGTGAACTCAGCAGTGGAAGAAGTCATACGGAGATGTTCTTCCTACACGCGAGTAATGCGAATCTTATCGTAAGTCTACAGATGTTTTAATCGCATAAAGCCAAATTGCGAGTTGAAGCCACCAGATGTGGTACATATCCCTGCATCTGAAATTAACGCAACATTTTGGAAGGTAATCGCGCACATTCAACAATCGTCATATGCAAACGAGATATCCTTACTTCAAAAAGGGAAGAGTTTGCAATCCAGCTTGCAATGTCTAGCTCCGTTTCTACACCAAATGGACTGTGGCGATTCAGCAGTGTGTGTGATGAGAGTAGGAGGTAGATTGGCAAACTGCGACATGCCATTCGACGCCAAGCATCAAGCTTTAATACCTAGGAACCATCCGTTCACTCGTCTTTACATCGAATTTATACACAGAACCAACATGCACGCAGGACCGAGAGTTCTCATTTCTAAACTTCGTGAAAAACTCTGGGTAATCAATGGAAGAGAATTGATCAGAAAAGTGGTGCGCAAATGTACACACTGCTTCCATTACAAACCCCGCCTCATACAACAAATTATGGGGAATCTACCGGCGGACCGCCTTCGAGCCGAGCGACCGTTTATGGTTACCGGCGCCGACTTCTGTGGACCGGTCTACACTTCATACCGGATAAGAAGCAAAACTCCGTACAAAACATACGCAGCAATCTTCGTTTGTTTTGCTTTAAAGGCAGTTCACATCGAACTTGTGACTGAGCTGTCTACAAACGCATTTTTACTATGCATCCGCCGATTTGTTGCGCGCCGTGGCATTCCTGCAAGGCTCTACTGCGACAACGCAACAAATTTTGTTGGCGCTGCATCCAAACTTTCCGACTTCGCAAGTCAAATGTTAAATCAACAGTCTATCGATTTAATACAATCTTTCAGCTCAACTAAAGGTTTTGATATGTGTTTTATTCCCCCCAGAGCTCCGCACTTTGGTGGCCTCTGGGAGGCCGCCGTCAAATCGGCCAAGACGCTGGTCCTGAAGAACATCGCAAACGCACATTTAACACTGGAAGATCTTCAAACCGTTTTCATTGAAGTAGAAGCAATCTTAAACTCAAGGCCGATTGCTCCCATAACAGATGACCCAAACGATGCCACAGCTATCACACCCGGACATCTCTTGATTGGCAATGCGCTAACATCGCCACCTGATCAGCCTCTGTTTTCCACATCGGATGATGCTGAGAATAAAATGCGGTACCTTGACAGATGGCAAAGAGTGTCATACATTAAACAACAGTTCTGGAGCATGTGGCAAAGAGATTATGTCCACACTCTTCAGCAACGAGCAAGGTGGACAAGGGATCAACCGAACCTGAAGGTGGGACAAGTTGTAATCGTACATGAGGACAACCTGCCGCCACAACAATGGTCATTGGCCAGGGTGACTGCAGTCATTCCTGGAAAAGACGGCAAGGTTAGAGTAGCTGATATTGCCACAAGAAGAGGTACACTAAGGCGTCCGGTCCACAAACTTGCGCCTCTCCCTCTGGATGAATTTTGAAAGTCGAGCCTTTCAACGTGGGGAGGATGTTTGAGGAGATATTATTTACTGCCATATATTTATAAGTTGAATTTGAATTTAAACTGAATTAACGAAATGTATAATTGAATTTTGTCTGGCAACGCCAGTTATCTTAATTGTTTATGCATCTCTTTCGCTGTAGGCTTTGTCATGCCTGCACTAGTTCTTTATCATTAGTCTAGTAGCGACTCGCTTCCAGTCTCGACTCGATAAAGCAATTGGATTAAATGCAGTGGAATTTATTATAACGTTTTACAAAACCCAATAAAGTGTATTTATTTGGGCACGTTGTACATGGCAAATGTGGAGCGTGGGGAGCTACTTGGGAGTGCAAGGCGAATAAAAAATTTTGCTGGATTCTGCAGCTACAGATCCTATTACTGCACTTATGTACGTGTATTTATGATTGTATAAGCATAGCAACAAAGTGTCACTATGGTATGAGTTGTTACTCTTACTTTAAGTTGGGCACATGACCACTTGTTATATTGTATACTCTACAATACTGTGGGCATATGCTCATTTGGCACACAACACACTACACCTCCCTTTTTAAAAAAATAACGTAATATATTGTAGTTATTTAATATAAGAATTATTATTAGTATTATTTTTATATATATTTTTTACATACTATGTTTTGTCTTTTTTTTATTATTTCTAATTATTATTTTTTTTTTTTGCAATATATATATATATTCTTGTTTTTTTTTTTGGTTTTATTTATTTTGTAGTATGCACACATACTGAGTACACACTGTACGCAGTGTATTTATGAAAACCAAGCATAATTCATACGCGACGTAACATGATCGCACTTATGCGCCCTAAGCGACATGATCGCACTTATGCGCCCTAAGCGGCATAAGTGCAGCGTCGGCGTCTTTATCACAATCACTTCATGTATGCATGCTATTCTCTCTCGCGCTCTCGCTGCCAACAGCGCTGAGTATATAAGCTAGTATATAATGCAGCCGCTCCGCTGCCGGCGTATCGGGCAGCGCAGCTACGCGGCCTTAGCTTAGTTTACTTTAAGTAAAAATGTAAACGAACAGTTAAAATTGGAATAAAGAATTGAACACACAACGCCTCGGGATTATGAATGCCAACTTTGGCACGGGACGGACAATTGGGGCCGTCCCGCTCACGAGGACAAGTGCTATTAATACATGGCGACCGTGACAGGACCGTGCTGCTTGTCTGCTCAATAGCAACAAATACTTTCCCAGCAAAGTCTCCATCAAGGATTCATCAGTGACCAAACTAGGCGACCGTGTCAGCGCCTCAAAAAGGATGTTGACTACAAGCCCGGCAAATATCCACAGATCAGCAAGTTTACGGAGCCAAAGTAGGCCCGCAGTTGGCTTGGAAGTTGGTTGCAACTTTTAGTGCTCGATTTTTTTTTAAAAATCCGACCCAACGCTTTGATATTGATGCTGATGATAACAACACTAATTATATGACGGCGGTAATGCTGATGATGATCAAGCGCAAATTCAGCACCTAGATAAAATTATATAAACTTGGCACGGTTGTGGTGCATGCAATATACTACAGTAAAATTTAAAAACAATAACTACAATATACCGCACTAACCTACTACTACAACGTGAAGAAAAAGGAATGAAAAAGTGTAAAGAAAAGAAACCAACAACATAGTGCAAATAAAAAGTAATACTACAGCTACAGCCGCAGCTACAACTACAAGTGAAACAACACAAACACGGAAATAGCCTGTGCGATGACCAGCACCGGCAACGCTTAACGCGCCCAGCTAAGCCTCCATGAGCGACGACTGCGTAGATTCTGCTCCTATCGGGCAAAGGGAAGCACCTTCCATCCAGGAGTACCTGGAGGTGTTTCCAAACGTTGGACCACGCCCACTCACAATAGCTGAGTACCGGGCACGTCAGGAGAAAAAATCTACGGCCAAACCCAAGACGAAACGTGGAGGACAAGTAAGGAAGCTACTCCAGCAAAAACGCTTGCAACAGGATTTGCTTGCGGCAGCTACCACACAAGAAGACCGACAGCGCTACATAGAGCGCATCAATGAATTGAAGGACCAGTTAAAACTTCGCAACCGGGCGAAGCCACGCAAGGGGGCCGTAAATATGCGTAAGCCTTAACTTGCCGTAGAATTAAGTCCTACCTGCGAATTGATGCACGTCAGTGCAATTCGCAACTACTAAAACCTGTTAGGCTTTTAATTACTAACATATGTGGTAGGAGAATTTTTTTTTTATTTTCATTGAATTGTAATATTGAATTGTGAGCCTACCACATAAAGTAAACAACTAACTTTTTCCACGTCTCTGGCGCTGAGTATTTATACTCAGCTGCGATTAGAATCTTTGTGAAGAATTGATAAGCATTTCAATGAACTCTGATTTTGTTTCGATTTCCTAAAAGGAAATATATTTTCTTTAATTTTCCTTATAAAATCCCATATAAAATTAATTAATACACAAATATAATTATTGTAAATCATATACGCAAAAAAAAAGGCGTACAAAAAGTTGCGATTATATGCCTGTGGTATACCAAATATATACCAAATTTTTGAATTTTGATCGAATAATTTTGGTGGCGCAGATGTTCCACAACTTTGCCTCGCGTTGTTTTCTGCATGAAAAGATATAATCATGGCAGGCCTATTGGCTACATTGGCCGCATATGAATGTTGTATCAGGCTATAAATATTTGGCTGAAGCTAAAGACAGTACTTGCTTTTATCGGATTTTTATTTCAAAGAGCAGAATATAGCGTATTATAATTGAATTTATTTTGACAAATTTGCTAAGCGAAGTTATGTCACATATTATAAAAAAAAAAAAAAATAGAAGAACTAAATAACTGATGAGTTATCAAGAATAACCATCAAAGAATAAAAATAAAAAAAAAAATAAATAAAATTGCAAAAAGGGAAAAGTATGCAAGATGGCAAGGTAGACAAAAATCCTGCGCAGGAAAAGAACAATGGAAATTGCCTAAGCAATCCATAAAATAAAAGCTTCAAAGCCCAACGTATACGACAACGTATACGTCAAGTAATATGATGTTGGCGATTTATATATGTACCAATGGAATTCTCGACTTAGGTCAGTTTTTCCAAAGGCTTGAAAGGCAAGCCGGTATATACAGAATCGACCACACTCAAAGAGGTACCGTGGAAAAAGATCTTTGAATTAGTTCAATAGATACTTTAAAAATATGGGCAATAAAGAATAAATTTAATAAGAGTAGCGCTACTCGACCCGGTGACCCAAGTAAAAATAAAAGAAGAAGCTATTTTGTCTGCATAGATTGTCTGTATATGAATTAGTGCATTTTTGAATGGCATTTTCAGTTGTACCTTTGCAAAGTACTTACGATTAAAGGACGATTTAACTAAAAGGAGTCTCTACGGACGATACGTTCATGACCCTGTTCATTGGCATTCTCAAAATGCTGGATCAGCAATCGCCAATCGTCAGTGGTTAGCTTTTACACAAATATATTTTTGAATGTTTTACTCTGAAGTACGGTCCTGTGAAGACGTTCATTATGGACTTGGAAACAGAAAATAGGATTCTCTAATTATTAATTTGTGCAAAAGAAAAAAAAAAAAACGGTTAGAGCAGTACCTTATCGCTCTAGGCTAGATTAATTGTTACAGGCTTGCAAAACTCAAAACGCAAAACAAAAAAAAAAAAACAAACAGTACATAAGGATAGGTTAAAGATTTTTAATTCGTAACTTGAAGTATGGCCATACACAAGCATAAATATATATAAATATTAATAAATAAAAAAAAAATATACATCAATTTTCAATGATTACATCAAAAAAATAATAATAATAGTAAAAAAAAAAAAAAAAAAAAAAAATTATATATATAACTAGATATACATGAAATTAATAGATAAATAATTCAGAAAATAACTTCATAATATTACGTTATTTTTCAAAAGGAGGGAGATGTAGTATGCACACATACTGAGTACACACTGTACGCAGTGTATTTATGAAAACCAAGCATAATTCATACGCGACGTAACATGATCGCAATTATGCGCCCTAAGCGACATGATCGCACTTATGCGCCCTAAGCGGCATAAGTGCAGCGTCGGCGTCTTTATCACAATCACTTCATGTATGCATGCTATTCTCTCTCGCGCTCTCGCTGCCAACAGCGCTGAGTATATAAGCTAGTATATAATGCAGCCGCTCCGCTGCCGGCGTATCGGGCAGCGCAGCTACGCGGCCTTAGCTTAGTTTACTTTAAGTAAAAATGTAAACGAACAGTTAAAATTGGAATAAAGAATTGAACACACAACGCCTCGGGATTATGAATGCCAACTTTGGCACGGGACGGACAATTGGGGCCGTCCCGCTCACGAGGACAAGTGCTATTAATACAATTTATCCTTTTTAGCCTATCCTTATGAACTTTTTGTTCCCTATTTTTCCTATTCTTTATAATTATATTATTATTGTTTTCTATACTAATAACCTCAAATGGTCCTATATAAGAAGATTCTAATTTATGACCTGTTTCATTCTTTAAATAAACTTGGTCACCTATTTATATTTTAAAATCTATTACTTTCTTGTCATTTATTTGTTTTTGCTTGATTTTATTTTTCTCTAAAAGTATTCGAGCTCTCTTATACGCGTTTTCTAGTCTAAACTTAACTTCTTTAGAATAATCTTCTATATTATATATGGGTTCTATGTTATTTACGCTATTAAATTGTATTGGTAAGTTATTTTGTCTACCAAATACTAGTTCATATGGACAATAATTATGAGTTACTGACGGTGTTGTGTTAAAACAATACACGAAATACTGTAACCATACGTCCCAATCAGTTTTATCTACTGAAATATATGAACGAATGTACTCATTGAATGTCCTATGACTTCTTTCAACGGTACCTAATGTCTGGTGGTGGTGCGCTGTAGATGTTATGTTATCGATTTTTAAATATTTGCACAAGTCAGTTATAATGGAATTTTTATATTCTGAACGTCTTCATTGGACCGTACTTCAGAATAAAAGATTCGAATATGGCCTTTGCGACAGTTGTTGCACTTTTGTTTGCAACAGGAATCGCTACTAAATACTTTGTCAAATCACATATTAAAGTGATTGCGTATTCATTCCCATTTTCCGAACGTGGTAGTGGACCAATTGTGTCCACTATCACTCTGTCAAAAGCATATTGTGGAGTTTCGGTTATTATCATAGGTGATCTTGTATGTTTCGTCGTTTTCGACGTCAGGCATTTTGGACATTTATTTATGTACTGTTTTACATGTTTAGTCATGTTCTTCCAATAATATTGTCTCTTTATTTTTGATATCGTTTTATTTATACCTGTATGACCTCCTTGAATTGGATCGTCATGGAATGTAGACAATATAGCTTCTTTTTCTTGTTCATTATTTATTTCGGTCACCGGCTTGAGTAGCGCTACTCTTAATGATTTTAAATTTTTGTTGCCCATGTGTTTGAAAGTATCTATTGAAATTGAGAAATTAAGTCGAGAATTCCATTGGAGTACAAATCGCAAACATTAATTCTTGCTTTAACTGTTTTTCCACGTTTCAATAAACATGTCGAATCTGTCATTCGCAAGGTCACTAATTTTCGTACCTCGTCATTTGTGATGACTTCGTATACGTTGGGCTTAGAAGCTTTTTCAAGACTTTGCTTTGGCAATAGTTCTTGTTTATTTTCTGCGCAGAAATTGTTTTGTCTACTTTGGTGCCTGGTAGTGACTTTCAGGACTTTTCTATTTATGTCAATTAAATCGGATATTGTTATCCTTGACAGGGCGTCTGCCACAAAATTATCTTTCCCTCTCAGATACTCCACCGTAAAATCATATTCTTCCAACTCGAGTCGCATGCGTGTTAATTTTGAACTTGGGTTTATCATAGAAAATAAATATGTTAAAGGTCTGTGATCAGTTCTTACTGTAAAATGTTTGCCATATATATATGGTCGAAAATGTGTTATTGCCCAATGTATCGCTGCTAGTTCTTGTTCTGTAGTACTCTTATTGCTTTCACCTTTAGTGAATGCTCTTGATGCATATGCAACTGGGAGTTGGAGTCCATTATAGTTTTGAGTTAAAACTGCTCCACATGCTTGCTTGCTTGCATCTGTGATTATGCAAAATTCTTTGCTATAATCTGGGTACTGTAATAAATTTGGTTGAACCAGTTGATTTTTTAGGTACTGGAATGCCTTTTCGCACTCTGTTGTCCATTCAAATGGGACATTCTTTTTACATAATCTTGTTATGTGCCGTGAATATTCGGCGAAGTTTTTTATAAAACGTCTATAATAATTGCAAAATGCAACGAATCTTCTAGCGCTGTCTGCGTCCGTAGGGACTGGATAGTTATTGATAACATCAAATTTTTTATCGTCTGGTAAGATTCCCTTATCTGTGCATCTGTGACCTAAAAACGTCACCTCGTGCATGAAAAATGAACACTTTTCTGGATGTAATTTCAGATTGTGTTTTCTACAAAGTTTGAAAACATCTGTTAAGTTTTTAATCATATGTTGTTTAGAACAACCAATAACGATCAAATCATCCATGTAAAGGAAAGCCTGTGAAGGCTCTAGGCCTGAGAATGCTATTGTCATCATTCTCTGAAATGAATTAGGTGCTACTCTTAAACCAAATGGTAATCGCGTAAAGCGATAAGAGCCATTGCTCGTAGAAAAGGACGTTATATTTCTTGAGCTTTCCTCAAGCTCAATTTGGTGAAAACCTGACATTAAGTCAAGACATGAAAAATATTTAGCTCTACCCAATTGGTCAAGAATATCGTCAATTCTGGGGAGTGGAAATTTATCCGACAGCAATTTTTTATTTATTTGGCGATAGTCAATTACTAATCGCCATTTTTTCTCCTCAGAACCCGGAAGAGGTTTCTTTGGGACTAATAAGAGTGGGCTATTATAAGGTGAAACAGACGGTTCTACAATACCTTGCTCAATCAACCTTCCAACTTGATGCTGGATTTCTTCTATTTGGCTATGCGGACATTGATAATTTTTAACATACACTGGCTCATCATCCTTAAATCTCAGTTTTTGCTTATAGAAGTTGTTTGTTGTGATTGGTTCGGTTTCAAGTCCGAACACATCACTATACTCGGTGCATATCTCTTCAAGTTGTTTTTTAAACAAAATTGGAAAATTTTTCTTTAATTTATTAATTACAGACTGTTTTCTATCGTCCTTCAGATTTTGAACTACATCGTAGTCCGAAAGTGATTCAAATTTTATGTTATTAATACCTACTATTTGGCATTTATCTGTGGTATTTAAAAATCGGACAAAAGTATTTTGGGCTGTAGCAATAGTGTTTGCAACATAAACACCCGTTTTAACTTCCTGATTTGGAATCAAAACGTTTTCCTCTGCTGAAGACAACTCTATTTTGCGTATCACTTGTGATCTTGCTGGTAGAAGTGTAGAATTGGTACCAGAACTAAATGTTATTGGAACATAGATAGGATACGTTAGGTTTTGTGGTCTAATTATAAACCAATCCTCTGAACTATTGTAATCTAATTGGCAATTAAATGTTTTTATGAAATCTAATCCTATTATTCCATCGCAAGGGATTGCGAAATCTGAATGAAGTAGATGAAATTTATATGGAATAATGTATTTGTCTGTCTGCAGTTCGATTGAGACTACTCCTTTGGAGTTTATTACTCCTTCTCCTATGCCTCGAATGTCTATAATTTTATTGATTTGGATGTCATGAAAGACATCAGAATTTTCTTTCATAATTGAAATATCTGCACCTGTATCAATCAAAAATGTTATCTTTTTATCTGTTGCAACACTCTTGAACGACACGAAATTGTTGAGACCTAAGTTAACAGTGTATATTTTACTACCTAACCCTAAGCATCTGGAGGTGTCTGCGAGTTTCCCGAAGTATCTTGGGCAACTCGGACATTATAGTTATTGTTATAGTGATTTCTATTTTGGTTGTTGCCTCGGTAGGAATAATTATTCCCACCTCGGTTAAAGCCTCGTCCACCTCTATTGTTGTTTCTGTTATTATTATTATTATTGTAACTGCGGCTACCGCGGCCATTGCCTCTACCTCTTTGAGGATAGTAACTATCTCCTCTATTATTGCGGCCTCGCTGAAATAACACTGTACTTGCACTGCCGGTCACTTCCGTGCTGCAATGGATATATTTACCCATTACATCATCGAAAGTAACGAAGTTACCAGCTTCCAGTATTACTTTCAGTTTCTCATGCTCACAATTTTTAATCATTGCAGAAATAGACTCGTTTGTTGAGAATTTCTCTGCATTGTTGGGGTCTAGTCCGTCATCGATAAAGGCTGCCTTCAATTGCTTTCGCAAATTGTCCATTTCGGTTACATACTGGGAAGCGGTTTTGCCTTTTTGTTTTAAATTCAGTAATTTTGCCTTTAATACGTCGGGAGATTCACCTTTTACGTTATCTTTAAGTTTATTTATTATTCCGGATATAGTAGATTCATTTTGTACTTTGTACAGAATTGTGCCGGTTATTTTTGATTTAATAACCTCAACTGCTATATCCTCCTGGTTGCCTTTAGTTCTCTCCACAATGCGTAAAGCAGTTAAGAATCTGTTTAATGATAGCTTTTTACCATCAAATTCAGGGACTGAAGAGGAAACCTGCTTCACGTATTCCCTGTCTAAGGCTACCTGGTTAGTCATTGTTTCTGTATTTTCTTGAAACGTTTCAATGTCACTATCAATATCAATATCAAAATCTGAACTGATTATTGGTTTAGACTCATCCAAATCCTCTAACTGGTTCTCGTTGAATTCAGCCAGCAGACCTGGATCTTCTGGGATTGTTATTACAATACTCCGTCTAGTACCAACATTATGCAATCTAGTTTTTAAACTTCTTACAATTTTCTGGCATATATATTTATGCCCCTGGGTTAATTTATCATCAACTTTGTTCATTGTAGCTACTATGTTATTATATTGAGCTGTTAATATTTGCGCGTGATGTACCAATGTATCTGACTTTATTGTTTTATCAGAATTGATACATTTGTATGATTTTTCGAATTTGTCTTTATAATCATTTATTTTCTTCGCCAATGCATTCCACTCCATTGTTTAATAGAAAATGGAGTTTTTAGCGGTGTATGCGCAGCATCAATATGGTTTCTGCAACTAGCTTTGCATGCATTTCGCTGATAGTTTTTAAAATTACTTCATTTATTGTAAAATTTGTTCTTTATTATAGATTTAGATTATATATACTATCATATTATATCAATTCTAAATTGCCTGCTCTACTTGCATATCTTTTCTTTATGCATTTATTGTGCAACTTATATAATTTAGTTAGCACATTTGCTAATAAAAGAACAACAATTATTACAAGCATAACCGTTATTACTTTTAAATCTACTGAGGCGCCGGTGCTGGTCTTCTTGAAGCATGGGTAGCTGCAGTGCGGCGATTCTAATGGTCCAGGGCAGTCCGTTGGGCATTGTTTCTCCGGCTTAGTGTTTATTTGTTTTTTCTGTGGCACTGGTTGGAATACTTTAGAGTTTATTAATTTTATATTTTGAGAAGTGCTTTCATTCGTAGAGGTTGAGCTTTTGTATTTTTGCTGAATCGACTCGATATTGTCGATTTCAGCCTGTATTTTATTTCCCGCTTCCCAACTAATTGTTGTGTTGGGGGCAAATAACAGTTTTAGGAGTTTGGCTTTTCTTCCCTTAAGCCTTTTTTGTACTCCATTGCGCCTATTTTTTGGCATTGCTCATCACCTCTACTTACTCAGTATTTCCAGCCACTTTTGTCGATGAAAACATCATTTCCGTAGTTTGACTTTCGTAGAAGAGTAGACTGCCGATAGCAGGTTCACGTTGATCTTATACTGAAGTTTTCTCTCCCCATATTTTTTTTCACTCGTTTCGCTTTTGTTCACTTCACTACTTTAGTATTTATATTTTATATTTTTATATTTTTAAACATGTTCATGACACTTGTCACGGTCGCCATGTTAAATTAAATATACGTCTTGTCTGTTTAAGGTTTCGATCGAGAGTGTTCTCTCGGTTTTATTCAATTTTATGTTTGGCTTATTTCATACAATATTCTAAGTGAGCTCTGCCGCTAAAAGCGTCGGCAGAGAGAGAGATTTGCAGTATGTATGTGCCTGTAGTTATGTACAGATAGTACACACTCAAGAAGTGCTTACGCCAGCGATCTCACGCTGCGGCCAGTCCGCATAAGTGACGGATCCTATTACTGCACTTATGTACGTGTATTTATGATTGTATAAGCATAGCAACAAAGTGTCACTATGGTATGAGTTGTTACTCTTACTTTAAGTTGGGCACATGACCACTTGTTATATTGTATACTCTACAATACTGTGGGCATATGCTCATTTGGCACACAACACACTACAACACTAAATCAAGTCACGGTGGAGGCGGGAACCTCAGGATCTGTAAACAAAACCTCCGAAGAAGCGGCGCAGACGCAAAAACGATTTTATATTGCGTCCGAGGACGTCCGCACTTAAAGGGGGAGGAGTTAACAACAGACGTTACATCAATACCAAAAGTTTGCTGTAGGTATCAAGGTTGCAAGGTCGCACCCATACCAAGTCAATCAGGTCTTCGGCACATGCACTGCATCCGCCACGTGCGCTGGGTCAGCAGATTCCAGCAAGCACCACCGTGGGACCGTCTGGGACACCCGACACCTCAACAGCAGCAGCGGCAACACCAGCGGCAGCAGCAGCAGCGGCAGCAGCAGCGACAGCAACTGCAGCGGTTGATAGCATAAGTTTAGCATTGTCATAAGTTAATTCTAATCCACCTTCAAACTAATTTGTGGTTGTGATTGTGGTTTTTTTAATAAATCTTATGTGAGATAAACATTTAATTCATACACTCACACACACGCAATTGCTTTGTATATGTGCAATTATACACCCAAAAGAGGTAAAATCGATCAAATTTTGTTTTTATTCTCTTACTTTTTTTAATTTCTATAATTATTGTAAGCATATGTACAGAGTATTTCAAAGTTGGGAAAACCGACTTTAGCTTTTATACTTGTTATACTCTGTACATGAAATGTACAGAAGTATATTAGGTTTGCGGGAGCTGAAAAATGTAACAGGCAGAAGGAGGCGTGGCAGACCCCACAAAGTATATATATTCTTGATCAGCATGACGAGACGAGTCGATCTAGCCTTGTCTGTCTGTCTGTCCGTCTGTCAGTCTGTCCGTCCGTTTGAACACCTGGATCTCAGAGACTATAAGAGATAGAGACACCAAGACCATACGAGTTTGTTTTATTTTTTTGATTTTCCCCCCCACTTCCCCCCTATGGGGGTTTTCCCGATTTTCCATTCGTATTATCGCCTATATCTAGGGGACTTTAAGACCTATGGTCACCAAATTTTAGTCCCAGATGCCTTATGTGAATACGCAGAAAATGTATATTTTGGAATTTCCCTCCCTCCCCCCTCTACCCCACAAATCGTAACTCCCGTAATTCTTGGAATTTCGAACTAAAATTTTGGAAATACCCCCAGTTGGTTATTATATGTCCGTATACCAACTTTCACTATGATAGACCGATTTAACAAGAAGTTATAGCCATAAATATATTTGCTGCTGCAGCGCTGCTCAAGCGCTGCCCGCGGCTGTTGTTGATGTTGCTGTTTGGTTGACTGCGAAAATGCTTACACAGACACGAATTGATGCGCATAGGCATACATACACTCACACAGACGCAATTGCTATGTAAATGTGCAATTATACGTGAGTTCGAATACCGAGAGAGGTAAAATCGATTAAATTTTTTTTTTATTTTCTTAATTTTTTTATTTTCTATAATTATTGTAAACATATGTACAGAGTATTTCAAAGTCGGGACACCCGACTATAGCTTTTTTACTTGTTTTTTTATTTTCTTAATTTTTTTTATTTTTTATAATTATTGTAAACATATGTACAGAGTATTTCAAAGTCGGGACACCCGACTTTAGCTTTTTTACTTGTTTTATTTTCTATAATTATTGTAAACATATGTACAGAGTATTTCAAAGTCGGGACACCCGACTTTAGCTTTTTTACTTGTTTTTGTTTATGTTCATGAGCAGAACGCAAAGGGAAAAAAGGTTAACAGTTATTTGCAAGCTCTGAGATTAAAAAAAAAAATTTAAAAATTGATTTATTATAATTAATACCTCACTCAAGCATTTATTTCATGATAGTAATATGGAAGAAAAGTAATCAATCTAGCTATTTCTCTTACCAATCTAAACCCATCCTTATAATTTTCATATAACGTGTGTGGAGTGAAAATACCCTGTAAAATACCCTTCGTTAGTACAGCTACATTGTCTGCAATATTATTGGCCAGTTTTGGATAATTTGTGGTAATAAATATCGTTCGATTTTTCTTTTCTCGTAATGCCAAATTATAAAACAATTGTGCACTAGAATCATCTACGCCCTCTAGTGGTTTGTCAAGCAGTACAGCTTTCGTACGTCCTGCAAAAGCGCACAGCATCTGCAACATTCGCCTTTGACCAGTGGTTAATTGCATTACTCGTGAGTTGGATATATTCACCATTTTCATAACAAATAAAAATTTGTTTAGGTCTTTTTCAGCTTGGCTTTTTCCAAGCCCTCTCAATCGACAAAAGTACATTAAATGTTCAGCAAAAGTAAACTCAGAAAATAGGTCTGTGCTATTTAATGAAATTCCGATACTTTTATAAGCCCGAAGGGGATTCTTCATTACGTTATAACCGGAAATATATATATTTCCATAGCTTGGGGATACATGTCCACAGAGCATGTGAATGATCATGGTCTTTCCTGATGCATTGTGACCTAAAAGTACTAATAAGTCATTTTCATATACCTTGAGTGTAAATCGTTTGACCACAAAAGAGTTCAGACATTTCTTCCATACGTTTTGAAATTCAATTATAACAGCTCTAGATTCTCGGGTAGCTTTTGTTTGATATTTGTACCGTTCCGTCTTATCCAACAGTTGCTCTTCTACAGATCCCTGTTTATGAATTGCAGATAATTCGTTGTCTTCTGCCCAAGATAAAAGTAAATTTTCATTTTTTACAGCATTGTTCCCAATTAAGCAGTTTGCATGGTGTTTGAAACCACTAAAAGTACTTGTTTTATCCTCTGTAAAAATTGTGGTTTTAGTAATAAGCTCAGTTTCTTCTGATATTTCTGAGGGGTGCCTCGGTCTTTTTGATTGGAAATCTTCTAGATCATACTGAATATGTTCTCTACGTTTCCTTCGTATTTTTTTTAAAATAAACTTATAGTAAGTGCAATTTTTTAAATACTTTGAGTGATGACATAGACTGCCATCTAAAATATAACTTAAAAACATATACACAATCATCTGAAGGTAAAAGGAGCAGATTATCGTCAATAATGTATGTTCATCGTTTGTTACTGTAGAAAACAAATATTGCTTTGTATTCATATTAGCTAAATATTCTTCAAATCTTATCATCTTTCGAAGACCTTGACTTATTGTTACATTACAGAGCAATATAGAAGCAATGCTGACAAAACGATATGACCACAATGACTGCAAAGCAGGAACTGATAGAAAAGGCAGCGGAGTCAAAATCCAATATAGAGGTACTACGGCCACAGCCATTTTTGTGCTATTCAACAAAACTGCCATTAAAACTGAAAAACTTACCGCAGAAAGCACATATGAAATAAAAAATAAAAGCAGCAAATGCCAAGGACACTTGTTAATGACGGATGCGTTGCCATTCCATTCGATCTGTAAATAAACGAGTTCAGAACCATATAGACATTATTTTTGGAGTTTGTCTTACCTTAAGCACTAGAGTTACAACAATAGATGTCAAAAATAACAAACAAAATCCATTAAAATACCAAGCCGTGACCTGCAGATGAATACTAACATTGTTTGTACGCAGAATATGGTTCTGACCGAGTTCCTTTTCTTCAACCATTTGCTAAAAATAAGCACGAACAAATTTTATAAATATATTTAATATATATCTTGAAAAAAGTGTATATTTTCAGCATGACAAGACAATATTTTTTTTTAATTTTTTACCAAATTCAGTTAGCTCTTATACGTGTAACTATCATGGCCAACCCAAATTTTCATATTCCGTTTTTGTTAAATTTGTATATCCTGTACCCAAAGGGTGAAAGGCTATACTAGTTTTGTGTGAATGTATGGAACAGGGAGAAGGAGGCGTGGCAGACACCACAAAGTATATATATTATTGATCTGGGTGACAAGCCGAGTCGAAAGAGCCATGTCCGTCTGTATGAGCGCAAGGATCTCAGAAGGTACACGAGCTAGAATGACCAAACTTGGTATCCAGGTTCCCCTGAACCCTAGGCAGGTCAAGTTTATTTTTATACTCTGTACATGAAATGTCTATGGACAACTTTGATAGAACTGAAATTATAAGAGTCTTTCTACCTGTCCATTGGCACGAGGCAGTCCCGTCTTAATAGTGTGGTGTGCAATACTCTCATTCTCGCAGTATTTCTTGAAGTCATCTGATGTAAAGGCGGACCCCTGTCAGATATTATTTGGATAGGATTTCCAAATACGGAGCTTTGCGCTTGAAGCCTTGATTATCACCTCTTTAGCCGATGTCGTCTTTGTGGGGTAGAGCTAACAAAATTTGGTAAAACCATCAATGACCGCTAGGATGTGTTTGTATTGCTTATGGGGTGATTCCAAAGGACCCAAAAAGTCAATATGAACGTCTGTAATGGCTCTTCTTCTTTAGGCAGTGGATGGAGGTCACCTTCTTTTTTCCCAAGTTTTCTGTTTGTCACAATACATGGGATGCAGCATCTTATTTGTCGTTGAACTTTGTCCTCAAGCTTTGGAATGTAGAACTCTTTAGCAATGACGTCTTTAGTTTTTTTTTGTTGAGAAGTGTCCTCTTTCGTGCGCCTGTTTTATGATTTCGCGTTGTAAAGCTGCTGGTACCACGATTAGTTCATTGTCGTCGACCATCTTGTGCAATAGACCAGCTTTCATAAAATAATTGTTGTGTGTAGCCTTTTCAGCAAGAACATCTATAATTGCTTTCAGCTCCTCGTCTTGTGCCTGGACGCATCTCAATTTTCTGTGGATATGGTTGTCAGAAATCCTCATCATTGGGAAACGGCTTAAAGCATCTACGTGCCGAATGCGGGAACCAGCTCTGTGTTCGACAGTAAAGTGGAACTCTTCCAGGAGGAAAATCCAGCGTGCAACTATGGTACATAAGTCTCGCTTCTCCAAAGTCTTGGTAAAGGCATTGCAGTCACTCACAAGTTTAAAATGAGTGCCCAATAGGTAGACTCGAAATTTTCGTAGTGCCTCCACAACAGCCAAAATTTCCAGTTCGTAGCTTGTAAACTTTCTGATCACGTAGTATACTGGTATTATCATCTGGTGACTTCTGAATCAGCATAGCTCCAAATCCGTCTATGGAAGCGTCTGTGTGAAGTTCGTGCTGGGGTGAAATATTTTCAGTACTGGTTTTTCTGTAATTAAAGTCTTTAACATATTTAATGAAGCAATCTCTTTTTCATTCATGCAAAATTTGGCGTCATTTTTCATTAAATCAGTAAGTGGCTTTGCTATTAACGAAAAATTCGGCATAAATTTACGGAAGTATCCGTCCAATCCCAGAAAGCTCTGCAACTGTTTCTGGTTTGTAGGCATTGGGAACTTTGTAACAGCTTGCATCTTCGAATCAGATATGTAAATTTCATTCTTTTCAATCACGTGACCCAAAAACTCGATCTTAGTTTTAAGGAAACAGCATTTCTTCAGTTTTAGCTTCAGACCGTACTCTTTACATCGCTTTAAGACTTCAATCAGATTCAATATGGCCTCTTCTTCTGTTTTCGCTGGTATTATTATATCGTCGACATACGGGATGGCTATACCGGTACGTGTCAAATCTCTGAATACGGCATTAACGTGTCGTTGAAATACTCCTGGGGAATTTGCCAAACCAAAAGGTACTTTCCGAAACTGATAAGACCATTGTGTGTTACGAATGAAGTATATTTTCGGCTATCGTCTTCTACATTCACATGGAAAAACCCATTCTTGAGATCAATCGTTCTGAAAACGTTTGCATCTTGGAGTCTGTCCAGCTGATCCTCTATCAACGGCAAAGGGAAATGATCTCGAACTATAACTTTATTTATACGCCTGAAGTCAATGCATAATCTCGGAGAACCATCGCGCTTTTTTACCAAAACAACGGGACTACTGAATTCGGAATCGGAATACTCTATAATATTTTCTTTTAGCCACTGCTCGACTTGCTCGTCAATGATTCAACGCTCGGAATAGGCAAACCTACGGGGCCGCGAATAAATTGGAATGTCGTCTTTCAAAACAATTCGCATTTCTCCGTTTGTGGTTTTCGTGCTTGTTGGACTGTAATTTTGTACCAGTTCTTGTTCCTTCTTTCTAGCGCTTTCACTTGCATTAACATCAATGTCCACATCTGTTGGATTGTGATCAACATTTATTTTCATAAAAAACTTACTTCATCATCGTCTGTGTTTGTTGCAGCCTTTTTAATTGTTATACCGTGCCGATTAATTTTTATTTCCGCATCTTTGCAAAATTCTTCGCCCAAAACAATGTCAACAGCTAAAATTTTTTATGATACCACAAGAAACATTGTTTTAAACTGGTGTCCATCCACTTCAATATTGTTACAAAACGATCCGTATGGTTTTACTCTGTTCTCATTACCAAACCCGACCAGATACATATTCGTTTTACATAAATTTTGTTTATTTAGACTTTCATACGTGGCTTCATTTACAATGTTATATTTACTGCCGGTATCTATAAGTGCTTTAAATTTTTTACCGTTCATGTCCACTGATTTACACAATAGCGTATGCTCTGCGACACCTTGTGCACTAAACTCACATTCTTGGCAGTATCGTCGTTCGCGGAACAGTCTTTTGCAATATGCCCGAAATTTTTACATTTAAAACATTTCTTTCCTTTGATTTTGTTTTCACAATTTAGCGACGTATGGCGTTTAGCACCGCAATTATAACATTTCACATTTTTCACCTCGCATTTTCTGTTCTGCGTGTAATTCCCTTATAGTTTTAATTATTTTTGGCACTTATTTTTTTCGCGTATCTTCTCGTAACATTTTAGTTTGTCTTTAAACTCCCTAATATCTTTTGCATTATATAAAATAGATTTATTCACGTTTAAATCGTTTATTCCGTCGATTACATACTGCATAAGCGCGTTGTTCTCGATATTACCGCGCGATGCAAGTTCCTTCATAGTAAGTAAATATTCCTGCAAACTCTGACTCTTTTTATTTTACTCTCTGACATTAATTTATGTAGTTGCGCACTATTTACTTGAGTTTGAAACTCACTCAAAAGCGACTCTTTAAGCATATGCCAGTTCTTAATACCGCGCTCACCCATAACATATGTTTTAGCTAGTCCCTTTAGCGACCTTTTGTAAAAATAAATTTTTGAAGTTCATCCCAATAGATCATAATAGCCATTTCTTCAAAATCATTAATCCACACCTCAACTGGTAATGAGTCATAACCACTAAATGAACGTATCGAGTCCTGTATATCGTAAAAACTTAACCCGAATCTCGGCGGTTGCATACTTTGCATAGGCACTGTAACGCAATTCTGCTTTACGTTTGCATTAGTATGTTGTTGTTGTACGTTGACTGTACTACTATGTGGCGTGTTTTGTCTTTCGTTATTCACAAAACTCGCGCGTCGTTCGTTTTCCCTATTCTCTTCACCGTTCTCAATGCTCATACTTATGTAATTATCATCTTCGACTTCACTTTCAGCATTATCGCTGTCCTCTTCGCTAAAATCTGCGTCTACCAACAAGTTCGATTTTTCAAGGTTACAAAATATGTGTTTAGCCAAATCCTCTTTATCATGCTGCAAACATAACACATTGCAAATCACTGCCAAATCGTAATTCGATAAATTTTCAGCTATGTATGTGACTTTCCGATCATACTGTTCATTTTCGACGCAAAAATTGAAACACTCAAATGCACGTAAGCGTTTGCGGTTGTCTCGATCGCCGTTGCGTTCAAACACGAATTTGTGCAATAATTCAATTATTTGTTTCTTTTCGTTTTTTAACGCGTCCTTAATTTTTTCAAATTTCCATAGGCGCGTCATATTGTTGCCGTTAGAATTTCTTAATTTCTTAGAATTGTTACTCTGCGTCGTTTTGCACACTTTATACACACATATACATAAGTATTATGCACAAGCAGCACCGTCGTTTGTATGCTTGTGTACTAACTTTATTTATTTATGTTTATTTATGTATCACGTCGTCGTTTTATGCATATATGTACGCACTTAGAAACGTCTTTTCTACCGCACTACAATTATTTATCACATCAGTATGTATAGCAATTTTCAAAAGGCACTTGTCACTCGTTGACCTTCGACACTTTTCTGTTCTGCTTTACTCATAAAACCTCTGCTCATAACTGTTCTTTGGTAGGTTGAGCCCCCAAATATGTGGGATTGGATCTATTTAACTTGTTGAATTTTTTTTTTTTTTTTTTTTTTTTTTGATAAAACTTTAATTTTACTGTTTTTATTTACAACAACTTAAATTAAACTTATAGAAATATACAAATACAGCTTAAACTAGGAGTTCAGTCTTATTTAATTATTTATTTCATTTCATTAGTAATTATTTATTCTTATATTAAATAAATCTATTGGGAAGATCAGCAGGGTGTGATCTCTTCAGCCTCCTTCTTATTACTCTTCTTCCTTTTCGTCGCCCTTTCAGCAGGCGCCTTGCTAATACGTTCACATGAGTTCGCAGACGCTCCATGTATTGCTCAGCCTGCTTATTTAGCACGGCTCCAACATTTGCACTCCTAGATCCCTTTCTACATATATGTGTGCCGTTTTCATGTACCAGGGGGCACCTGTTAGGAGGCGAAGTGTTTTCGCTTGCAGGACCCGGATTTTCTGCGGGTGTGACTTTGCAGCGATTCCATAAACTTGTAAGCCATATCGCCAAGAGGAAGCGATGCAGGACTTATAAACAGTCACTTTGTTTTTCAGTGACAGTTTTTTGTTGGTTAGGAGCCATCTCATATTGTTTATTCTGTCTTTACAACAGAGCATATGTGCTCTCGAAATGTGAGGCGCCTGTCCAAAAGTACGCCCAAATATCTGTAGCTCTTGGTGTGATTCAACAGCTGGTTCTGTAAGAAGACGCCAGGACAGCTCATCCTGCGCAGTGCGTAGGTGACATTGGCGCACTTGCTTGCGTTGATGCCAATATTCCAGCGATTTGCCCACATTTCGAAGCTCTCTAGGTACTGCTGCAAAATATCTGTGGCTTCAGAGATATTCTTGTTTCTAGCCAGGATAGCCGTGTCATCTGCGTAGGTAGCTATTAGAAGGTCCTTCGGGTCTGGAGGTATGGCTATTGTGGGCAGTAAGCTGATTGGTCTGTATGGAAGAAGGGCTTTTGCCAGACTTATGGATCATACAAATTCTCGCTTTCTTCCAGAGGGTTGGAATATGTCCCAGTCTCAGTACTGCGTTGAACACAAGCACCAAGAACAACACTGCCTTGGCTGGCATCGCCTTGATGATGTAATTATTGGAGTAAAAATGTAAAATGTAAAAATTGGAGTCACTTGCTGCTTGTACCGTTTAGCCAAAGTCCACAGTGAATGCTTTGAGCTTGCATCCGTGGTCGCTTTAGCAAGAAGTTCGTCATTTTTGTTTTGCTTGTGTAGTACAAGCAGCTTCTTTACTCTATTGGCTACTTTGCAATATACCCTGTCCACCATTGGATCCCGAGTGCGGCAGAATTGTCTTCTGACCCTTCTTTTAATGAGCAGTAAAGTTTCAATTGCTGGCGGGAGTCTGTTTTGAGAGTTTAATCCATGCGAAAGTGTATTGGGAGCAGCGCATAGGGCAGCTGCATGTACCTTATTGAGAAAGATCGCATGCGCATCCTCGATGTCTCCTGGCACCAGTATTTCCAGATTTAAGTCAAGAACTTGTTCCTATTCTCGACGAAATATAGCTATATTAGCTATATTACCCTCGTGGTAATAGGCGTCCTTTCTGTACCTTTAAAACCGGAATACAGTCATAGGTGGCTACTAAAGGCAGGTGATCAGAAGAAAGCTGGAATTCTGTTCTTAATTTGAGGCTGTCTTGACGCAATCCATTAAAGTCAATATAGATTGCTTGTGCAAAGTTTGGCAATGTGGACAGTATTGACAAAACTCTCGAGGGAAGGGGGGGGGGGGTGGGGGGGGGGGGGGGGGGGGGAATTTCCAGAAATAAAATAAACTCGTCCTTTCTCGGACCTCAACCCTGGTAGCTGTCAAAGTGACTAGTCGACTTTTTATTCTGCGCTCCGTGAAAAATTGTATTAAATTCCTCTTTTTCAATTAATTCGCGTCTAGTGCGTTTTAAGAAAAATTACCCGGGAGCCTAGTTTCACCTTGGCTGTTTGGCAATCGTTTAGTGTCCATATTTTCTTGGATTCCAATCAACAATTAATCTGCTGTATGGGGCTGCTCTGCTGACGTATACACGTCATCGAAGCAGAGACAGCCCAGAATTTTTCTGCTTTGCTTGTTTTCTGCAAATCATCTTATCTCACTTAAATGAATGCTGATGAAGACTCGGCCGCTCTCGGAGCAGCTGAGGAAGTAGTCAATAAGCTGCCGAAGTACGTGGAGATGAGAAAAATTTCTGGTAAATCACCTTCGGAGCTGAGAGCAAAAATAACCAAGGACCTGTATATGTCAGTGGGAAAACCATACGTAAAGCCGTCAAGCTCAACCACTTGTACATCGGCTATAAGTACACTTACATTTTCTGTGGTGAACTCTCAATCAATGTACACCACAGTAGCGACATCAAATGGCAGTTTGTGCTCCACACCCGCCGTTGTGAGTACACCGGCTTCAATCACAAAACTTAGTTGCAAATCCAACTCGTGAAGTAGAAAAAGCGAGTCAGAAGACACTAAGCTGGCAGACCCCCAAAACTAAACGCAAAGTGCTTAGTTCGCCGAAGCAAGGTAGGAAAAAAGGACGGTTGCTTGATTCTCGTGCAGTGACGGCCACTCTCCCCAAAGAGGGCCCATCAACTTCAAATGTGTCCCTTATGGAGGCTGAATTGAACGTGGTACTTGGCTCCAGCGAATATTCTTAACACTTCGGTAAGGGAAGCAAAGTAAGAGTTCAAGTAGAGGAATCTTCCTCTTATCGAAGTCTAGTTAAGTTTCTCAAGGAAAAGAATGCGCGCCATTTCTCCTATCAACTAAAAGAAGACAAGGCTTACAAGCTTATAGTTCGAAATTTGGCAAGCACAACCACTGAGGTACAAATCAAGGAGGCATTCAGACTACATGGACATAGCGTCATTCGTGTCTACAACCCTCCATCAAGAAAGCTTCCACATAAAAGAAATGGTGAAGTTCTTGAGAAACTTAGTCCCAATAATTTATTCTTTATAGATTTGGCTCAGGAGAAGAATAATAGGGAGGCACTCCAAATTAAACAAATTGGGCGTCAAAGGGTCATAGTTGAGATACCCAAAAAAATATTGATGCAATCCTCTGCCACAGATGCCAAGGATTTGGTCGTACAAAGAATTATTGTTGGAGACCTTTCATCTGTGGAAAATGTGCGCAAGACCACCCAACTGCCCAATGCAAGGAAACCTCGTTGGAGAGCTTTTGTTGCGCCAATTGTGGAGGTAGTCACCCGGCTTGGTCTAGGGAATGCCGTGGCTACAAAGCCAAAGCTGAACAACGGAAGCCAATGATAAATATAGCTAAACATGCCAGTAATCCAAAAAATCGGCAAGAATTTGTTCCTGCAGCTATGGTTCAAGAGAACATTTCTTACGCAGAGGCGCTTCGTACCCGTACTAGCGTACACAATTCTGATCGGAACTCGGGCTCAAAAAAGGGAATTAATATAGAAAAAACAGACAACTTGGACATACACAACCAGGAACAGAATTGGCAACACATAAACACAAACCGTAGCACGAGGCTTGAGGCGGCTATTGAGGCCCTCACAGCGAAAGTTGACACACTACAAGCCATGTTTAAGGAACTGCAGGAGACAAATCACTTCCTTAAGCAAATGTGTTTGTCTCTTGAACGCCAAAAAATGATGACACGCACACTTAGCCTTGGATTGTGGAATGCGCGTGGAATTTCTGGACATGTTGCTGAACTCAAGCAGTTTCCTACAGAACATAACATAGACGTGGTGCTCATCACTGAGACTTGGCTACAGGAGTGCATCTGCGTCTATGTTCCAGGCTACAATATCCTCAAAGCAGACCATCCCAGCAACAGACTTAGAGGAGGAGCGGCGATCCTAGTCAAACAGGACATTTCGTACTTCCCTTGTGACCCGGTGAAGACTGCACACGTACAAATGGCTACGATTCAAGTTGCCACAAGCTCAGGAGATTTGGTTGTGTCGTCTCTCTACCTCCCTCCAAAACTTTCATGGTCAGAAGCAGACTTCAGCCTGATATTTAGTAACCTTGGGAATAAATTCATCATTGGAGGAGACTTCAATGCCAAAAGCAGACTCTGGGGAAATTTTAGAGCGGATAAGAGAGGCAAATGTTTGCGGAATGCAGTCCAAAACTCTTCTGCCCAAATTCTTGCAACTGGACAAGCAACACATCCTGCTGTAGCAAGCCACACACCCAGCGCTATTTAACTTGTTGAAAGAAATAGACTTGTAGTTTTTGTTTATAATGTTTAATATAAAGGTATTTCATAAAGTGTTAAGTAATGAATTTAAATGAAACTTTGAAATGAGTCGTCGTCTTAAAACCGTCTTGAAATTGTCTTGGTCCGCTTGATCACGTCTTTTCGTCTTTAGCTCTTCTTTTCGACTCCTCTCGTCAGCTCACTTCGCTTCTAACTTTCATTGTATTGTAACGACGCGTTGCGCAGCAACCAGCTGTGCGTCATTACGATGCCAAGTAGTTGTAAGTTAATAAGTAAGCACGGGCTGCATTTTGGATTATTTGTAATAAAACACGTGGAGAAGTTTTGGCATACCGCTCTCTTTTATTTGTTGGACACCTCGGCACTTTGGGGTGCCTAATTTACTAATTTATTTCAGCATACTCTGGCCGGCGAGCATACCCGCGGCAGAGTAACAACGTTACAAGTGGCGCCCGAGCAGGGACCCCAAAGAAGTTTGAGGTTAGATCCGACCAAGTAGGGAAGAGAGCGTGGACCTACGTGTGCTGCGGAAGGAAGAGCTCAGCACGGTGCTGCGCGAGTTCGACATCGAGGAGACCGGCACCGTGGAGGCGTTGCGGGTGCGGCTGGCAACGTTCGTGAAGTCGGCCCAAGAAGAGTACCGACCCCGCCTGGAAGAACTAGCGGCATATTACGAGAACATGTCGTCGCGTACCGCGGCGACAGGTCAGTTGAGCCCGGTGCCCGGCGGACGGCTGGTAGTCCCGAAACAAGAGGACGTACCGGAGGGGCTGCTCGTCGTGACAGAGGCAAACACGACACCGCTAACTCCTGCGACAGTGCCGACCATTTCGGTAGCGGTCGCGGCCTCGCCGGGAGCTACCACAACCGAGCCCACGGCAGTCTCAGCGACGCCAACAGTGGCTCCAGTGCTCTCAACGGCAGACCTGACACAAGCGATTGCCGATTCGGTGACAGTTGCGTTGGCTCAGTACACCCACCGGTTGGCCCAGGCTATGGAGGATGGTTTCCAGAAACTGTCGAGCCAGGTCTGCGCTTCCACCGCGCCTGCTGGTAATGCGCCTGACGAAGATGACCCAACAGCACCGACTCCAGCGTCCCCGCTCGCAAGCGCGCAGGCGGTGGCAGGACCACAGGCGCCAACATCAGCCGAACGAGACAGACGAGCCGCACTGTCGACACAGGTCCGATTTGACGGCAGCGGGGACCCAAGAACGTTCCTCCGGGATCTGGAAGATAAGGCAGAGATGAGGAACGTGCGATTAGATGAGTTGGTGACCGTGTTACCGGAAGTCCTGGTTGGCGAGGCGAAGGAGTGGGAGTGGTCAAGGCGCAATTTGGTACAACGGTGGGCCGAGTTCCGGAGATGACTGCAGAGGAGCAGCTGAGACTTGTCCACGCCAACGGGCTACCAGAAATACGCGCCAATCTCCGCCTGGCAGGCGAAGAAGTGAGCTCACTCGATGGGTACGTACAGGCGGCACAGGGCGTGCACCAACCAATCTTAGCACGGCAATGATGAGACGAACGCCACACACCCTACGCCGATCCCACAGCCGGTGGCGGTTGGCCCAGCGGACACGCATCGTCGCCCACCCATCTGCGGACGTTGCGGGATGGGAGGACACAGTATGGACGCGTGCCCAAACTCTCAACAGCTCTGTTGTTGGGACTGTGGTAAGATGGGGGTGCGTGCGAACGAATGCTGCCGACGCGCGACGGGAAACGCCAGGGGGGCTCGTCCCACATCAACAGTCGGCGAGCCCATGCAGGCAAATTCCAATTAACAACGACACGCAGGGTCGGCCGGCCGCGCTACCAGTAGACTGTGATGGTGTACTGCAGCTTCGCGAGTCCGAGGCTGGCGCAACGCCTGTGGGCGCCAGACGGAGGAAATGTACGGTCCGTAAGCGTGACTGTGTCCATGGCTGACGGGACATAGAAGACGGTCCGTGAAGAAACGAAGGCGACGGTCACGGTGGGCGACAGTCGCGTAGTACTGCCGCTGCTCACACTCCCCGGATGCATAGATGAGCTCACATTGGGACTGGATTATGTCCAAATGGCCAACGGGGCGGTGACTGTGGGCGGCCAAACTGTAGAATTGCGAACGAACGATCCACGGCCACGCAGACGGCGGAGGCGAAATCGCAGAGCCCGACATGCAGCCTTGGTGACAAGCGAACAGGCGGGGCTCACTATAGCCGCTCACCTGACGGCCGCCAGGTTCCTCGAGGGCAAGCTTTGAGAGCATCACAGGAGTCTCGTCGGCGGCGGTGCACACAATCCGGATGAAAGACGAGCGTCCCATCAAACAGCGGTACTACCCCCGGAACCCGGCCATGCAGGCAGTGATCAATCAAGAAGTCGACGAGTTGCTGGCAAAGGGCTGCATCGAGCAATCCGACAGTGCCTACAGCGCACCCATCGGGTTGGTGCGCAAGAAGACAGGCGCCTGGAGGATGTGCATCGACTATCGGCAGCTGAACGAACGCTCAGAACCAGATGCGTACCCAATTCCGCGGATCGGCTTTGCACACGTGGAGTCAGAGGCAGCACCAACTTGTATATGGTTACAGCGGCTGACGGCAGCGGTGTTGGAGAGTCCCAGCAAGTACCCAGATTACGCCATACAGAACGACAGGCTGTACCGCCGCATCGCTCACGTGCTAGGAGAAGATGAGGTGTCACCATGGAGGCTATGCGTGGCCACGCCTCTACGACAGGAGGTGTTGAGAGAATGCCACGACGACGAACCTGTGCACGCGTTGCAGACCGATACCACTGGCCTGGTCTGTATCGCGACGTAGCGAAGTATGTGCACCAGTGCCTGGTGTGCCAACGCTATAAAGCCCAGCAACAGCTGACGGCAGGCAAGATGCACTTCAAACCAGCGGAGGCAGCGTGGGATGTCGTCTGCGTCGATTTTGTAGGGCCGCTGCCGCGGTCCAAACGAGGCAACGCGTATCTACTGGTCCTGGTCGATAAGTTCAGTAAATGGGCAGAACTGGTCCCCATCCGCAAGGCGACGGCAGCGGCAGTGAAGCTGGCCTTGCGAGAGCGGATTCTGGCACGGTTTGGCACCAAGAAAGCTCATTACAGACAACGGAGCCCAGTTTACGAGCCGCGCGCTGAAGCAGTTCCTCGCCGAGGCAGGCATACAGCAACAACTGACGGCACCATACACACCTCAGGAGAATCCCACTGAGCGGACCAATAGAACGGTCAAAACATTGATTGCCCAGCTGGCGGACGGGCAGCACAACACGTGGGACGAACAACTGCCGGAAGCACAATTGGCCATTAATACAGCAATTTCAGACGCAACGGGCTACTCACCGGCTTTCATCCTATTTGGGAGAGAACCACGGCATCCACACACACTGTACGGCAGGGATCCTGAGGCAGCACCAGGTAGCCCAGAAACACACGCGACGCTGCTACAGTTTGTTGCCCGTATAGCAAGAAGAAACCAAGGGGTGGCCAGCGAGGATCAGGCACGCCAGTACAATCTGCGGAGACGCGAGTGGCGACCCAAACTGGGCGACGAGGTGCTCGTGCGACAACATCACCTGTCCAACGCAGCCGAGCAGTTTGCGGCCAAGTTGGCGCCTCGCTTCGATGGACCATTCACGGTGCGAGCATTCATATCCCCAGTTATAGTGCGTGTGCGACCAGTAGCGGGCGGCAGAGGTAGAACGGCACATGTGCGAGATCTAAAAGCGGTGAACGCAGAAGACAGCGAAGCCGACGAAGGCAGCGACGACAGAGGCAGCGTTAGTATGGTCACCAGGGCCACGCCACCGACAGCTTCACAGCAGGCCACTCCTCAGCGTCAACAAAAGCAGCCACAGCGGCAGTCCGGGCAACAAAATCGGCCATATCAACGAGCACGACGACAGCAGCCACGACAGCAGCAACAGCAACCAGGGCTTCGTAGCAGCCACACCGACAACAGCAACGGCAACACCACCGGCGTCCACCAAAGCGGGAACAGCAAAGCTGCCGTTCTAGCCGAAGAAGATGCCCATGTAAGCCTACAAACATAATTAAACAAAGTTTGTTGTTACGTTTCAGGCCATGTGAAGCGATGTAGATTACCGCACCGCCTGAGATACACACACAGCGCCGAATATACCAGAGACGCAGCAGATGGGCGGTATGATAATTCCATTGGCGATCCCTAAACAGCTACGGCAACAGCAGCCAGTCCCACAGCAGCCACTACAGCACCCATTAAGCTAGGTACACACGATGCAAACAATTTGCAGCAAGTTGATTGCTGCAATCAAATTTGCACGTATAAACACGAGTGCAACCATTTTGCTGCAAACAAAGAACTTGCAAAAATTGTTTGCAGCAATATTTTTTGCTTGTCGTCTGTATACATTATTTTACCGTTTCTTGGTTGCGTCAGTTGCTTGCTTGCTTGCATGTGCTGTTTGCTTTCAGTCGCAATATTGCAGCAAGCAAAGCAACATGTGGGATCGCGAGGAAACGATAAAATTAATTGAATTTTACGAGAATTATTCTGTTTTATGGGATGTCTCGGCAGCAGAATAGATAGAACGCTACAGTCGAGCAAGCCCGACAGTAAAATAGCCTGTACTCTCCACAAAAAGGAAAAATTAAAAAAAAAAAATTTTTTTTAAATTAAATTATTAAAAAAAATGAATGATTTAATTAATTAAAATAATTAATTTAATTAAATTAGAATACATGTTTATGTTCAGTTTAAACAGCATACATTTACATCACGTACCTATGCGTGTTTATATGCGTGTATGTATGCAGCACAAAGTTGAACCAAAGCAGCAACAACAACAACAGTTGCGGGCAGCGCTGCCGACAGAGCTGCAGGCAGCGCATGAGCAGCGATTTTACTTATGGCTATAACTTTCTTCAGAATTGACCTATCATGATGAAAGTACTAACTGGATGTACCTACCAAAATTGATTTCAAAATTCCGAGAATCACGGAAGTTATAAGAAAAAACACAAATTGCGGTGGAGTGGGGTGGGGGGGGCGCATCGAAAAAAAAATTCAAACTCGTACTTTCTCGGTCTTAGGAGAATATGGAAACCAAGTTTGGTTATTCTAGCTCTTATACTTTCTGAGATCCTTGCGTTCATATGGACAGACAGACGGACGGACAATGCTATATCCACTCTGCATCTCATCCTGATCAAGAATATATATACTTTGTGGGGTCTGCCACGCCTCCTTCTGTGTGTTACATACATGCGCACAAAACTAGTATAGCCTTTCACCCTTTGGGTAAAGGCTATAAAAAGAGCGGCCAGGGTACATCGGACAACTATACCAGCAGTTTTTCGATGCCCTTAAATTTATTAAAAAATAAGAGAGAACGCTACAGTCGAGCAAGCCCGACAGTGTAATACCCTGTACCCAGGTAAACTTCCGTCACTGAGTTATATGCGCCCATAGCAGCAGCAAAAAGACGAAGAAGAAGAAGAGCGAACTTGTTGCTGCAGTTTGTGGGGGTTGTACTGGCGAGAATTTGTTTCGCTAATAACTTTTCTTAGAATTGACCGAATTGAATAAAATTTTGAACAACAATAGACAATTATATATAAATTATGTGTGCAAAGTTTGGTTTAGGTAGCATTTGAAATGTGGACGCTATTGACGAAATTCTGCAGCGGGGGAAGGGGGGGAAAATTAAAAAAAATATAATAAACTCGTCCTTACTCGGATCTAGGAGAATCTGGATGCCAACTTTGGTTATTCTAGCTTTTATAGTTTCTGAGATCCTTGCGTTCATCCAGACAGACGGACGGACATGTCTAGATCGATTTCTCTCGTCATGCTGATCAAGAATATATATACTTTATGGGGTCGGAGATGCTTCCTTCTGTATGTTACATACTTTGCACAAACCTAATATACCCTTTTTACCCTACGGGTACAGGGTATAAAAATGACGACGGAAATAATTATAAAATTTAAAATTTGGTAAGTAGTACAATTTATTGCACATATCGTAGTAATTACTTGTTTTATATATGCTCCCGATTTAACATTTCGTGTCCACCGCTGATATAAACACGTCGTTATTCCTTGACTTTCACAAAACAACAGAACTTGCAAATGAGTGTCACTTGCAAGCACTGCAAACAAGAAATGAAAACACGTGTAGACATTGACGCAATATATTGCACGAAATAGCGATGCAAAAGTTTGCATGCAAAACAAAAATTGATTGCAGCAAGAAATTTTCGTGCAATATTTGCATAGGTGTAAACATTGGTGCAAACTTTTGCTGCAAATTATTTTTAACTTGCTGCAAATTGTTTGCATCGTGTGTACCTAGCTTTACAGAATCCAGAGGATGACGACACGTCAGCACCACGCGGCGCAAATGCAGAAAACAACAATGCGACCGAATGACAGAGCGAACAGCTGACGGTGAAGGTACAGGTGGCGTTGACAGGTGGCCAAACGCGAGGGGTGGCAGCGCTGCCACCCAGCTGCTATACATCTGCCGTTCGATTATGGCGCGGTGAAGGAAAATTCGAAAACATCACCGATCGGGCCGTTCGACCCCTTGGGGAAAGGGGGAGGTGTAACGACGCGTTGCGCAGCAACCAGCTGTGCGTCATTACGATGCCAAGTAGTTGTAAGTTAATAAGTAATTGTAAGAATAGTAAGCCATGAAGGCGGGTAATTTTAAGTTCGTTTTTAGTTAGTTCTTCTTTTGGTCCCGCCCAACACGCACTGAAGCACGGGCTGCATTTTGGATTATTTGTAATAAAACACGTGGAGAAGTTTTGGCATACCGCTCTCTTTTATTTGTTGGACACCTCGGCACTTTGGGGTGCCTAATTTACTAATTTATTTCAGCATACTCTGGCCGGCGAGCATACCCGCGGCAGAGTAACAACGTTACAGTATCGATAATTAATCGTCTTTTCAGGGATGTGGTGGACTGGCTCTGCATAGTTGCCAGACCATTCCCACAGTATGAACACCTGGATCTCAGAGACTATAAGAGATAGAGACACCAAATTTTGCACATTTATTTTGGAATTTCCATCCCTCCTCCCTCTCCACCGCAAATCGCGATTTTCGCTAACTGCCGTAATTCTTGGAATTTCGAACTAAAATTTTGGAAATGCCCCTAGTTGGTTATTATGTGTCCGTATGCCAAGCTTCACCATAATAGACCAATTTAACGAGAAGTTATAGCCATAAATATATTTGCTGCTGCAGCGCTGCTCAAGCGCTGCCCGCGGCTGTTGTTGATGTTGCTGTTTGGTTGACTGCGAAAATGCTTACACAGACACGAATTGATGCGCATAGGCATACATACTCACACAGACGCAATTGCTATGTAAATGTGCAGTTATAAACCCTTTACGTGAGTTCAAATACCGAGAGAGGTAAAATCGATCAATTTTTTTTTTTTATTTTCTATAATTATTGTAAAAATATGTACAGAGTATTTCAAAGTCGGGACACCCGACTTTAGCTTTTTTACTTGTTTTTCTTTTTTTTTAATTTTTAATTTTCTTTTTTTTTTTGTGGAGAGTTCAGGCTATTTTACTATCGGGCTTGCTCGACTGTTCTCTCTTGTTATACTCTATAATACATGAAATGTACAAGAGTATATTAGGTTTGCGGGAGCTGAAAAATGTAACAGGCAGAAGGAGGCGTGGCACCCCCACAAAGTATATATATTCTTGATGAGCATGACAAGACGAGTCGATCTATGTCTGTCTGTCCGACCGTCTGTCCGTCCGTCCGTATGAACACCTGACAATTTTGCACAAAAATGCCTTTTGCGTGTACGCTATACGAGTTTGTTTTATTTTTTTGATTTTCCCCCTCACTTCACCTTCATTCCCACTTTTCATCGCAATTAGTGATATTTCCCGTAATTCTTGGAATTTTTAAATCAAATTTGGTTATTATATCCAATTTGTGATTATAAGTTTGCTAAGTATGCTAAGTTTTATTATGATAGACCGATTTAACAGGAAGTTATAGCCGTAAATAAATTTGCTGCAAAAGCGCTGCCCAGCTGTTGTTGATGTTGGTACTTTATTTGACTGCAAAACATGCTCACACAGACACGAATAGACACGCATAGACATGCATACACTCACATAGACGCAATTTCTGTATATATGTGCAATTATACACTTTTATACACAACTAGCAGGTCTTGCCCGTCTTTGCTGGGCTAAGTAAAATATTATTATTATTATTATTGAATATTTATATGATTTTATATAAATTGTATAAAAACAAAGAAAATGGGACGCTTGCTTTTAACTTTAACTTTTATATGGAAAATTACAAAACAATGCGGTGGCGATTGTGCTTCTATTTAGATTTATTTTACAACGAACTTCAAAATTCGGCTTACATGCTAAACTAAGCCTAAGGCGGCGAAAAAAAGGCGCGAGGCGGCGTCCGCAAATGGCCGCTCTCGCGCTCTCTTTTCGCCCTAAACTAAAATTCAAATATTTCTCTTAAACTATCCTAATCTAAAACAGCATCTGCGCCAACACCGGCCCCCTTGGAGGGACATCGTCCTTCAACGGGCAATGGCGCCAGCCGGTGAATCGCCCTTCGGAGATTGCCGATACTCGTGGCGACGTCGACCACCCGCACCTTCCCGTCTGTCCCGGTGTGTGTTGTGGTGACCCTGCCAAGTATCCACTTTTGTGGCGGCACGTTGTCTTCGACCACCACGATGAGTTGTCCCACGACGACGTTGGGTTCCTCCTGGAACCACTTCGCTCGCACCTGGAGGCTCGAAATGTACTCCCGGGACCATCGCTGCCAAAACCTGTGCTTGAGACACGAGGCATTGCGCCATCGCCTTAAGCAGGTTTGGCTGTCGATGTCCGGGAGCGGTGGAGCTGGAGTCGCCAGAAGAGGCCGTCCGATTAGAAAGTGGCCCGGGGCTAGCGCCTCGCCGTCGCTGGGGTCCGCGCTGAATGGTCCCAGTGGCCGAGAGTTCAGCACGGCCTCGACGCTCACCAGGAGTGTTCCGAGCTCTTCTGCTGTCAGGAGCGCATTGCCCACCGTCCGTAGGAACAGGTGCTTTGCAGACTTGACACCTGCCTCCCATAGACCGCCGAAGTGAGGCGCTCTGGGTGGTATGTACGCAAACTCGCACCCCTTTTCTTGATGCGAATTCACGTACGCCTTCCGCCTCCTTCTCCCATCTCGCTCGGAACTCCTGCAGCTTCCTGTCGGCTCCCACGAAGTTCGTCGCGTTGTCGCAGTAAACTTTGCGAGGGACGCCTCTCCTGCCGAAGAACCTTTCAAAAGCCAAGAGAAAAGCATCAGTGGTTAGATCTGACACAAGCTCTAAGTGAACCGCTTTCGAGGCAAAACAAACGAAAAGAGCCACGTACGACTTGTACGGTGGCTTGCCACGGATGCGGAGCGTTGTGCTTATAGGGCCACAAAAATCAACACCACATACTTCGAACGGGTGGAACGGATGGAACGGCTGGAGCCTGTCTGCCGGAAGATTTCCCATTACTTGGGAGGCCAACCGGGGCTTCCATTTGAAGCAGAGGATGCACGAACGTACTGTTCGGCGACACACTTCCTGAGCGTTAACCAGCCAAACTCGCTCACGAAGCAGGCTCACCAGCGATCTAGGGCCAGCATGGCAATTTGACACATGCAAATGAGATACGTACGATCTTATGAATTGCGACTTTTTAGAAAGCAACAACGAAAACTTGGCTTCGTACGGGATAGGAACATTTAATAATCTTCCCCCCACTCTCAGCAAGGAAAAAAAAGAAACCGTCTTCTCTAAACTCATGTAGAAATGGACTCAGACGCTGTAAGTTAGCGTAAAGTGTTCTCTTTTTTCGAACCTTGTCGATTTCGTCATCGAACTCATTGTTCTGGATGACTTGAACAATTTTGTTGAATACCAAATTGAGTTCGCTTGGCTTGGCTATAGGATCAAAGGGCTTCGAGACCTTTCTGCACCTTTGTATAAATCGAAAAACCCAAACGAACACCCTCAGCAAGCTTTCGATAACTTCGAGAATATAATTGGCTTACCGATCTGCGAGTAAAACTACAGCAGACTTACGAATTTCTAGGGCAGCTGAATTTTTAGGCGGCTCGAAGTGAGCATTCACAGGCCAATTTTCTTCCGATTCCATGAGGAAGGCTGTCTGGCGCACTTTCCAACCATTCGCAGTCGAAACACGAACATAAATACAGGCGCCATAAGCTCGCATTGAGGCATCGGCGAACGCATGTATTTGAATGGGTGACTGCGTATCTGTATGGACGAATCTAGGGACTTGAATACCGCTGAGGTTCAACAAATTCTGCTTAAATGAGTCCCAAACTGTATGAAGATTCTCAGGGATGGATTCGTCCCAATCTAGTTTTTGTAGCCACAAATCTTGCAGCAACATTTTTGCTTTGGTGATCAGCGGGCAAAGAAGGCCCAGAGGATCGAAAAGCCTGGCAGTCACCGATAATATGTTCCGTTTTATCGAGCGGAGATCTAGGAAGGAATTTTCCAACTGGAACTGAAATACATCTTCCTTCGGCAACCACATAACGCCGAGCGTTTTGGTTGGGTCTGAGTCGACTGTGGCTACTGGAATAACTGTGCTATCAAATGCGGACAGTTCCGAGCAGTTCGAAAACCACTTTGCCAATTCGAAGCCTGCACTTTGAAGAACGTGCGACACTTCTGCTCGAAGCTTTTTTAGCTGTTCAACGCTTTCAGCACCAGTTAACATATCGTCGACATAAAAGTCGCTCCGAATAACTTCAGCAGCTGTTGGATGTGAGGAACGGACCATTTCACTCAGCCTTGTTAAACACCGCACCGCCAAGAACGGAGCTGGCGACGTGCCGTACGTTACAGTGTTTAACCTGAAGATTTTCAAAGACTCAGATGGATCTCTTCGCCACACTATGAGCTGATAGTTTCTATCTGCTTCGTGCACCATCACCTGGCGGTACATTTTTTTAATGACTGCCGCTAAGGCGAACTTTTGCAAACGAAAACGAAGCAGCGTAGAATAAAGCTCCTCCGGAATTGTTGGACCGACCATTAAGGTATCATTCAACGCAATGTGAGTGGACGTGCGGCAAGAGGCATCGAAAACGACACGCAACTTGGTCGACGTGCTTTGAGGCCGCAGGACACACTGATGCGGAATAAAATAGTGTGGAGTATCTGGAATTTTGTTGTCCGTTGAGGACATGTGACCGAGCGAAACATACTCGTCCATAAATTCCAGATACATGCTTTTCATTTGAGGGTCTTTTGACAACCACCTTTCAAGCGACAAAAAACGACGTTTCGCAATTTCATACGACGAGCCAAGATTTTTTGGGTCAGATTTAAAACGTAACCGTACCTGAAATCGACCAGACGACAAGATTTTTGTATTATCAACAAAGTGTAGTTCACAAAGCTGTTGCTCAGGTGAGAGAACTTTCGAATTATTAGGCAAGTCCTCAATGGACCAAAACTTTTGTATCGTTGAGTCTATCGAAAGTAATTGTTCTTCTTGGCAACTTAAATTCACTGCTCCTTCTATACTCGTTGTAGGTTGAGTAGAGCATCTGCCTGACACTATCCAGCCGAGAAGCGTTTTTTGTAATGTGGGAGCCTCAGGGCCTTGCTTTATTTGGCCTACCGACAATAAGTCGAAGAATGACTCTGCTCCAATTAGCATATCAATTATGGAATTGAGGATCGGCCAATTGAATATTTTTGGGGACCCTCCACCCGCTGGTGTTCACCGCTTGATCGGGATGATAACCAGAAATCGATCCCAAGATCCAAAAATCTGCGGAAAACTCGCTACAATTGACACGCGACTTCACCACTGTATGAATTCTTTTCTTGGCACGCGCATTTGTGTCTCCAATGCCGCGCAAGACCATACACGTATCCTCTCGTCTGAGCTGTAGCTTTTGAGCTAGATCCTCAGTCACAAAGTTGACTTGTGACCCAGAATCTAACAATGCTCTTGCTAAAACGAAATCGCCACTTTTCGTTTTAACGCTCACGACTGCTGTTGCAAGAACCACTCTATCCGAAGTAGTCGCATGCATGGCATGCGAAGTGGAAGAGCTATCTTGAAGATGTGGTGGCTGAGAGGGTGGTGGTAACGCAAGATTTGTGCTAGCAGTATAAATATGTAGCAGTGTGTGATGAGAACGTTGGCACACGCTACATTTCTTTACCTTACACTTCGCTACTGTGTGGCCTCGTCGAAGACAGTTTACGCACCTTTAGCGAAGTGAAACCTTTGCTGCACTGACAAGGCAATATATGCCTGGCAATTGCAAATCGAATGGTCAGCTGAATTGCAAAACTGACAAAGGATATTCTGTTCGTTTTTGGCAGCAACGAACGAATGATTTATCCTGCTAGCATTTTTGACTTTTTGAGTCTGAGAGTTATTGCTCGACTGGCTTCCCTTCGCTTGAGCTTTACTAGCTTCTTCAGCAACAATATGCTGGTAGCGTCTGTTAAGACCACTTCTTTTTTGTGGTAGGATCGACTTTGCCCATAACTAAATAAATTAAAATGGCATTAGCGATTTTCTTGTCGTCGCCAATTGACAGAAGTGAGTCATAGGTGGCCGACACTGTGTCGATCAGGCTTCTCAAAGCTGACGCAGATGGCTGGGAAATCTTTTGCAGATTGAAAAGTGTCGATATGTTATCGAAAAATATTAGGCAGTCATTATCGTACACCCGCTTTAGACTTTCAATGGCTTTGATATAATTGTCTTCCGTCACTTGGAAGGCGCGAACTGTGCCTAAAGCGTCACCAGCCAAATATGATATTAAGTGATTGAATTTTTCAATATCATGCAGTGTGTCATCATTGTGAACAAAAGTTTCAAAAAGACTCATGAAATTTTTAAATTCAGAATGCTTGCCGCTAAAAGTTGGAAGAGCGACCACTGGCAATCGACACCTTGGCTTTTTTGAAGTAGGCGGTGCAATACCGTTTGCCGAACTTGAATTGTCGATGCTTTTTCTTCATACAGCCCTCGCGCTTCCTTTTAAGTTCTTCGATCAAGTCCTTACTCATATTGATTTAAGGTTTTAAACTTTGATCGAACGAAAATTGTCGAGTGACAAACGAGAAATCGAAAATAATATGCTGTTCTCAGCAAGTGTAGGGGAGAGCAACAGATGGTCGTCTAGCAGTGCGAACGAAAACGAGAATAACTGCAGTTGACTGACCGTCGAAGGCAATACTTTTGGAAGCAGCAGCGAAAGTGGCGACAAACGAAAAGAATAATTCTAATACAAATGCCTTGTGTGCGTTAGCAGAACAGCTAATTCCTATGCATGTATTATGCGAAGCGCAGGCAAACAAAAAATGCAGCAGCTTAAGCGCGAACACGACAGCAATGTATTAGCTAAGTTATGTATGCGAGTATGTCGGTATATATGTACATATGTAATAACGACAACGGCGAATTTGATGAGAACAACGAGAGCAAGCAACAAACGAAAACTGCCGACGGTTGGCTGAGATTGACGTGGGGGGGATGCCGTATGTAAAAGTGGCTATGTATATTTATGTACAAGTATGTATGTATGTATAACAAAATCAACGACAATAAATTGGCACTTTAAATAATTGCCTATAGCGGTTCACTTTTATTTAATATTAGTACGACATGCGATTTATATATTGTGTCAATTATGCTCAACTATCTACCGTATTATATTATGGTCACGTATGTGCCAAAGGTTGAAAGTTGAAGGCCGAAATATGCAATTCGCTGGTTAAATTCCACTTTCAAACTTTAGCACAGTACCTGTGGAGTCGACTTTGGCTCAGGAACTTCCCTTTGGTCGACTTGACTCATCCTCCAAATCCAGTTGACGTGGCAGCAACACAACACAATCCCCAGTGCAGCAACAACAACACGACCGACGCGGTTCCGCACAAATTAAAGATTTTAATTTAAAAAACAAGAGAGAACGCTACAGTCGAGCAAGCCCGACAGTGTAATACCCTGTACCCAGGTAAACTTCCGTCACTGAGTTATATGCGCCCATAGCAGCAGCAAAAAGAGGAAGAAGAAGAGCGAACTTGTTGCTGCAGTTTGTGGGGGTTGTACTGGCGAGAATTTGTTTTGCTAATAACTTTTCTTAGAATTGACCGAATTGAATAAAACACAACACAACAGTAGACAATTATATATTAATTATGTGTGCAAAGTTTGGTTTAGGAAGCATTTGAAATGTGGACGCTATTGACGAAATTCTGTAGCGGGGGAAGGGGGGAAAATTAAAAAAAAAAACATAAACTCGTCCTTACTCGGACCTAGGAGAATCTGGATGCCAACTTTGGTTATTCTAGCTTTTATAGTTTCTGAGATCCTTGCGTTCATCCAGACGGACGGACAGACGGACAGACGGACGGACATGTCTAGATCGATTTCTCTCGTCATGCTGATCAAGAATATATATACTTTATGGGGTCGGAGATGCTTCCTTCTGTATGTTACATACTTTGCACAAACCTAATATACCCTTTTTACCCTACGGGTACAGGGTATAAAAACAAGCAAGTCCCTGCTCGGGGGCCAATGAAAATTTATATGAGTTTATATAAAATATTTAAACAAAGAAAATGGGACGCTTGCTTTTACTTTAACTTTTATATTGAAATTTACAAAACGATTCGGCGGCGATTGTGCTTGTATTTAGCTCGGTTTTACAACTGACTTCAAATTAGGCTTACATGCTAAACTAAGCCTAAGGCGGCGAAAAAAGGGCGCGAGGCGACGTCTGCAAACGTCCGCTCTCGCGCTCTCTTTTCGCCCTAAACTAAAATTCAAAACATTCTCTTAAACTATCTTAATCTAAAGCAGCATCTGCGCCAACACATACATACATTTACATCAGAATCGTGCCTTATGCGTGTTTGTGTACTTGTACATATGTATGTATGTGTGCATTGAGCCTGGTTATATGGCTATAACTTTTTTTCTGATCAACTTATCATAATGAAACTTGGTATACGGATATATAATTACTAACTGGATGTGTCTACCAATTTTAGTTTAAAAT
Source organism: Scaptodrosophila lebanonensis (assembly GCF_003285725.1). Classification (NCBI taxonomy): domain Eukaryota; kingdom Metazoa; phylum Arthropoda; class Insecta; order Diptera; family Drosophilidae; genus Scaptodrosophila; species Scaptodrosophila lebanonensis. The sequence goes on from NW_022060619.1 coordinate 230,144, forward strand.
TCCAAGAATAACGGGAGTTATAGAAAATCGTTAATAGGGGGGGAGTGGGGGGGTGGATCAGAAAAAATGAATAAACTCGTCCTTTCTCGGGCTCAGGAGAATCCAAGTTTGGTTATTCTAGCTCTTATACTTTCGGAGATCCTTGCGTTCATACAGACGGACAGACAGACGGACATGGCTATATCGACTTGCCTTGTCACCCTGATCAAGAATATATATACTTTGTGGGGTCCGCCACGCCTCCTTCTGTGTGTTACATACATGCGCACAAAACTAGTATAGCCTTTCACCCTTTGGGTACAGGCTATAAAAATTGACTAAATAAATAAATTAATTAAATTAAATTAGAAGACATGTTTGTGTTCAGTTTTAACAGCATTCATTTACATCACGTGTCTATGCGTGTATGTATGCAGCATAAAATTGAACCAAAGCAGCAACAACAACAAAAACAGTTGCGGGCAGCGCTGCCGACAGAGCTGCAGGCAGCGCATGAGCACCGATATATTTATGGCTATAACTTTCTTCATAATTTACCTATCATGATCACACTGGTGGCGCTATCTATATGTCGACTGGTGTGTTAGAATCTGCTATCTTTATCGATAGCCTAGGGCTTATAGGATAGCCTTGATACCAATTTTGGTTATCCTAGCTCTTGTACTTACTGAAATCCTTGCGCTCATACAGACAGACGGACAGACAGACAGACGGACATGGCTATATCGATTCGGCTTGTCATGCTGATCAAGAATATATATACTTTGTGGGGTCTACCAAGCCTCCTTCTGTGTATTCCATGTGAACTCGCACAAAACTAATATACCCTTGTACCTTTTGGGTACAGGGTATAACTATAGAATACTGGAAGTACACAAACAGGCAATTAATAAACATCGACAAATTAATAAAAGATAAGATAATAGAACCGTCACTATCAGAACACAATAGTCCAATCTTACTAGTACCGAAAAAATCCTTACCAGGAAAAGATGGAGGTTAGTATTACACTATAGACAGTTAAACAAAAAATTAATGTGGGATTGGTCTGGCAACTATGCAGAGCCAGTCCACCACATCCCTGAAAAGACGATTAATTATCGATACAATGAAAGTTAGAAGCGAAGGGAGCTGTTTTAAGACGACGACTCATTTCAAAGTTTAATTTAAATTCATTACTTAACACTTTATGAAATACCTTTATATTAAAAATTATAAACAAAAACTAAAAGTCTATTTCTTTCAACAAGTTAAATAGATCCAATCCCACATATTTGGGGGCTCAACATACAAAAGAACAGTTATGAGCAGAGGTTTTATGAGTAAAGCAGAACAGAAAAGTGTCGAAAGTCAACGAGTGACAAGTGCGTTTTGAAAATTGCTATACATACTTATGTGCTGTATAAATAATTGTAGTGCGGTAGAACAGACGTTTCTAAGTGCGTACATATATACATTAAACGACGACGTGATACATAAATAAAGTTAGTACACGAGCATACAAACGACGGTGCTGCTTGTGCATAATACTTATGTATATGTGTGTATAAAGTGTGCAAAACGACGCAGAGTAACAATTCTAAGAAATTAAGAAATTCTAACGGCAACAATATGACGCGCCTATGGAAATTTGAAAAAATTAAGGACGCGTTAAAAAACGAAAAGAAACAAATAATTGAATTATTGCACAAATTCGTGTTTGAACGCAACGGCGATCGAGACAACCGCAAACGCTTACGTGCATTTGAGTGTTTCAATTTTTGCGTCGAAAATGAACAGTATGATCGGAAAGTCACATACATAGCTGAAAATTTATCGAATTACGATTTGGCAGTGATTTGCAATGTGTTATGTTTGCAGCATGATAAAGAGGATTTGGCTAAACACATATTTTGTAACCTTGAAAAATCGAACTTGTTGGTAGACGCAGATTTTAGCGAAGAGGACAGCGATAATGCTGAAAGTGAAGTCGAAGATGATAATTACATAAGTATGAGCATTGAGAACGGTGAAGAGAATAGGGAAAACGAACGACGCGCGAGTTTTGTGAATAACGAAAGACAAAACACGCCACATAGTAGTACAGTCAACGTACAACAACAACATACTAATGCAAACGTAAAGCAGAATTGCGTTACAGTGCCTATGCAAAGTATGCAACCGCCGAGATTCGGGTTAAGTTTTTACGATATACAAGACTCGATACGTTCATTTAGTGGTTATGACTCATTACCAGTTGAGGTGTGGATTAATGATTTTGAAGAAATGGCTATTATGATCTATTGGGATGAACTTCAAAAATTTATTTTTACAAAAGGTCGCTAAAGGGACTAGCTAAAACATATGTTATGGGTGAGCGCGGTATTAAGAACTGGCATATGCTTAAAGAGTCGCTTTTGAGTGAGTTTCAAACTCAAGTAAATAGTGCGCAACTACATAAATTAATGTCAGAGAGTAAAATAAAAAGAGTCAGAGTTTGCAGGAATATTTACTTACTATGAAGGAACTTGCATCGCGCGGTAATATCGAGAACAACGCGCTTATGCAGTATGTAATCGACGGAATAAACGATTTAAACGTGAATAAATCTATTTTATATAATGCAAAAGATATTAGGGAGTTTAAAGACAAACTAAAATGTTACGAGAAGATACGCGAAAAAAATAAGTGCCAAAAATAATTAAAACTATAAGGGAATTACACGCAGAACAGAAAATGCGACAAATAACGAGGTGAAAAATGTGAAATGTTACAATTGCGGCGCTAAAGGCCATACGTCGCTAAATTGTGAAAACAAAATCAAAGGAAAGAAATGTTTTAAATATAAAAATTTCGGGCATATTGCAAAAGACTGTTCCGCGAACGACGATACTGCCAAGAATGTGAGTTTAGTGCACAAGGTGTCGCAGAGCATACGCTATTGTGTAAATCAGTGGACATGAACGGTAAAAAATTTAAAGCACTTATAGATACCGGCAGTAAATATAACATTGTAAATGAAGCCACGTATGAAAGTCTAAATAAACAAAATTTATGTAAAACGAATATGTATCTGGTCGGGTTTGGTAATGAGAACAGAGTAAAACCATACGGATCGTTTTGTAACAATATTGAAGTGGATGGACACCAGTTTAAAACAATGTTTCTTGTGGTATCATAAAAAATTTTAGATGTTGACATTGTTTTGGGCGAAGAATTTTGCAAAGATGCGGAAATAAAAATTAATCGGCACGGTATAACAATTCAAAAGGCTGCAAGAAACACAGGCGACGATGAAGTAAGTTTTCTTATGAAAATAAATGTAGGGCATGGGTTGTCGAGGCAGAAAGAGGTATTGAGTGTGCTCGTGCTAAAATCAAACGATGAATTAAATAAATGTTAAATAATAAATAACCTTACAGACCTACATACCTAATGTTAATTATACAATAAAATAATTGAGAAAACTAAAGTGAGTGTATAATTTAATCAGAGTAAGGCCCTCGACAACCCATGCCCTACAATCTTGGGGGCTCAACCGTTTTTTTGTGCAGTGAAACCCGAAGAACAATACCATAAAGGCATCATAACAATCATTAAATTGTTAGTTTTTCGACGTTACGTAAAATTGCACAGAATACAAAAAAACAAAACAATTTTGGAGTGCACGAGGCATAATTTTTTCTTTGGACGCCTAAATGCATAGAAAGCGGCGAACATTTGAGAAACTCAAACCAACAAGGCGCCAGTGAGACAGCCTGTGGGACAGCAGCGTGGCACGTTTGAAACCGACGCATGCGAGCGAGACAAACAGATGGCAACAAAATCATAAGTGTGCAACAACCGAAGGTCAGAACGATCACAAGGTGTTCATATCGGCATCAACCGTTACACAGCAGAGATCGACTGTACCGAAAAAGAAGCAGCGAGAAGAGTAAGCAGCGACGGCGTAGCAAGAGAGCTACGACAACAGCAGCGAGCAGAGTAAGCAGCGACGGCGTAGCAAGAGAGCTACGACAACAGCAGCGACCAGAGTAAGCAGCGACGGCGTAGCAAGAGAGCTACGACAACAGCAGCGAGCAGAGTAAGCGGCGACGGCGTAGCAAGAGAGCTACGACAACAGCAGCGACCAGAGTAAGCAGCGACGGCGTAGCAAGAGAGCTACGACAACAACAGAGTAAGCAGCGACGGCGGCGAGGTGAACATAGATCGACGACGACGGTGAGCAGAGTAAGCAACAACAACGAGAAGAGTAAGCGGCGTGTCTTATTGCCAGAATAAGAGAGTACCGGCGGTGAAGAGAACAGAACAGAAGAAGAAACAACAAGACGCAGCCAAGAGGGTGGAAAATCGCACAACGGCAAACAGTGGAGCAAGTTTGCTAAACAAGTAAATATAACACTAATTATATTTAACAAATTGGCAAATTACAAGCAAAAGAAGATTTTTGAATATATATGTTTACCACAAAAACACAAATATTCCAATGAATTTTGTAAAATAGAATAAGTTTACTAACTTTGTATTTAAGGCGTATTATGTTGTACCACGAGATAGCACAACTCAAAGTTCCAGAGCTAAAAAAGATTTTAAGTGAATTAGGTTTGCCAACAGAGGGGCTAAAAGTTCAGTTGCAGGAAACTTTATCGAGATATTATTCTGAGGGAGCAGATTCTGAGGCAAGTTCAATATACGAAGAGAGTGTAGCAGAAGGTGCAGGTATTTCAGAGCAAATTGAAAATATACAGCAAGACGTTCAAGAGAGAGGATCCGAATCTAGCAACAAAATGACGTTCACATTAAGAGATATTCAAGACTCTATGACAACTTTCGATGGTAGCGGAAGCTATGACGTTGTCGATTGGTTAAGAGAGTTTGAAAATAATGCTCTTACTGTACAGTGGAACGATTTGCAAAAATTTATATATGGTAGGCATTTACTTCAAGGAGGAGCAAAGCTGTTTATAAATTCTAAAGAAGGGCTAAACGATTGGCGTACGCTAAAAAATGCATTAGAAGATGAGTTCAGCACAAAGTTTACGGCAAAGCAAATACATAAACTATTGGAAAATAGAAAGAAAAAATCCGATGAGAGTTTAAATGAATATTATTACAGCATGCTGAGTTTAGCTAATAAAACCAAACTGGATGAGGAGAGTATCATTGAATATATCATTGAGGGTATTCCAGATTCAAAAGTAAATAAAAGTATTTTATACCAGGCAACTACAGTAAAAGAGTTACGCGACAAGCTAAGAATTTATGAGAAAATAGCATCAGGTAGAGAATGGAAACCGAAAACAAAGTTTGAAACAAATGAACAAAAGAAGTTTAAAGAGGATATTCGTTGTTTTAAGTGCGGAGGGAAAAACCACCTAGCCAAAAACTGCAGAGAACAAAATATAAAATGTTTTAAATGCAATGAGTTTGGGCACAAGGCTAATCAATGCGAGGTGAAAAATGAACATGCATTGGTAAAGAAAGATAAATCAAACTTGCAGCAGCTATCGCAAAGCGTTTTTAATAGAGTTTTCATAAATGTCCAGATAGGTAAACATGTTTTGTCAGCTCTGTTCGATTCAGGCAGTGATATATGCACCATCAGCGAGAAAAGTTACAAAGCGATACATCCAGTTACTCTAAACCGAGACATAAAAGAACTTATAGGTATAGGAGGCAAAAAAATTTATACATTGGGTTCTTTTAGAGTACATACACAATTGGATTCTAATCCAATAGCAATTAGTTTTCATGTAGTTCGAAATGAAGATACTTTATACGACGGTGTCATTGGAAGCGATGTCTTAGAGTTCGTTAACGTGACGCTTACAGCTAAAGGCATTAGTTGCCAAGCCAGAGAAAATGTTTTAAATGAAGCAACAAAATATCAGGAAAGTAAAAATAAAGAAGAAAATAAAATACTGGAGTTAAAAAATACATTTAGCCAGCTACTAACAATGGAAATTGCTAAAGAGTCGAGTAAGCTTGACTTTTTCCATCTAAAGAGCGAAATTAAAACTGAAGTAGAAAGCATGATTGATAGTTACAAGTATAGAAAGCCAGAGAGTAGTCCAGTAGAGATGAGCATTATATTAACAGACGAAGCACCAATTTATCAGAGGCCTAGGCGATTGTCAATTGAAGAGCAGGAAAAGGTGGACAAGCAGGTTGAGGATTGGCTCAAAGAGGGAATAATTCGTCAAAGTTTTTCCGAATTTGCTTCTCCTATTGTGCTTGTGTTAAAAAAAGATGGTACCAAGAGATTATGCTGTGACTATAGAAATCTCAATTCAAAAATCATCAGGGATAATTTTCCGATGGCAACAATCGACGATGTTCTTTGCAAGCTTCAGAAAGGGAATATATTCACAACATATTTTTTTACATTAGAAATAGATTTTTCCACGTTCCTATTAATGAAAATTCCCGAAAATATACAGCTTTCGTCACGCAAAAAGGGCAATACGAGTTTTGTTTTGTTCCTTTTGGAATTTCAAACTCCCCTGCTGTATTCATGAGGTATATATTTGCAGTATTGAGACCACTAATAGACAAAGGAACAGTTATTTTGTATATGGACGATATAATCATTCCTTCAAAAGACGAACAAGACGGTTTAAAAAAGTTAAAGGACGTGTTGAGTTTGGCAGAAGTTTCAGGCCTTAGGATTAAATGGGAAAAATGTCAGTTCTTAAAACGAAGAGTAACGTTCCTAGGGTATATAATCGAAAACGGTTCGATAACTCCATCAAAAGAGAAAACTTCAGCAGTTAACAATTTTCCAGTTCCTCGAGACAAAAAGGCAGTTCAACGTTTTTTAGGTTTAACCTCTTATTTTCGCAAATTTGTACAAGATTTTGCCATAGTGGCCAGACCTTTGACCAATCTAATGAAAAACAATGTGACTTTTAGGATGGAAGCAGAAGAATTATCATCGTTTCAGGAGCTTAAATTACGTTTGACTAATTCACCAATTCTACGTTTATTTGATCCAAAGATTAGTACCGAAGTGCATTGCGACGCGAGTATGTATGGATATGGTTCTGTACTAATGCAAAAAGATTCCGTAGACCAACTTTATCACCCAGTCGAGTATATGAGTCGTAAGACTACCGCAGCCGAAGAGAAGTACTCGTCTTACGAATTAGAAGTTCTCGCGATAATCCAGGCTTTGAAAAAATGGAGAATTTATTTGCTAGGACGAAAAATTAAAATAGTGACGGACTGCAACGCTTTTGCTATGACCATTAAAAAATAGGATGTTCCTTTAAGAGTAGCAAGGTGGGCGATTTTTCTTCAGGATTTTGAATATATAATTGAACACAGAGCAGGAACGAAAATGAAGCATGTTGATGCTTTGAGCAGAGTACACTGTTTGTTGATTCAAGATTCTTAGAGACACCGCATTAAACAGGCACAATGTCAAGACGAATGGATAAATGCTATTTTTAAGGCATTGGAAACAGGAATTTATAAAGATTATTTTATTAAACACGAAGTATTGTACAAGGATTTAGTGAGAGAATTAATAGTTATACCCTCAAAGATGGAACACGAAATTATTACAATGGCACACCGCCAGGGACACTACGGTGTTAAAAAGACCAGTGAACTTATCCAAAAACAGTATTATATACCAGATTTAGCAAAAAAGGTTGAAGCGATTATAAAATCATGCGTAGAGTGCATCGTAGGTGAGCAAAAACATAGCAAGAAAGAAGGTTTCCTCAATCCAATCGATAAATCAGATGAGCCTTTAAAGACTTTTCACATCGATCACATTGGTCCAATGGACACAACAAAGAAACAGTATAACCATATATTAGTGGTTGTAGATGCATTTTCCAAGTTTGTATGGCTATACCCAACAAAAAGTACTGGTGCAGAAGAAGTTGTAGATAAACTGCAAAAGCAATCAGCGGTATTCGGTAATCCAATGCGAATGATCACAGACAGAGGCACAGCTTTTACTTCAAACGTTTTCAAAGAATATTGTGAATCAGAAAATATTCAGCATTTATTAATAGCCACAGGTGTACCACGAGGTAATGGACAGGTAGAAAGAATCAATAGAATTGTCATTACTATGTTGAGTAAGCTATGTGCTGAAAATTCACAAGTCTGGTACAAAAACGTCAATAGAGTCCAGCAGTTTATTAACACATCTCCTCCAAGAAGTACTAAAGTGTCTCCTTTTAAAATATTAACAGGCATAGATATGAGAACAAAAAACGATCCCGAACTCAAGGTGTTGCTGGAGGACGAACTCCTCAATGAATTGCAAACCGAAAAAGACGAAATTCGTAAAGCTGTAAAAGAAAATATTGCACATATTCAGGAAGAAAATCGACAGTCATATAATAAATCTAGGAAAACTGAGAATGAGTATGAAGTCGACGACATGGTAGCAATAAAACGTACACAGTTTGGACCAGGACTTAAATTAAAAAGGAAATTTCTAGGGCCCTACAAGGTAGTTCGAAAGTTACGACATGGGCGCTATGTAGTGGAAAAGATAGGAGAAGATGAGGGACCAAATACAACAAACACTGTTGCAGAATTTATGAAAAGATGGTGTCCATCATTCGGGACGAATGTCTTGTCGGATGGCCGAATGTAGGAGTGGTAGAATATAACACAGTAGCCCTGCCATACTGCAGCCCTGGTTAGGAAATGACAGTTGGCATATGCAAAAGGGAAGAGAAGGAAATGAAAGAAAACGAAGTAACAGCATAAGTAGCATCAGATCAGTTAGTCGGGCCTGAGTTGTTGAGGCAGAAAGAGGTATTGAGTGTGCTCGTGCTAAAATCAAACGATGAATTAAATAAATCTTAAATAATAAATAACCTTACAGACCTACATACCTAATGTTAATTATACAATAAAATAATTGAGAAAACTAAAGTGAGTGTATAATTTAATCAGAGTAAGGCCCTCGACAACCCATGCCCTACATAAATGTTGATCACAATCCAACAGATGTGGACACTGATGTTAATGCAAGTGAAAGCGCTAAAAAGAAGGAACAAGAACTGGTACAAAACTACAGTCCAACAAGCACGAAAACCACAAACGTAGAAATGCGAATTGTTTTGAAAGACGACACTCCAATTTATTCGCGGCCCCGTAGGTTTGCCTATTCCGAGCGTTGCATCATTGACGAGCAAGTCGAGCAGTGGCTAAAAGAAAATATTATAGAGTATTCCGATTCCGAATTCAGTAGTCCCGTTGTTTTGGTAAAAAAGCGCGATGGTTCGAGATCATTTCCCTTTGCCGTTGATCGAGGATCAGTTGGACAGATTCCAAGATGTAAACGTTTTCAGGACGATTGATCTCAAGAACGGGTTTTTCCATGTGAATGTAGAAGACGATAGCCGAAAATATACTTCATTCGTAACACACAATGGTCTTATCAGTTTCGGAAAGTACCTTTTGGTTTGAAAAATTCCCCAGGAGTATTTCAACGACACGTTAATGCCGTATTTAGAGATTGTACTGGTATAGCCATACCTTATGTCGACGATATAATAATACCAGCGAAAACAGAAGAGGCCATATTGAATTTGATTGAAGTCTTAAAGCGATGTGAAGAGTACGGCCTGAACCTAAATCTGAATAAATGCTGTTTCCTTAAAACTAAGATCGAGTTTTTGGGTCACGTGATTGAAAAGAATGAAATTTGCATATCCGATTCGAAGACGCAAGCTGTTACAAAGTTTCCAATGCCTACAAACCAGAAACAGTTGCAGAGCTTTCTGGGATTGGTTGGATACTTCCGTAAATATATACCGAATTTTTCGTTGATAGCAAAGCCACTTACCGATTTAATGAAAAACAAGAAAGGAATGCTAAAGTCGAGCAGGCTCAACTCTCAAATACCCTGTACCACCCCACAAAAAAGAAATTAAATTAATTAAATTAATTAATTAATTTAATTTAATTAATTAACTAAATTAATTTAATTAATTAACTAAATTAAATACAAAATATTCCATGCATGCATACATACATTTACATCAGAATCGTGCCTTATGCGTGTTTGTGTACTTGTACATATGTATGTATGTGTGCATTGAGCCTGGTTATATGGCTATAACTTTTTTTCTGATCAACTTATCATAATGAAACTTGGTATACGGATATATAATTACTAACTGGATGTGTCTACCAATTTTAGTTTAAAATTCCAAGAATTACGGGAGTTATAGAAAATCGTTAACGGGGGGGGGGGGGGGGGGGGGGAGTGGGGGAGTGGATCAGAAAAAATGAACAAACTCGTCCTTTCTCGGGCTCAGGAGAATCCAAGTTTGGTTATTCTAGCTCTTATACTTTCGGAGATCCTTCCGTTCATACAGACAAACGGACAGACAGACGAACATGGCTATATCGACTCGGCTTCTCATCCTGATCAAGAATATATATACTTTGTGGGGTCTGCCACGCCTCCTTCTGTGTGTTACATACATGCGCACAAAACTAGTATAGCCTTTCACCCTTTGGGTACAGGCTATAAAAATTGACTAAATAAATAAATAAATTAAATTAAATTAAATTAGAAGACATGTTTGTGTTCAGTTTTAACAGCATTCATTTACATCACGTGTCTATGCGTGTATGTATGCAGCATAAAATTGAACCAAAGCAGCAACAACAACAAAAACAGTTGCGGGCAGCGCTGCCGACAGAGCTGCAGGCAGCGCATGAGCACCGATATATTTATGGCTATAACTTTCTTCATAATTTACCTATCATGATCACACTGGTGGCGCTATCTATATGTCGACTGGCTATATCGATTCGGCTTGTCATGCTGATCAAGAATATATATACTTTGTGGGGTCTGCCAAGCCTCCTTCTGTGTGTTCCATGTGAACTCGCACAAAACTAACCCTTGTACCCTTTGGGTACAGGGTATAATGACGCCAAATTTTACATGAATGAAAAAGAGATTCCTTCATTAAATATGTTAAAGACCTTAATTACAGAAAAACCAGTCCTAAAAATATTTCACCCCCAGCACGAGACCGAACTTCACACAGACGCTCCATAGACGGATCTGGAGCTATGCTGATTCAGAAGTCACCAGATGATAATTGCGCTCATCCAGTATACTACGTGAGCAGAAAAACTACGGATGCCCAGAGAGACACCGAATTTTGCACAAAGATGCCTTATGTGTGTATTCTATACGAGTTTGTTTTATGTTTTTGATTTCCCCCCCACTTCTCCCCTATGGGGGTTTTCCCGATTTTCAATTCGTATAATCGCCTTCATCTCGGAGACTATAAGACCAAGGAACACCAAATTTTAGTCCCAGATGTCTTGTGTGAATACGCAGAAAATGTATATGTTAGAATTTCCCTCCCTTCCCCCTCTCCACGCAAATCGTAACTCCCTTACTTCTTGGAATTTCGAAATTTGGCAAATACCTCAAGTTAGATATCATCAGTGTATACGCCAATTTTAGTAATGATTGGCCAATTAACAAGGAAGTTATAGCCATAAATGTAATTGCAGCTCAAGCGCTGCCTGCAGCTGTTGTCGCTGTTGCTGCTTTGGTTTAAATTTGTACTGAACACATTTACACACACTAACAACTACGCGCACAAGTATAATTTGCTTAAATCAATATCTTTAATAATAATAATAATATGTTTTTTTGTTTGCCATAAACAACGGAGATATTCCGAAGTTTTGGCTAGTTACCTTCTCATGAGCAAAAACGCTTCAAATGCCTCCATCAATATATATTTTAGTGTCATTTAGATTAAGCAACCGAACTTCCAAGTGTGTGATAGCGTCCGTAGCAAAGCCGTATAAGTCCTCGGTTGCTCGTGCACGGTGCGCGTGAGTTCGATTCTCGAAGAGGAGTGAGGTTTATATTTTGTTTTTGTGTTGCTATTATTTTTTTATTATTTAAAAACATAATGTATATAATATCGGGACATTGAATATAGTTGAATTTGATTGTCTTGCTTTCACTCTCAGTTATCTAACATAACACTGAAATAAGAAGAGCGAGTGATCTGCTGAACTGACCAATGATAGTTAGTTCTTATGTTAATATAATGTTAGAGCTTCAGTCGAGTCAAGTGCCTCGGTGGCGTAGTTGTTTAAGTTGCGGTGTTCAAAGACGTTGAGTCGCCGCATTCATAAGTTCAAACCCCGGTGCGGCATGTTTTTCTAGCAGTTTTTTTCTTATTGTAAAGACGTCTTTGAAACAAACTGACGTCTCTTGTTTATAATCTATATTCATACTGAACTGTTACATTTTTTCTTAGAGTCAGATTAGCTAGGGCCGCGTATCTACGCTGTCGGTGACGTCGGCATCGGAGCGGCCGCATTAAATATTAGCCTATATACTCAGCGCTGTTGGCAGCGAGAGCGCGAGAGAGAATAACATGCACACATGAAGTGATTATGATAAAGACGCCGACGCTGCACTTATACCGCTTAGGGCGCATAAGTGCGATCATGTTAGGTCGCGTACAGTGTGTACTCAGTATGTGTGTATACTACATCTCCCTCCTTTTGAAAAATAACGTAATACAATGAAGTTATTTTATTATATAGAACGACGTGTTTTTTTGTCTTATTTTATAAGTGTATTAAAATGTTGTATCTCTATTTATTAAAATATTTGTGATCTGTTGGAGCACCCTACTTAGCTTCTAAGCCTTTTCTTTGCGCTCTCTATCGCGCCCTTTACTGCGCTCTCTACTGCGCTCTCTTTGTGCATTACTTGTCTTATGCCGGCCCGTTGACTTGTAGCGGCAGCAGGCAAATCACTTGCTATATAATTCTCGCATATTCAACATCGTTATTGCACAATTACCAAGCCATTAAAAGCCATTTTAATAATCAAAGAACACCGCGTCTCATTTAATAAATAGTTAAATCTTTTTGTCGTTTCGCTAAAAAGCTAGCGATTTTTCATGTTCTTTGATAAATTTTGTATTTGTTTTAATAATGTTTTAATTTGTTTTAATGAAGTTTTTACTGTAACGGTACGAGCTAGAATGCTGAAATTTGGGGTCAATGTATTCATTAAATGTTCGATGACTTCATTCTATTGTCCTTAATGTTTGATGATGATATGCAGTAGAGGTAAAACAGTTTGTCCTGACTGACTGATTGGTGATCAACGCACAGCCCAAACGGTAAAGGCTAGGAAGCTGAATTTGGACTCAAGTATCCTTTCATAGTCTAGGTGTCCACTAAGAAGGGATTTTGGAAAACTCGAGCTCCAAAGGGGGGAAAACAGGCTCCAACGTTTGTATGAAAAATCTACAGTTTTCATCTGATTAACTTTAAACTTAGTTTGTATACTCTCAGAAGAAAAACTGTTTACTTGGTTTTTTGATATTTTTTTGGGGCCTAAAATATGGGAGATTTCCTGTACAAGAGTATATTAGGTTTGCGGGAGCTGAAAAATGTAACAGGCAGAAGGAGGCGTGGCAGACCCCACAAAGTATATATATTCTTGATCAGCATGACGAGACGAGTCGATCTAGCCCTGTCTGTCTGTCTGTCCGTCTGTCCGTCCGTATGAACACCTGGATCTCAGAGACTATAAGAGATAGAGACACCAAATTTTGCACAAAGATGCGTTATGTGTGTATTCTATACGAGTTTGTTTTATTTTTTTGATTTTCCCCCCACTTCCCCCCTATGGGGGTTTTCCCGATTTTCCATTCGTATAATCGCCTATATCTCGGAGACTATAAGACCTAGGAACACCAAGATGCCTTATGTGAATACGCAGAAAATGTATATTTTGGAATTCCCCTCCCTCCCCCCTCTCCCCATCAAATGCGATTTTCTCTAACTCCCGTAATTCTTGGAATTTCGAACTAAAATTTTGCAAATACCCCCAGTTAGTAATTATGTGTCCGTATGCCAAGTTTCACTATTATAGACCGATTTACCAAGAAGTTATAGCCATAAATATATTTGCTGCTGCAGCGCTGCTCAAGCGCTGCCCTCGGGTGTTGTTGATGTTGCTGTTTGGTTGACTGCGGAAATGCTTACACAGACACGAATTGATGCGCATAGGCATACATACACTCACATAGACGCAATTGCTATGTAAATGTTCAATTATACACCCTTTACGTGAGTTCGAATACCGAGAGAGGTAAAATCGATCAAATTTTTTTTTTATTTTCTTAATTTTTTTATTTTCTATAATTTATGTAAACATATGTACAGAGTATTTCAAAGTCGGGACACCCGACTTTAGCTTTTTTACTTGTTTTTTCTTTGTTTAGTGCATTTGGCATTAGTGTTTTCATTAATAACTTTATGCAGCAACAACAAATAGCAAATAGTTGGGGTGATGTCCCCACACACACAACAAGAAACAGTGTGTGTCTATGTGTGCGGTTCTCTACGTACGGTTGAAAAAGTAAAGAGAAACATATGTACATATGTATGTATGCCTGTGTATGAATATAGCATGTATGTACTGTATGTAATAAATAATTAGATTTTGTTATTTAAATATTCTGCTTATTGCATTCAAACTTCGATATTTTGATGGTATCGGTGCCAGTGCTTTTTGATCGTGGCTCATCGCTGCACGGTATTGACACGAGTGCCGTGTTTCATATTCCGAGTTTGTGCGTGGCCGTATTGACTCAATATGGCACGAAAAGACTCGAATGTGAATTTAAATTTGGACTCAAGTATCGTTTCATAGTATCCATCATAGTGTAGGAGCACACTAAGAAAGGCTTTTGAAAAAATTCTAGCTCCAACGGGGGGAAAACGAGCTTTAAAAAATATTAGTTATAGTGGTCATGTTCGTTGAACGAAATAGTTTGTCAAGAACAACAAGATAGAACGCTACAGTCGAGCAAGCCCGACAGTAAAATAGCCTGAACTCTCCACAAAAAAAGAAAAATTAAAAAAAAAAAATTTTTTTTTAAAATTAAATTATTAAAAAAAATTAATGAATTCATTAATTAAATTAAATTAGAATATATGTTTATGTTTAGTTTTAACAGCATACATTTACATCACGTACCTATGCGTGTTTATATGCGTGTATGTATGCAGCACAAAGTTGAACCAAAGCAGCAACAACAACAACAGCTGCGGGCAGCGCTGCCGACAGAGGCAGCGCATGAGCAGCGATTTTACTTATGGCTATAACTTTCTTCAGAATTGACCTATCATGATGAAATTTGGACACATTAGTACTAACTGGATGTACCTACCAAAATTGATTTCAAAATTCCGAGAATTACGGAAGTTATAAGAAAAAACACGAATTGCGGGGGAGTGGGGGGGTGCATCGAAAAAAAACTCAAACTCGTACTTTCTCGGTCTTAGGAGAATATGGAAACCAAGTTTGGTTATTCTAGCTCTTATACTTTCTGAGATCCTTGCGTTCATACGGACAGACAGACGGACAGACGGACGGACGGACAAGGCTATATCGACTCGGCTTCTCATCCTGATCAAGAATATATATACTTTGTGGGGTCTGCCACGCCTCCTTCTGTGTGTTACATACATGCGCACAAAACTAGTATAGCCTTTCACCCTTTGGGTACAGGCTATAAAAATGTAACGGACTACTGTACAATTTTTTGTCAAGAACAGAAAATGTTCATTTAAATACCTTAAATGCCTTCCTACTGGTAACCTTTAAGGTGAAAACATATGGGTAGGTTATGCACACACAAAATAAATTGGTTTAAGGCGGGCAATACCTGCTAGTAATCTATATATATATATAACAGTTTGTCCTGACTGACTGGTTGGTGATCAACGCACAGCCCAAACGGTAAAGGCTAGGATGCTGGAATTTGGGCTCAAGTATCCTATCATGGTGTAGATGCGCACTAAGAAGGGATTTTGGAAAATTCGATTTCCAAAGGGGGGAAAAGTAGTTCCAAAGTTTGTTTGAAAAATCCGCATTTTTCAACCGATCGACTTAAAAAAAAACTGCATTCTCGAATTTTCGAAATTTGTGTTGGAGCTTGAATTATTGGGGTTTTAATATTTATTCACTATTTCAAATGAAAAGTTTTTGCTATAAATTTAGTCCGATCGATTTAAAATTTGGATAATGTAATTTACGTAACTAAATCTACAACTTTGCATTCAAGGATTTTCAAAATATGCATTTTACAAAAGCAGGCAGAACAAACAATACAAAATATCAAACAGTTGGGGACAACTAAGTATACATATACACACATACAAACAGCTGTTCGTGTAGTTGCGTGCAAACGATTGAAATAGCCAAAGCAAAATGTGAGACACTAATGTGTGAATGTCCATACATATGTGCACATCTATGTATGTATATATGTATCTACATATGTATGTATGTACATTCGTCTAGCACTGACAGAGCAAGAAATGTTAATTAATTGAAAATTATATAACATTTTTAAAAGTAATATTTTCTTTGTTTAGTGCATTTGGCATTAGGGTTTTCATGAATAACTTTATGCAGCAACAACAAATATCAAATAATTGGGGACATCACATACACACACACAACAAGCAACAGTTCGAGTCTATGTGTGCGGTTCTCTACGTACGGTTGAAAAAGTAAAGAGAAACATACATATGTATGTCTGTATGTATGCCTGTGTATGAATATAGAATGTATGTACATTCGCATTAATGTATACATTGGGCAATCGAACACAGTTGTTTGATTGTAAAAAAAATAATGCTCTAAAAACAAAAACAACTGCAAGTCATTAGCTCGCTCTTCTTCTTTCGTTTTGACCATTTAATGTTAATTGCAAAGGCAAAACGCCAAAATGTTACAGTTACCGTCGCTAGGCAACGACTGCGTAAGCGATAGTAAAGCAGAAACCGAATAACGGAGCTACGCATATTCTGCTTCGCATTGCGGGCAGATGTATGTATGTATATGATTTGTTCTTATTGGCAAAACGCCAAAAGTTTACAGTTACCGTCGCTAGGAAACGACTGCGTAAGCGATAGTAAAGCAGAAACCGAATGTCGGAGCTACGCATATTCTGCTTCGCATTGCGGGCAGATGTATGTATGTATGTATATGATTTGTTCTTATTGATCTCAATAAATAATTAGATTTTATTATTTAAATATTCTGCTTATTGCATTCAAACTTCGATATTTTGATGGTATCGGTGCCAGTGGTTTTTGATCGTGGCTCATCGCTGCACGGCATTGACACGAGTGCCGTGTTTTATATTCCGAGTTTGTGCGTGACCGTATTGACTCAATATGGCACGAAAAGACTCAAATGTGAATTTAAAATTAGGATATACCCTTATAATTATTCCCCTTTTTTGCACATAGTCTATCTTAAAACGTTGCGTTATCTCTATATATAAAACAGTTTGTCCGGACTAATTGGTGATCAACGCATAGCCCAAACGGTAAAAGATGAAATTTGGACTCAAGTATCCTTTAATAGTATCCATCAGCTTTTGGAAAATTCTAGCTCCAAAGGGGGGGAAAACGAGCTTTTAAAAATATTAGTTATAGTGGTAATGTTCGTTTAACGAAATAGTTTGGAAAGAACAAAAATGTAACGGACTACTGAATAATTTTTTGTCAAGAACAGAAATTGTTCATTTAAATACCTTAAATGCAATGCCTTCCTACTGGTAATTTATAAGATGAAAATATATGGGTAGGTTATGCACACATAAAATAAATACAATTTTAAACATTATATTGAGCCGGGTTAAGACGGGCAATACCTGCTAGTACTTGCATAAATCAGTTAAAATCTGGTTTTTATACTCTGTTCCCAGCTTTTGCGACATTATTTGCGCTTTTGCTTTTTATTGGAATGGCTACTAAATATTTTGTAAGGTCACATATTAATGTGACTATGTATTCATTGCAGTTTTCCGATTTAGGTAGCGGATCAACTGTATCCACTATCACTATATCGAAAGCATTTACAGGTGTTTCTGTGAGAGTCAAAGGAGTTTTTGTGTGCGGCCTTGTTTTAGACGTTGTCATGTTTTTCCAGTAGTAGTGTCTTTTTATTTTCGCTAGCGTTCTTGTTATGCCACTATGACCTCCTTGAATTGGGTCGTCATGGTATGTAGACAGTATTTGTTGTATCTCTTTTTCATTTTTTTATTTTGGCCACCGACTGGAGTAGCGCTACTCTTAAAGATTTTAATATTTGTTTGCCCATATTTGTAAAAGAATCTACTGAAACTGATTCAAAGATCTTTTCGCTCGGTGCCACTTTAAGTTTGTAGATTTTTAATATACCGGCTTCTGTTTCAAGCCTTTGGAAGAACTGACCTAAGTCGAGGATTCCATTAGTATATAAATCGCTAACTTCAATTCTTGCGATAACTTTAATTCCATGCTTAAGTAAACATTTGGGTTGTGTCATTCGCAAGGTCACTACTTTTCGTACTTCATCATTTGTAATGACTTCATGTACGTTGTTCTGTTCTGTTGTACTCTTATTGCTTTCCCCTTTTGTAAATGAACGAGATGCATAAGAGTTTAATTCCGTTATGGTTCTGAGTTAGAACCGCTCCGCAAGCTTGTTTACTAGCATCTGTTATTATGCAAAATTCTTTGCGAAAATCTGGATATTGTAATAATGTGGGTTGCATAAGCTTTTCTTTAAGGTATTGGAATGCGTTTTGGCATTCAATTGACCATTCAAAAGGTACATTCTTTTTACATAATCTAGTTATGTGCCGTGAATAATCGGCGAAGTTTTTTATAAATCGAAGATAATAATTGCAGAATGCTATAAATCGTCTCGCGCTGTCCGCATCAACAGGGACAGGATAGTTTTTGATGACGTCAAATTTCTTGTCATCTGGCAATACTCCTTTGTCAGTGCATTTGTGACCTAAGAATGTCACTTCATGCATAAAAAATGAACATTTTTCTGGATGCAACTTTAGGTTATATTTCCTACACACATTAAAAACATCAGTTAAGTTCTACATCATGTGTTTTTCGGAACATCCTATCACCATTAAGTCATCCATATAAAGGAATGCCTGAGAAGGTTCTAAACCCGAGAATGCTATAGTCATCATTCTCTGAAATGAATTTGGTGCTATTTTAAGACCAAATGGTAATCGCGTGAAGCGACATGAGCCATTGCTCGGTGAAAAAGATGTTATATTTCTTGAACTTTCTTCAAGTTCAATTTGGTGGAAACCTGACATTAAGTCAAGGCATGAAAAGTATTTAGCTCTACCCAGTTGGTCTAGGATATCATCAATTCTGGGGAGCGGGAATTTGTCAGAAAGTAGTTTTTTGTTTATTTGGCGATAGTCAATTACTAATCGCCATTTCTTTTCTTCCGAATTTAGTAATGATTTTTTCGGAACTAACAAGAGTGGGCTGTTATACTCGGATACAGACGGTTCTACGATTTTGTCATTTATTAATTTCCCTACTTGTTTTTGAATTTCCTCAACGTGGCTATGCGGGCTTCTGTAGTTTTTAATATAAATGGGTTCATCATCTTTAAGTCTCAATGTTTGTTTATAAAAATTATTTGTCGCTATTGGTTCGGTTTCCAGTCCGAACACATCACTATACTTGGTGCATAATTCTGTTAGTTGACTTTTGAATTGATCTGGAAAATTTTTCTTTAATTTTGAAAGTACTTGTTCGCTTCTAATTTCTGGATTGGTGTTATGAATGTCGTAATCTGTTAAATTTTCATATTGGATTTTGTTTACTTTGACCAATTGGTCGAAATTAGTTGTGTTTAGAAGGCGAATGTATACATGTCTGGATGCTGTTATTGTATTTGCAACATAAATTCCATTATGTAATTCTTGATTAGGAACAAATATATAATCATTTACTGTATTAATGTATATTAAAAAAAAAAATCCTTTCTTTTTCTAAAAAACGTTTATGAAAGACAATTCAATTTTATTTTCATTAATTAATTATTTTCATAATATTGGTTAACTTTATATGGGATTTTATAAAGAAAAAATATATCCTCTTAGGAAATCGAAAACAAAATTTGAGTTCATTAAGAGGTTTATCAAATTTCACAAAAATTCTAAACACTCAGTGCCAGAGACGTGGCAAAAGTTAGTTATTTACTTTATGTGGTAGGGTCACAATTCAATGTTACAAATCATAAAAAAAAAAATATAAAAAATTCTCCTACCACTTATGTTAGTAATAAAAGCCTAACAGGTTTTAGTGTTTGCGAATTGCACTGACGTGCATCAATTCGCATGTAGGACTTAAATCTATGTCAAGTTAAGGCTTACGCATATTTACGGCCCCCTTGCGTGGCTTCGACCGGTTGCGAATTTTTAATTCGGCCTTCAATTCATTGATGCGCTCTATGTAGCGCTGTCGCTCTTCTTGTGTCGTAGCTGACGCAAGCAAATCCTGTTGCAAGCGTTTTTGCTGGAGTAACTTCCTTACTTGTCCTCCACGTTTCGTCTTTGGTTAAGACGTAGATTTTGTTTCCTGACGTGCCCGGTACTCATCTATTGTGAGTGGGCGTGGTCCAGCGTTTGGAAACACCTCCAGGTACTCCTGGATGGAAGGTGCTTCCCTTTGCTCAATAGGAGCAGAATCTACGGAGTCGTCGCTCATGGAGGCTTAACTGGGCGCGTTAAGCGTTGCCGGCGCTGGTCATCACACAGGCTATTTCCGTGTTTGTGTTGTTTCACTTGTAGTTTTACTTTTTATTTGCAAACTATTTCTAAACTATTTCTCTGCTTAGATTGGAGTTTTCAAAGTTGACTGACTTTTGCGTGTTTTTCTTCTTCTGAGGTTGGGTTTTTGGCTCGAGCTCCACAACATTACATTTTTCATTTGTAGATTTGATTTCCTCAATCATTTTTCTCATACGTTTTTACTCCGTAGAAGAGCGACTGCTTTTTCTTCATCGACGGCAGGGTTCACTTTGATTTTTAAGTTCATTGATATATATTTCGTATACATCTTGATTATATTCCATATTCTGCTGCGGATTTTTTTTAACTTGTTCTTTTCTTCTGTATTAGAACCATCGTCCTGCAATCATCGGACGATGGTCCTGTCACGGTCGCCATGTAAAGACGTCTTTGAAACAAACTGACGTCTCTTGTTTATAATCTTTATTCATACTGAACTGTTACATTTCTTCTTAGAGTCAGATTAGCTAGGGCCGGCGTCACCGACAGCGGAGCGGCCGCATTAAATATTAGCCTATATACTCAGCGCTGTTGGCAGCGAGAGCGCGAGAGAGAATAACATGCACACATGAAGTGATTATGATAAAGACGCCGACGCTGCACTTATCCCGCTTATGGCGCATAAGTGCGATCATTTTACGTCGCGTATGAATTATGCTTGGTTTTCATAAATACACTACGTACAGTGTGTACTCAGTATGTGTGTATACTACATTATACTTTAAATTTACTTTCTGTAATTAAATAATATTTACGATTTTATGTTGCAAGAAATGCTTGCCAATTTAAGGTTTAGATGATGCAAACAAAATTTTTTTTTAAATCTATTTTGTTTTTCAATGTTATACATAACTACATGTTTTTTATGATCTATTATATTATTTGCATAATTATTAAAGAAATCAATTATGTTATATGTACTATATACATACACTAGCAGGTATTGCCCGTCTTAACCCGCCTCAATATAATGTTTCCAATTGTATTTATTTTATGTGTGCATAACCTACCCATATGTTTTCACCTTATAAGTTACCAGTAGGAAGGCATTGCATTTAAGGTATTTAAATGAACATTTTCTGTTCTTGACAAAAAATTGTTCAGTAGTCCGTTACATTTTTGTTCTTGCCAAACTATTTCGTTCAACGAACATGACCACTATAACTAATATTTTTTAAAGCTCGTTTTCCCCCCGATGGAGCTAGAATTTTCCAAAAGCCTTTCTTAGTGTGCTCCTACACTATGATGGATACTATGAAAAGATACTTGAGTCCAAATTTCATCTTTTACCGTTTGGGCTGTGCGTTGATCACCAATTAGTCAGGACAAACTGTTTTATATATAGAGATAACGCAACGTTTTAAGATAGACGATTTGCAAAAAAGGGGGAATAATTATAAGGGTATATCCTAATTTTAAATTCACATTTGAGCCTTTTCGTGTCATATTGAGTCAATACGGTCACGCACAAACTCGGAATATGAAACACGGCACTCGTGTCAATGCCGTGCAGCGATGGGCCACGATCAAAAAGCACTGACAATTCTCATCTCAATTTGCTAGAGTAAAACTTTCGATAGTTGAAGCCACCGATACCATCAAAATATCGAAGTTTGAATGCAATAAGCAGAATATTTAAATAATAAAATCTAATTATTTATTGAGATCAATAAGAACAAATCATACATACATCTGCCCGCAATGCGAAGCAGAATATGCGTAGCTCCGTTATTCGGTTTCTGCTTTACTATCGCTTACGCAGTCGTTGCTTAGCGACGGTAACTGTAAACTTTTGGCGTTTTGCCTTTGCAATTAACATTAAATGGTCAAAACGAAAGAAGATGTGCGAGCCAACAACTTAAAGTTGTTGTTGTTGTTTTGTATGTACATGCTACATACATATACAGGCATACATGCATATGCATGTACATATGTATGTATGCATGGGCACACATAGACACGAACTGTTGCTTGTTGTATGTATGTGTGAGTGTGTGTATGCGATGTCCCCAACTATTTGATATTTGATATATGGCAAGTAAAAAACATATTGCTATATTTTAATCGTTGAATGCCAATTTGTTGATATAATGTTGATTACATTACCCAAATTTGAAATCGATCGGACAAAATTTATAACACAAACTATTCATTTGAAAAAGTGAATAAATATTAAAACCCCAATAATAAAATTAAATGCGATATATCGAAAATATCGATACTTGTGTTGATATATAGTAATACATGTCGAATACAAATACATCGAAAAACATCGTTTGAGAGTTATTGATTATAATACTGTATTCGATTGTTCACTGTACACATATGTACATACATACATACAAATGTATTTGTGTGTGTACGGTAACTGTAAACTTTTGGCATTTTTCGTATGCAATTAACAGCCGTAAATTATCAAAACGAAAGAAGTTTTGCGAGCCAATAACTTGTTGTTGTTGTTTTAAAAATTTTGATTTGAAAACATAGAACACTATTTATTACAATTAAACAACAGTGTTCGATGGCCCACTGCATACATACAAACCTATATATGTATATAATAATGTATGTACGTACATACATACTTATTGATGTACATATGTACATACTATACATACAGACGTATGTATATATGAATGTACGTATGTAATACATATGGTGCTGCTGTAATTCATAATGCGAAATTCTTTCTAAGGGGAGCAATGTCCCCCCTGCCCAACCTGCGTACGCCCTTGTAGTCCGTTGTCCTAAAATCCCTTATGCCAAATGTACTAAACAAAGAAAAAATAACATAAAAATGTTTATGTTATAATGTTAATAATTTTTAATTAATTAACATTTCTTGCCCTGTCAGTGCAAGACGAATGTACTTTTATACATATGTATGTATGTATATATGTACATACATTTGTACAAATGAACATTCACACATTAGTGTCTCACATTTTGCTTTGGCTACTTCAACCGTTTGCACGCAACTACACGAACAGCTGCTTGTATATGTGTATGTATACTTAGTTGTCCCCAACTGTTTGATATTTTGTATTGTTTGTTCTGCCTGCATTTGTAAAATGCATATTTTAAAAATCGTTAAATGCAAAGTTGTAATTTTAGTTACGTAGATTATATTACCCAAATTTGAAATTGATCGGACAAAATTTATAACACAAACTTTTCATTTGAAAAAATGAATAAATATTAAAACCCCAATAATTCAAGCTCCAACACAAATTTCGAAAAACCGAGTATGCAGTTTTGTTTGTATTCTTTTATAGATTATAAAAACCAAATTTAAAGTTGATCGATTCAGAAATGCAGAATTTTCAAACAAACTTTGGAGCTACTTTTCCCCCCTTTGGAGCTCGAATTTTCCAAAATCCCTTCTTAGTGCGCATCTACACCATGATAGAATACTTGAGCCCAGTTTTCAGTTTCCTAGCTTTTACCGTTTGGGCTGTGGGGTGTTGATTGTGTTTCAATTTTTCCACGGAAAACCCCCCCTTTTTCATGCCCCAGGAAAAATGGTGAAAAACCAAGTATACAGTTTTTCTTGTATTCTTTTTGAGAGTATACAAACTAAGTTTGAAGTTAATTGGATGAAAATTGTAGATTTTTCATACAAAGGTTGGAGCTTGTTTTCCCCCCTTTGGAGCTCGAATTTTCCGAAACCCCTTCTTAGTGCTCACTTTCACTATAAGAGGGATCTTCTGTCCAAATTTCAGCTTCCTAACTCTTACCGTTTGGGCTGTGCGTTGATTGCCAATCAGTCAGTCAGTCAGTCAGTCAGTCAGGACAAACTGTTTTATATATATAGATATGTATGTGTGTGCACATGAACTTCAATATTTAATAAAGAAGACAACAAGGAATATCAACCATGGCCCATCTCAACTCGTGTTTTCTTTACTCGATCAAGGCCAAGGCTAATGCTACTGCAAATAATTTCAAGGCCACAATAATAAAGAGCGTAAAGAGAAAGAGAATTTTGAGCTCTATTTGTCAATAATATGACCATGAAAAATATTAGAAGCGCGACCTGTTAAATTTGGCGGGATACAAAATTATATACGAATGTTTAAAAATCCCAGTAAATCACAAAATGCCCCTCCTTTTATATTTTCTTTAAAAGTTAATACCATTAACAGTTTTGATAAAATAAACCACTATCTATATATATAAAACAGTTTGTCCTGACTGACTGACTGACTGAATGATTGGTGATCAACGCACAGCCCAAACGGTAAAGGCTAGGAAGCTGAAATTTGGACTCAAGTATCCTTTCATAGTCTAGGTGACCACTGAGAAGGGATTTTGGAAAACTCGAGCTCCAAAGGGGGGAAAACAGGCTCCAACGTTTGTATGAAAAATCTACAGTTTTCAGTTTCAGTTTTAGTTTGTATACTCTCGGAACAATTCCAAGAAAAACTGTATTCTTGGTTTTTTGATATTTTTTTTGGGCCTATATTATGGGAGTTTTGCTGTAAAAAAAATGTTGGGGCACAAAAGGAAACCGCGTCGACAGCCCACAGCCCACACGGTAAAAGCTAGGATGCTGAAATTTGGGCTCAAGTATCCTATCATGGCGTAGATGCGCACGAAGAAGGGATTTTGGAAAATTCGAGCTCCAAAGTTTGTTTGAAAAATCCGCATTTTTCAACCGATCGACTTAAAACTTAGTTTCTAAAATCAATTAAAGGATACAAACAAAACTGCATTCTCGGATTTTCGAAATTTGTGTTCGAGCTTGAATTATTGGGGTTTTCTTGGGGCACAAAAGGAAACCGCGTCAACAGCCCACAGCCCAAACGGTAAAAGCTAGGATGCTGAAATTTGGGCTCAAGTATCCTATCATGGCGTAGATGCGCACGAAGAAGGGATTTTGGAAAATTCGAGCTCCAAAGTTTGTTTGAAAAATCCGCATTTTTCAACCGATCGACTTAAAACTTAGTTTCTAAAATCAATTAAAGGATACAAACAAAACTGCATTCTCGGATTTTCGAAATTTGTGTTGGAGCTTGAATTATTGGGGTTTTAATATTTATTCACTATTTCAAATGAAAAGTTTGTGTTATAAATTTAGTCCGATTGATTTAAAATTTGGATAATGTAATCTACGTAACTAAATCTACAACTTTGCATTCAAGGATTTTCAAAATACGCATTTTACAAAAGCAGGCAGAACAAACAATACAAAATATCAAACAGTTGGGGACAACTAAGTATACATATACACACATACAAACAGCTGTTCGTGTAGTTGCGTGCAAACGATTGAAATAGCCAAAACAACATGTGAGACACTAATGTGTGAATGTCCATACATATGTGCACATCTATGTATGTACATATGTATCTACATATGTATCTACATATGTATCTACATATGTATGTATGTACATTCGTCTTGCATTGACAGAGCAAGAAATGTTAATTAATTGAAAATTATATAATATAACATTTTTAAAAGTAATTTTTTCTTTGTTTAGTGCATTTGGCATTAGTGTTTTCATTAATAACTTTATGCAGCAACAACAAATATCAAATAGTTGGGGTGATGTCCCCACACACACAACAAGCAACAGTTCGTGTCTATGTGTGCGGTTCTCTACGTACGGTTGAAAAAGTAAAGAGGAACATATGTACATATGTATGTATGCCTGTGTATGAATATAGCATGTATGTACATTCGTATTAATGTATACATTGGGCAATCGAACACAGTTGTTTGATTGTAAAAAAAATAATGCTCTAAAAACAACAACAACTGCAAGTCATTAGCTCGCTCTTCTTCTTTCGTTTTGACCATTTAATGTTAATTGCAAAGGCAAAACGCCAAAATGTTACAGTTACCGTCGCTAAGCAACGACTGCGTAAGCGATAGTAAAGCAGAAACCGAATAACGGAGCTACGCATATTCTGCTTCGCATTGCGGGCAGATGTATGTATGTATATGATTTGTTCTTATTGATGTCAATAAATAATTAGATTTTGTTATTTAAATATTCTGCTTATTGCATTCAAACTTCGATATTTTGATGGTATCGGTGTCAGTGCTTTTTGATCGTGGCTCATCGCTGCACGGCATTGACACGAGTGCCGTGTTTCATATTCCGAGTTTGTGCGTGACCGTATTGACTCAATATGGCACGAAAAGACTCAAATGTGAATTTAAAATTAGGATATACCCTTATAATTATTCCCCTTTTTTGCACATAGTCTATCTTAAAACGTTGCGTTATCTCTATATATAAAACAGTTTGTCCGGACTAATTGGTGATCAACGCATAGCCCAAACGGTAAAAGATGAAATTTGGACTCAAGTATCCTTTAATAGTATCCATCAGCTTTTGGAAAATTCTAGCTCCAAAGGGGGGGAAAACGAGCTTTTAAAAATATTAGTTATAGTGGTAATGTTCGTTTAACGAAATAGTTTGGAAATTTTTTGTCAAGAACAGAAAATGTTCATTTAAATACCTTAAATGCCTTCCTACTGGTAACTTATAAGGTGAAAACATAAGGGTAGGTTATGCACACACAAAATATATACAATTGGAAACATTATATTGAGGCGGGTTAAGACGGGCAATACCTGCTAGTACTTCTATATGACTGAATGGTCAAATGCTTTATGCATTGTAAAACGTATGTATGTATGTATGTACACACACAAGACGCATGCATAATTGCGAAAGAAAAAATGTTATGCAAAGTGCAGGTGCACCCGACTGTATGAAGTCACAGCAATGAGAGGAAGAAGAGAGAGCCGGCCAAAATATAATTTGAGAGTAAGCTTCCCTCCTTCCCCGCTGCGACGTTTCTCCCTGCTTCCAGAAAATCAAACAAAAACTTGTGACTTATTGTTGATATGCATATGCGCACATCGAATTTATTTCTTTCTCAAAATTTTAATAATTATTATTACGATTTTTTGGTAATCTAATTTATTTTTGAGACTTTTAACTCGATTAAAGGCAATTTAATGACGGCTAAGAGAGTTTACGAGACATGAGCGATATTCCCAAACGCACATGAGCAAGTCAAGCGGCACTTGTAAAGGGCGTATGAACTAGAAAGAGAACAATTAAACAGACTAATGGGTGGTAAAATAAGAGTAATTGAGTGGATTTTCGGTGACAGGTCAATTGCTTAATCGAGCATAAGATTTCACTTGTTAGGTAACTTTAGGCGCGAAAGTTGTTGTGGAGTGCACGTGAAAGTGTTTTTTGTGCGCAATTAAATACTTATAGTTGACTGCCCGCCGATATAAGCAATTCCTTGTGCCTAAGCTGCTGTGACATCGCTGGAACACCTAGTACTTCATTATATTTTATTATATTTTCAATGAAATTAATTTTCAATGAAATGAAGGCTATTTCTTACTTTTTTCATATTTTAAATTATTATTTTGTTATTATTATTTTGGTATTATTATTTTGTTATTATTATTTTGTTTATTATACTATCCGTCCGATATGCCTCGACATGGCCGTCAATCTGCTTCTCAACGAGCTGAAAATCACCGTTTCAGAAATAGGGCAAATAGGGAATACACTGTTTATACACAGGCAGAAAGAGCAAGAAATGCACTCTCACAGCGGAACCGTAGAGCAAATGAAGAAGATAGGGCCAATGAGCAGGAAAATAATACCCTGCGGCGTTCAACTAGGAGGCGTACCGCTACGATTAGACAGCAGGAGCAAAGTCAGAACACGGACTTTAGAAGACGGAGACGCGGGGACGCAGGGTTTCGGCAGGATGAGCAGGAAGCCGATACTCTGCGTCGAGCAAATCGTAGATTAGATAGGGAATTTCAAGCAAGCGAACAGACTCAGAATACTGAGTTTAGAAGACGGAGACGGATAGACGACAACTATAGGGCTAATGAACAAAGGCAGGACGCCGATAGAAGGGCCTTATTACGATCCGATGTAGAACGCCGCATATTAGAAAGAGAGCAGGACAGGGTTAATAGGTCACAAGTTAGGGACAATCCTATTAGAAGGATTGTAGAACGAGCGCGCGATATGTCAGCACGTCGTAACGCACGGTTGTTAGCACGACAAGTAGCATTAGATGCCTCAAGGAGAATTAGCCAAAGAGTTAGTGGATATAGGAGAAATATTGGTAACATAGCAGCAGAAAATCGGCATATTGCTTCCCAAAATGAAGGTGAACAACGCAATATCTCAGAATGTCATGGTACCCAATAATATTTAGGCTAACTTAGCAGTGTATAATAGGATGGTTAAGTTGGGACCAGACCAAATTTGCGTTTGTTGCAAACGCTTATGGTTTCCGCACCAAACAGAAAAAATAAAACGCGATTATATTCAGAATTGCAACGATTTTAGTGCGGGCGCAGTATTAAATCTAATAAGAAACCAAATTTTTCCATTTCTAATGGCTTAGATTTTCCTAATTTGCCCGATCGTCTTAGAGGGCTTACTCCTTTAGAGGAACGCCTTATTTCTCCTCGCCTTCCATTTATGATTATTAAGTCTTTAGGTTTTGAGCGCCAAAGTGCTATTAAAGGAGCTGTAGTAAATGTCCCCATACCATAAGCAATATCGTGACTTCCCTCCCACGAGCTTTCCGTGAAGCCGAGGTCGTCCAGCTCCACCTCAAGTGTAGAATGGAATATTCCCATGATTTCGTGGCTGAAACCATTAGGCCCTCAAAAATTGCAGATGCAATTAGATATTTAGTTAACACAGAGCTTTATAGAAAGCATAATGTAGTAGTTAATGAACAGTGGATGTCTAATTTTGCATCCGAAACTGTACCCTTCAAGCAGATGCAGAATTAGTGGAGGGAAATATGCGAAGAGTTCGCGAGCCATCCCATATTGATGAAGATGTGGAGGAGGAGCTCAATCCTGGGGGTCAAGAAACTCTCCTTGAGAATAATCAAATAGAAAATGTTGCCATGCAAAGAATCACAATTGCTCCTGGCGAAGGCCAAAGACTCCTGGACATGATTCTTGATGCTGACTCAGAAGAGTTAGCTTTCCCAACAATATTTGCTGGCTTAAAAAGAAAAACTTCCCAAAGTTTTACAACCATTGTTAGGTCTGAGCTTTTGAATGCAGATAGGAGAGGTTGTAGAACTGATAAATTATTCTTTAATTATAAAAAGTTAGAGCTGATTCATATTCGAAATAATACTTCAATATGCTTAAGAAAGCATAGCGCCCCTCACGGCATAACAGCTACTAACGCCTTAATGATAATCATATGGATCGTCTTATTCGCCACGATGAAGGCTATAGGGTCCTTAGAGGTATTCGGACGTCACCTGCTCATTGGCAAGCAGAAAAGAAGAAGGTTACGGCGATGATTAGTCAGTTCGGCCTACCTTTTTTCTTTATCACTATGTCGGCTGCTGAGACGAGGTGGACTGAGCTGCTTGTCATTTTAAAAAGAACAGTAGATAGGCAAGAAATAACAGAGGAAACTGCTCTAATTTTAATTTTCGGCGAAAAAGCGCGCTTAATTAGAGCAGACCCTGTGACTTGCGCTAGGTATTTCGACTTTCGGTATCGGCAAATACTGAAAGTCATGAAGAAGAGGGGGGGCGTTTTCGCTGAGCATAACGTTATTAAGTACTATTGGCGAGTTGAGTTCCAACAAAGAGGTTCTCCCCATATACATGGCATGTTTTGGCTTAAGCAGTGGACTTCGACAATGAAGCGTCTATTTCTCCAGTGATAGCCTTCATTGATCATTTCGTTACCACAGATGTAACAAATACTGACATAGCGCAGTTTATAGAATACCAAAAGCATAATCATGGGCATTCATGTATGGGAGAAGTTAGAGGCAACTCTTTTTGTCGCTTTGGTATTCCATATCCACCAATGCCCCAAACAGAGATTTTGAAGCCACTGCCGGAAGAAACTAATAACATTTCTCTTCATCGCGAAAATTTAAAGAAAATTCAAAATGTTTTAAACTTTCCTTTTGACGCTAATAGTATAAGTCACTTGAGCGTATTCGAAAATTTTCTTTCTCACGATCAAGTGAGCCTCAGTTACGATGATTATAAATATGCTAGGTCTGGTTTGAAAAAACCCCAAATTTTTCTGAAGAGAACCTTTGCAGCCATTAAAGTTAACGCTTATAATAAACACATTCTGTCAATGATAAGGGCCAACATGGATATTCAGTTTATTCTGGACCCTTATGCGTGGTGCAGTTATGTTATTCAGAAGTTTACATAAATACTTCAGTTCCAGAGCATCGAGTTAGAATGCTCAAGTCTAGACAACAGCTACAAAATTTGCCTCACTGACATTTTTGTAGTAGGCCTTCTCGACCATTATATACACCGACCAGATAGTCTCGAAGGCCTGTGTTTAGCCGATTTTGCAGCATTTTATAGTTTTTCGAAAAGCCGCAGAGCAACTCGCCAAAGTGATAATGACGATGTTGAAGAAAATGAGGTCCTAGGCAGTGTTTTTCTTCCTCTCCGCGATGGCAGTGGGTTTATTAGAAAAAGGACCAAGCCGTGTATAATTCGGTATAGGAAGTTCAATGTCAATTTGGATAGACAGAACTACTTTAGGGAACTTCAAATGCTTTTCTTACCGTGGAGAGATGAACAGACGGAATTAGTTCAAAGAAATTGCGAGGAAATTTATAATCAAAATAAAGATTCCATTAGGACTTCCTTTTGTCAATATAATGTGTTAGAAGATTTAGAAGACGCGCTTGGAAGGGCCATGGAAAATGAGTAAGTTAGTAAGGAAAATATAGAAAATCTGGCAGTTTTAGTTAATGAGTATAGGGTTTTAGCTTTTCCTGAGATAAATTCTCAAATAAATGTTTTAAATATAAATGCAGATAGTAATATAGAAGAATCGGATGATACTATCCGAGTAATAAAGTTCCCGCCAATTATATCTATTGAAAATTTAGCAACTATAGTTAGATCACTTAATCTGAAGCAAAAAACATTCTATAGCCATGTTTTTCACAATGCAAAGCATAATAACATTTTCCAGGAGTTTGTAGGTGGCGGAGCAGGTGTTGGCAAAAGTAGGCTTATATCAGCAATTTTTCAATCCCTGTCACATTTTTATAATCGTAGGCCTGGTTGCGACCCCACAACTGCAAGAATTGTACTGTGTACACCTGCAGGAAAAGCAGCATTTGGAATTGGGGGTTCCACCCTTCATTCCATGTTTTCACTTCCAGTGAACCAGTCCGGGTCGTCATTTAAAGATTTAGGTGCAAATTTGTTAAACACCCTGCGTTCGAGATTCATTGATCTCATACTTCTTATAATTGACGAAATTTCAATGGTCGGTGCCAAAATGTTATCCCAATTGGATAGTCGTCTCAAATAAATTTTTAATAACAGAAATGTTTCATTTGGAGGAATATCTGTAATAGTTTTCGGCGATCTCAGACAACTACGTCCTGTAGGAGATCGATGGATATTCCAATCCACTATCCATTATGGATCTTCTCTGTGGGATAGTTTTCAGTTTTTTGAACTCATAGAGATAATGCGACAGAGAGACGACCAATCCTTTGTAAAAGCACCTAATAACATGGCATCCGGTCAAATGTCGTCAGAGGATAATAGTTTGTTTAGGTCCCGAATTTTCAATTTCTCGTCAATGGAGCCACAGGCGTTTTAATGGAAGTAGGTTTCAATGTATCCAATTCCCCTCATATTCTTTGGATAAAATTTTTAGATGACAGTGTAGGAGTAAATGCTCGTGATAAGTGCCCACATCGCGTAGAGCCTTCTTGGAGCCCAGTTTTGAAAACGATTAAAAGTTTTCAGTATTTATCAAATGAGCAAATTACTATTGACCGTAATCAATATCCAGTTATACCTGCAGAAGGTATAACTATTCATAAAAGTCTGGGAGCTACATATACTAAAGTGGTGGTCCACACAATGCCTCGTATGCAACGTGAAGCTTTATATGTAGCTTGTAGTAGAGCCACAAGTGCGGATGGCCTTTTCATAGTTGGATCGTTTGACCCTCCGAAGTCTAATCGACATTCAGATGTAGAGCAAGAGCTACAAAATCTAAGAAGCATAAAGTTACTGCACACTCACTTTGACAATCTATTTGAAAATTCAATTTTCATTGTTTTTTTCCACAATACGGAAAGTTTGCACTGCCACATTAGCGATATTTGCTCCGATCAGCTAATGCTTAAATTTCAATCTTATGTTTCGTTGAGGCTTCCACATACTCAAACGAAACATATGAAATTCCTGGCTTCACCAGTGCGCCTAGATTGTCCGCAAGTAACTGGTAGACTCCGACCGAAAAGAGGCATTCTTGTATTCGTTAGGAATGAAATATTTGTGAATGTTAGTCTTTGCTCCAGTGGTCGGTCCTTTGCTAATTCCGAAAATGTGCGTTCTGCAGTATTTCAGTATGCCGTGTTAAAGTATAAGTTTTTAGGGTTATTAGTACTATATAAAAGCCCAACATATCCCCTGCAAAAGTTTAAAACAGAGTTTGAGAATTTATTTCCATGTTTAGATAATTCATTAGTGTTAGGAGATTTTAATTTTTGCCTACGATCTCTGTCAGGGTGCAGTAGGAGCATAGTTGATTTTTTAGGTAGTCATAGTTTTCGATTTTTGTTAGATTTGAACACGTCTACGACCAATAGTGATACCCATATTGATTGGGCGTTTTCAAATATTTCAGATCGCAGGGCCACGGCGCGCACTTATGAAATGGTTTATAAACTAACATAAACATATATTTATACAAATTAATATAATGTACTAACCTATGAAAAATTATGCCTTCAAAGTCGGGGCGTCCGACTTCAGCTTTTTTACTTGTTTTAAACTTGAGAGTGACTGCAATGCCTTTACCAAGACTTTGAAGAAGCAAGACTTATGTACCAGAGTTGCACGCTGGATTCTCCTTATGGAAGAGTTCCACTACTGGAAGAGTTCCACTACTGTCAAACACAGAGCTGGTTCCCGCATTCGGCACGTAGATGCTTTAAGCCGTTCCCCAATGATGAGGATTTCTGACAACCATATCCACAGCAAATTGAGATGCGTCCAGGCACAAGACGAGGAGCTGAAAGCAATTATAGATGTTCTTGCTGAAAAGGCTACACACAACAATTATTTTATGAAAGCTGGTCTATTGCACAAGATGGTCGACGACAATGAACTAATCGTGGT
The DNA here is from genome assembly GCF_003285725.1 of Scaptodrosophila lebanonensis. Taxonomy (NCBI): domain Eukaryota; kingdom Metazoa; phylum Arthropoda; class Insecta; order Diptera; family Drosophilidae; genus Scaptodrosophila; species Scaptodrosophila lebanonensis. The sequence continues at coordinate 263,965 of NW_022060619.1, forward strand.
ACCAGCAGCTTTACAACGCGAAATCATAAAACAGGCGCACGAAAGAGGACACTTCTCAACAAAAAAAAACTAAAGACGTCATTGCTAAAGAGTTCTACATTCCACAGCTTGAGGACAAAGTTCAACGACAAATAAGATGCTGCATCCCATGTATTGTGACAAACAGAAAACTTGGGAAAAAAGAAGGTGACCTCCATCCACTGCCTAAAGAAGAAGAGCCATACAGACACCCCACAAAGACGACATCGGCTAAAGAGGTGATAATCAAGGCTTCAAGCGCAAAGCTCCGTATTTGGAAATCCTATCCAAATAATATCTGAAAGGGCTCCGCCTTTACATCAGATGACTTCAAGAAATACTGCGAGAATGAGAGTATTGCACACCACACTATTACGACGTGACTGTCTCTTGCCAATGGACAGGTAGAAAGACTCTTATAATTTCAGTTCTATCAAAGTTGTCCATAGACATTTCATGTACAGAGTATAAAAATAAACTTGACCTGCCTAGGGTTCAGGGGAACCTGGATACCAAGTTTGGTCATTCTAGCTCGTGTACCTTCTGAGATCCTTGCGCTCATACAGACGGACATGGCTCTTTCGACTCGGCTTGTCACCCAGATCAATAATATATATACTTTGTGGTGTCTGCCACGCCTCCTTCTCCCTGTTCCATACATTCACACAAAACTAGTATAGCCTTTCACCCTTTGGGTACAGGATATACAAATTTAACAAAAACGGAATATGAAAATTTGGGTTGGCCATGATAGTTACACGTATAAGAGCTAACTGAATTTGGTAAAAAATTAAAAAAAAATATTGTCTTGTCATGCTGAAAATATACACTTTTTTCAAGATATATATTAAATATATTTATAAAATTTGTTCGTGCTTATTTTTAGCAAATGGTTGAAGAAAAGGAACTCGGTCAGAACCATATTCTGCGTACAAACAATGTTAGTATTCATCTGCAGGTCACGGCTTGGTATTTTAATGGATTTTGTTTGTTATTTTTGACATCTATTGTTGTAACTCTAGTGCTTAAGGTAAGACAAACTCCAAAAATAATGTCTATATGGTTCTGAACTCGTTTATTTACAGATCGAATGGAATGGCAACGCATCCGTCATTAACAAGTGTCCTTGGCATTTGCTGCTTTTATTTTTTATTTCATATGTGCTTTCTGCGGTAAGTTTTTCAGTTTTAATGGCTGTTTTGTTGAATAGCATAAAAATGGCTGTGGCCGTAGTACCTCTATATTGGATTTTGACTCCGCTGCCTTTTCTATCAGTTCCTGCTTTGCAGTCATTGTGGTCATATCGTTTTGTCAGCATTGCTGTGTTTAGCCGATTTTGCAGCATTTTATAGTTTTTCGAAAAGCCGCAGAGCAACTCGCCAAAGTGATAATGACGATGTTGAAGAAAATGAGGTCCTAGGCAGTGTTTTTCTTCCTCTCCGCGATGGCAGTGGGTTTATTAGAAAAAGGACCAAGCCGTGTATAATTCGGTATAGGAAGTTCAATGTCAATTTGGATAGACAGAACTACTTTAGGGAACTTCAAATGCTTTTCTTACCGTGGAGAGATGAACAGACGGAATTAGTTCAAAGAAATTGCGAGGAAATTTATAATCAAAATAAAGATTCCATTAGGACTTCCTTTTGTCAATATAATGTGTTAGAAGATTTAGAAGACGCGCTTGGAAGGGCCATGGAAAATGAGTAAGTTAGTAAGGAAAATATAGAAAATCTGGCAGTTTTAGTTAATGAGTATAGGGTTTTAGCTTTTCCTGAGATAAATTCTCAAATAAATGTTTTAAATATAAATGCAGATAGTAATATAGAAGAATCGGATGATACTATCCGAGTAATAAAGTTCCCGCCAATTATATCTATTGAAAATTTAGCAACTATAGTTAGATCACTTAATCTGAAGCAAAAAACATTCTATAGCCATGTTTTGCACAATGCAAAGCATAATAACATTTTCCAGGAGTTTGTAGGTGGCGGAGCAGGTGTTGGCAAAAGTAGGCTTATATCAGCAATTTTTCAATCCCTGTCACATTTTTATAATCGTAGGCCTGGTTGCGACCCCACAACTGCAAGAATTGTACTGTGTACACCTGCAGGAAAAGCAGCATTTGGAATTGGGGGTTCCACCCTTCATTCCATGTTTTCACTTCCAGTGAACCAGTCCGGGTCGTCATTTAAAGATTTAGGTGCAAATTTGTTAAACACCCTGCGTTCGAGATTCATTGATCTCATACTTCTTATAATTGACGAAATTTCAATGGTCGGTGCCAAAATGTTATCCCAATTGGATAGTCGTCTCAAATAAATTTTTATACCCTGTACCCAAAGGGTACAAGGGTACATTAGTTTAGTGCGAGTGCACATGGAACACACAGAAGGAGGCTTGGTAGACCCCACAAAGTATATATATTCTTGATCAGCATGACAAGCCGAGTCGATATAGCCATGTCCGTCTGTCCGTCTGTCCGTCTGTCTGTCCGTCTGTCTGTCTGTATGAACGCAAGGATCTCCGAAAGTATAAGAGCTAGAATAACCAAACTTGGTATACAGATTCTCCTGAGACCGAGAAAGGACGAGTTTGTTCATTTTTTCTGATCCACCCCCCCACTCCCCCCATATTAACGATTTTCTATAACTCCCGTAATTCTTGGAATTTTGAACTAAAATTTGGTAGTCACATTAGGTTAGTAATTATATAACCGTCTCATTATGATAGAATGATCGGAAAGAAAGTTATAGCCATATAACCAGGCTCAATGCACACATACATACATATGTACAAGTACACAAACACGCATAGACACGATTCTGATGTAATTGTAAATGTATGTATGCATGCATGGAATATTTTATATTTAATTAGTTAATATTTAGTTAATTAATTAAATTAATTTAGTTAATTAATTTAATTTAATTAATTAATTAATTTAATTACTTTTTTGTGGGGTGGTACAGGGTATTTAAGAGTTGAGCCTGCTCGACTTTAGCATTCCTTTCTTGTTAATAACAGAAATGTTTCATTTGGAGGAATATCTGTAATAGTTTTCGGCGATCTCAGACAACTACGTCCTGTAGGAGATCGATGGATATTCCAATCCACTATCCATTATGGATCTTCTCTGTGGGATAGTTTTCAGTTTTTTGAACTCATAGAGATAATGCGACAGAGAGACGACCAATCCTTTGTAAAAGCACCTAATAACATGGCATCCGGTCAAATGTCGTCAGAGGATAATAGTTTGTTTAGGTCCCGAATTTTCAATTTCTCGTCAATGGAGCCACAGGCGTTTTAATGGAAGTAGGTTTCAATGTATCCAATTCCCCTCATATTCTTTGGATAAAATTTTTAGATGACAGTGTAGGAGTAAATGCTCGTGATAAGTGCCCACATCGCGTAGAGCCTTCTTGGAGCCCAGTTTTGAAAACGATTAAAAGTTTTCAGTATTTATCAAATGAGCAAATTACTATTGACCGTAATCAATATCCAGTTATACCTGCAGAAGGTATAACTATTCATAAAAGTCTGGGAGCTACATATACTAAAGTGGTGGTCCACACAATGCCTCGTATGCAACGTGAAGCTTTATATGTAGCTTGTAGTAGAGCCACAAGTGCGGATGGCCTTTTCATAGTTGGATCGTTTGACCCTCCGAAGTCTAATCGACATTCAGATGTAGAGCAAGAGCTACAAAATCTAAGAAGCATAAAGTTACTGCACACTCACTTTGACAATCTATTTGAAAATTCAATTTTCATTGTTTTTTTCCACAATACGGAAAGTTTGCACTGCCACATTAGCGATATTTGCTCCGATCAGCTAATGCTTAAATTTCAATCTTATGTTTCGTTGAGGCTTCCACATACTCAAACGAAACATATGAAATTCCTGGCTTCACCAGTGCGCCTAGATTGTCCGCAAGTAACTGGTAGACTCCGACCGAAAAGAGGCATTCTTGTATTCGTTAGGAATGAAATATTTGTGAATGTTAGTCTTTGCTCCAGTGGTCGGTCCTTTGCTAATTCCGAAAATGTGCGTTCTGCAGTATTTCAGTATGCCGTGTTAAAGTATAAGTTTTTAGGGTTATTAGTACTATATAAAAGCCCAACATATCCCCTGCAAAAGTTTAAAACAGAGTTTGAGAATTTATTTCCATGTTTAGATAATTCATTAGTGTTAGGAGATTTTAATTTTTGCCTACGATCTCTGTCAGGGTGCAGTAGGAGCATAGTTGATTTTTTAGGTAGTCATAGTTTTCGATTTTTGTTAGATTTGAACACGTCTACGACCAATAGTGATACCCATATTGATTGGGCGTTTTCAAATATTTCAGATCGCAGGGCCACGGCGCGCACTTATGAAATGGTTTATAAACTAACATAAACATATATTTATACAAATTAATATAATGTACTAACCTATGAAAAATTATGCCTTCAAAGTCGGGGCGTCCGACTTCAGCTTTTTTACTTGTTTTAAACTTGAGAGTGACTGCAATGCCTTTACCAAGACTTTGAAGAAGCAAGACTTATGTACCAGAGTTGCACGCTGGATTCTCCTTATGGAAGAGTTCCACTACTGGAAGAGTTCCATTGTCATTTTAAAAAGAACAGTAGATAGGCAAGAAATAACAGAGGAAACTGCTCTAATTTTAATTTTCGGCGAAAAAGCGCGCTTAATTAGAGCAGACCCTGTGACTTGCGCTAGGTATTTCGACTTTCGGTATCGGCAAATACTGAAAGTCATGAAGAAGAGGGGGGGCGTTTTCGCTGAGCATAACGTTATTAAGTACTATTGGCGAGTTGAGTTCCAACAAAGAGGTTCTCCCCATATACATGGCATGTTTTGGCTTAAGCAGTGGACTTCGACAATGAAGCGTCTATTTCTCCAGTGATAGCCTTCATTGATCATTTCGTTACCACAGATGTAACAAATACTGACATAGCGCAGTTTATAGAATACCAAAAGCATAATCATGGGCATTCATGTATGGGAGAAGTTAGAGGCAACTCTTTTTGTCGCTTTGGTATTCCATATCCACCAATGCCCCAAACAGAGATTTTGAAGCCACTGCCGGAAGAAACTAATAACATTTCTCTTCATCGCGAAAATTTAAAGAAAATTCAAAATGTTTTAAACTTTCCTTTTGACGCTAATAGTATAAGTCACTTGAGCGTATTCGAAAATTTTCTTTCTCACGATCAAGTGAGCCTCAGTTACGATGATTATAAATATGCTAGGTCTGGTTTGAAAAAACCCCAAATTTTTCTGAAGAGAACCTTTGCAGCCATTAAAGTTAACGCTTATAATAAACACATTCTGTCAATGATAAGGGCCAACATGGATATTCAGTTTATTCTGGACCCTTATGCGTGGTGCAGTTATGTTATTCAGAAGTTTACATAAATACTTCAGTTCCAGAGCATCGAGTTAGAATGCTCAAGTCTAGACAACAGCTACAAAATTTGCCTCACTGACATTTTTGTAGTAGGCCTTCTCGACCATTATATACACCGACCAGATAGTCTCGAAGGCCTGTGTTTAGCCGATTTTGCAGCATTTTATAGTTTTTCGAAAAGCCGCAGAGCAACTCGCCAAAGTGATAATGACGATGTTGAAGAAAATGAGGTCCTAGGCAGTGTTTTTCTTCCTCTCCGCGATGGCAGTGGGTTTATTAGAAAAAGGACCAAGCCGTGTATAATTCGGTATAGGAAGTTCAATGTCAATTTGGATAGACAGAACTACTTTAGGGAACTTCAAATGCTTTTCTTACCGTGGAGAGATGAACAGACGGAATTAGTTCAAAGAAATTGCGAGGAAATTTATAATCAAAATAAAGATTCCATTAGGACTTCCTTTTGTCAATATAATGTGTTAGAAGATTTAGAAGACGCGCTTGGAAGGGCCATGGAAAATGAGTAAGTTAGTAAGGAAAATATAGAAAATCTGGCAGTTTTAGTTAATGAGTATAGGGTTTTAGCTTTTCCTGAGATAAATTCTCAAATAAATGTTTTAAATATAAATGCAGATAGTAATATAGAAGAATCGGATGATACTATCCGAGTAATAAAGTTCCCGCCAATTATATCTATTGAAAATTTAGCAACTATAGTTAGATCACTTAATCTGAAGCAAAAAACATTCTATAGCCATGTTTTGCACAATGCAAAGCATAATAACATTTTCCAGGAGTTTGTAGGTGGCGGAGCAGGTGTTGGCAAAAGTAGGCTTATATCAGCAATTTTTCAATCCCTGTCACATTTTTATAATCGTAGGCCTGGTTGCGACCCCACAACTGCAAGAATTGTACTGTGTACACCTGCAGGAAAAGCAGCATTTGGAATTGGGGGTTCCACCCTTCATTCCATGTTTTCACTTCCAGTGAACCAGTCCGGGTCGTCATTTAAAGATTTAGGTGCAAATTTGTTAAACACCCTGCGTTCGAGATTCATTGATCTCATACTTCTTATAATTGACGAAATTTCAATGGTCGGTGCCAAAATGTTATCCCAATTGGATAGTCGTCTCAAATAAATTTTTAATAACAGAAATGTTTCATTTGGAGGAATATCTGTAATAGTTTTCGGCGATCTCAGACAACTACGTCCTGTAGGAGATCGATGGATATTCCAATCCACTATCCATTATGGATCTTCTCTGTGGGATAGTTTTCAGTTTTTTGAACTCATAGAGATAATGCGACAGAGAGACGACCAATCCTTTGTAAAAGCACCTAATAACATGGCATCCGGTCAAATGTCGTCAGAGGATAATAGTTTGTTTAGGTCCCGAATTTTCAATTTCTCGTCAATGGAGCCACAGGCGTTTTAATGGAAGTAGGTTTCAATGTATCCAATTCCCCTCATATTCTTTGGATAAAATTTTTAGATGACAGTGTAGGAGTAAATGCTCGTGATAAGTGCCCACATCGCGTAGAGCCTTCTTGGAGCCCAGTTTTGAAAACGATTAAAAGTTTTCAGTATTTATCAAATGAGCAAATTACTATTGACCGTAATCAATATCCAGTTATACCTGCAGAAGGTATAACTATTCATAAAAGTCTGGGAGCTACATATACTAAAGTGGTGGTCCACACAATGCCTCGTATGCAACGTGAAGCTTTATATGTAGCTTGTAGTAGAGCCACAAGTGCGGATGGCCTTTTCATAGTTGGATCGTTTGACCCTCCGAAGTCTAATCGACATTCAGATGTAGAGCAAGAGCTACAAAATCTAAGAAGCATAAAGTTACTGCACACTCACTTTGACAATCTATTTGAAAATTCAATTTTCATTGTTTTTTTCCACAATACGGAAAGTTTGCACTGCCACATTAGCGATATTTGCTCCGATCAGCTAATGCTTAAATTTCAATCTTATGTTTCGTTGAGGCTTCCACATACTCAAACGAAACATATGAAATTCCTGGCTTCACCAGTGCGCCTAGATTGTCCGCAAGTAACTGGTAGACTCCGACCGAAAAGAGGCATTCTTGTATTCGTTAGGAATGAAATATTTGTGAATGTTAGTCTTTGCTCCAGTGGTCGGTCCTTTGCTAATTCCGAAAATGTGCGTTCTGCAGTATTTCAGTATGCCGTGTTAAAGTATAAGTTTTTAGGGTTATTAGTACTATATAAAAGCCCAACATATCCCCTGCAAAAGTTTAAAACAGAGTTTGAGAATTTATTTCCATGTTTAGATAATTCATTAGTGTTAGGAGATTTTAATTTTTGCCTACGATCTCTGTCAGGGTGCAGTAGGAGCATAGTTGATTTTTTAGGTAGTCATAGTTTTCGATTTTTGTTAGATTTGAACACGTCTACGACCAATAGTGATACCCATATTGATTGGGCGTTTTCAAATATTTCAGATCGCAGGGCCACGGCGCGCACTTATGAAATGGTTTATAAACTAACATAAACATATATTTATACAAATTAATATAATGTACTAACCTATGAAAAATTATGCCTTCAAAGTCGGGGCGTCCGACTTCAGCTTTTTTACTTGTTTTAAACTTGAGAGTGACTGCAATGCCTTTACCAAGACTTTGAAGAAGCAAGACTTATGTACCAGAGTTGCACGCTGGATTCTCCTTATGGAAGAGTTCCACTACTGGAAGAGTTCCACTACTGTCAAACACAGAGCTGGTTCCCGCATTCGGCACGTAGATGCTTTAAGCCGTTCCCCAATGATGAGGATTTCTGACAACCATATCCACAGCAAATTGAGATGCGTCCAGGCACAAGACGAGGAGCTGAAAGCAATTATAGATGTTCTTGCTGAAAAGGCTACACACAACAATTATTTTATGAAAGCTGGTCTATTGCACAAGATGGTCGACGACAATGAACTAATCGTGGTACCAGCAGCTTTACAACGCGAAATCATAAAACAGGCGCACGAAAGAGGACACTTCTCAACAAAAAAAAACTAAAGACGTCATTGCTAAAGAGTTCTACATTCCACAGCTTGAGGACAAAGTTCAACGACAAATAAGATGCTGCATCCCATGTATTGTGACAAACAGAAAACTTGGGAAAAAAGAAGGTGACCTCCATCCACTGCCTAAAGAAGAAGAGCCATACAGACACCCCACAAAGACGACATCGGCTAAAGAGGTGATAATCAAGGCTTCAAGCGCAAAGCTCCGTATTTGGAAATCCTATCCAAATAATATCTGAAAGGGCTCCGCCTTTACATCAGATGACTTCAAGAAATACTGCGAGAATGAGAGTATTGCACACCACACTATTACGACGTGACTGTCTCTTGCCAATGGACAGGTAGAAAGACTTAACGCTCTTATAATTTCAGTTCTATCCAAGTGGTCCATAGACGAACCAAACAAGTGGTACAAGTTTGTCGACAGGGTGCAGAAAACTATAAACTCAACCCACTGCAGGAGCACGTAGATGACACCGTTCGAGTTGCTAGTTGGTGTGAAGATGCGCACACAAGACAGCCTGCAGCTCAGGGAGCTGATCCACGGAGAGATGGTCCACACGTTTAACAACAACCGAGATTAACTTCGAAAAAGTGCCAAACCCCAAATAATCCGTATTCAAGAAGAAAACAAGAAGACATACAACTTGCGACGTAAGCCGGCGACTTTGTACAAGAAGGGTGATCTTGTGGCAATAAGTTGAAACCAAAGTACCGCATCATCAAAGTCAAATCTAACGATACCTACGATGTGGTCAAGGAGTTGCAAGCCGGCGATGGTCCTCGGCGCACATCCACATGCGCAGATTTCAAACCAGTTCTGGTTTAGCATTGACGACGACGACGCAGTATTCGAAACGAATGCATAGAAGGATGGCCGAGTTGTGGGATTGGTCTGGCAACGATGCACAGCCAGTTCACCACATCCCTGAAAAGACGATTAATTATCGATACAATTACGTTACGTTACGTTACGGTTACGTTATTGGCAGCGGTGGTATCTGTACGGATCCCGCAAAAATTGAATGTATCTTAAATTGGCCACCACCTAGAAATCTCAAGCAGGTTCGAGGATTCTTAGGCGTCTGTGGCTGGTATCGTCGCTTAATTAAAAATTATGCAGATTTGACATGCCCCATCACCGAAATGTTGTCATATAAAAAGAAGTTTGTTTGGACTGAAAAGCCACAGGAAGCCATGGATAGTTTGAAAACCATTTTGACTACGGCTCCCGTGTTGCAAAATCCAGATTTCGGCAAGAAATTTTATCTTCACTGCGATGCTAGTAACTTCAAAATAGGCGCTGTGCTAGTGAAATTATCTTCCGAGAGTGATAAAATGCCAATTGCTTTTATTTAAAAAAAAATGAGTCGTGCACAACGCAATTATAGGGTTACCGAACGCGAATGTCTGACTGTTATCTTAGCCATTGAAAAGTTTAGGTGGTTCTTAGAACTTCAAGAATTCGAAGTAGTCACCGATCATTCCAGAAAATGTGGCTAATGCGCCAACAAAATGCTGCTGGTAGATTGGCCCGTTGGAATTTCCGTTTGCAACCACACAAGTTTACAATTTCACATAGAAAAGGGAATGATCACGTTGTTCCTGACATACTGTCTCGAATGTAGGTCCTATAATATATTTGGAATCCGATGATCCTTGATGCAGATTATAAGGAATTGAAAGATAAATTTATTCTGCAGCAATCCAAATTTCCTGATATTAAAATTGTAAGCCAGTTTATTTACGTTAGAACTGAACATGCTACCGGAATCGAGGAACAAGAACAGGATTCTTGGAAACAATGGGTTCCAGAACGTTTAAGAGCCGATGTGCTTAGAGAAGCGTATTTTCTTCGCATTGTGGTATGCAGAAAACTATAGAAAAGCTTCGTAGAAATCTCTACTGGCCTGGTTTAACCAGAGATGTGCGGAATTACATTCGTAACTGTGACGCATGCTAGGAAAATAAAGCTCCTAATTGTATTCTTCGCCCGCCTATAGGTGCGCAAGCAGCCAGAGATGTGCGTAATTACATTCGTAACTGTGACGCATGCAAGGAAAATAAAGCTCCTAACTGTATTCTTCGCCCACCTATGGGTGCGCAAACACCAACGTGTAGACCTTTTCAAAGGTTGTACATAGATCTGCTTGGCCCATATCCTCGTAGTAAGAGCAGTCATATTGGACTATTAATAGTTCTAGACCATTTTGGTAAATTTCATTGGTTACATCCGTTGAAGAAATTTACGTCGGCTTCAGTACAAGAGTTCTTGTTAAAGCAAATATTTCACTGTATTGGAGCGCCCGAGACCATTGTAAGCGATGATGGAACGCAGTTCAAAGCAAACGACTTCAATGCGTTCTTGACAGAATTAGGCATAAAACATAAAACACTGTATTCCCCGCAAAGTAATGCTGCTGAACGTGTAAACCGTTCTCTTTTAGCTGCTATTCGGTCGTATCTTCAACAAGATCAAACCGAGTGGAATAAACACCTTACAGCCATTTCTTGCTCATTACGCTCGGCTCTACATCAATCCTTGGGATGTTCGCCATATAAAGCCCTGTTTGGTTTAGATATGATAACACATGGTTCGGATTATCGCTTGTTAAAGGATTTATCGTTGCTAGAAGAGCCAGTTGTTCCCGTAAACAGAACAGATAACTTAGCATTGCTACGCAAAGACATTAAGTCAAATATTAAAAAGGCTTATGAACGTAATGCTGCTCAATATAATTTGCGATCAAAGCCAGTTTCCTTTAAAGAAGGACAAGAAGTGTTCCGCAGAAACTTTGCACTTAGTAAGTTTTCGAAAAATTTCAATGCGAAATTAGGACCACAGTTCATAAAGTGCAGAATAGGAAAAAAAAACTTGGAAATTGCTTCTACCAACTAGAAGATTTTCAAGGTCGAGATATTGGAACTTATCATGCAAAAGATATCCGAAGCTGATTCTCGCTAATCTTCCAATCATGATTGTCATATTATCGTGTGGTGTAATGGTCGCCTGCATTAAAATTGATTTTTTTACTTTTATCGCAGCTCGGTGCTACAAAATTAGCACTGACGATAAAAAGGGCTAATATTTGTCCCAAAGCTTCAGGCCCTTATCAGTTGTATTACTCCGAAAGCTTTTGGTTGTACGACTCTGGCTTTTGGTTGGAATACAAAGCGCAACCGACTTTACGTATTTCCCTAGAATCAGACTTTAAAAGGCCTGCTCGTGCTTCAAACTCCCTCTTTGATGGACATACTTCTTAGAACCACGCCGTATCCACGCCCGCAGCCAAAATCAATTCCAAAGGGAACCTTCACTGCGGCTGGCAACACGAGGTTCCAGCGCTGAACCTAATCAGTGCTCATCCGAAGCTAAATGCGAAGCATTTGGCCTAACTATTCTACATAAAGTGCAGCGAAGTGTGAGAGCCGCGGGGATAGTATCATTTTTCCTCCCCAAAGTCGCCGTCTCCATGCTGATATTCTGTTGATGTGCCGCCCGTTTCGAAGAGAATGAGCTACAGTGTTTAAGTTCTTTTAGAGCACAGACTGTACAGACATAAGTACCTATGTACAAATTTGTCCTGGTATATTTTTTTTTGTCGTCTCCCAAAAATGCTTAGTTGAGCGACTGCATTGGTTTTTTAAAGTAAGTAAGTAAGTAATTTTTTGACCTCTTTAATGAATATCTTTCGAACGTCCTTCGAATGTTGGATTTTAAGCAATTTTTGGTCGTCAGTCAATTTGTGCGGAACAAACCGTGCGCACACCTTTCGTAAACCCAAATGTTCGGTCAAAATGCAATAATCGATAAAGATAGCACATTATAACGCCACCAGGGGGCACTAGATTCAAATAGTCCTGTTTACTTTGGAACGCCCCTTGTATATAACACACAGAAGGAGTCGTGGCAGACTCCACAAATTATATATATGTTTGATCAGGATGACAAGGCGAGTCGATATAGCCATGTCCGTCAGTCCGTCTGTCCGTCCGTCCGTCTGTCCATCTGTTTGTATGAACGCAAGGATCTCAGAAAGTATAAGAGCTAGCACAACCAAGCTTGGTATTCAGATTCTCCTAGGACCGAGAAAATAGGTTAAGTTTTTTTTCGATTTTTATTTTTTTTTTGGTGGGAAGTACAGGATATTTAAGAGTTGAGCCTGCTTGACTTTAGCATTCCTTTCTTGTTATAAGGAGTATTTAGAAGAATGAAAAGCTTAGCCCGACTGCTTATACTTTTTGAAGCATCTAGATTTAAAATTTTTTAAGTTTGAAAGTCTTGGTGAAAACCAAGGAGGTTTTGATGACGCAGACGATATGACACTATTTGGGGTACAGACATCAAAAAGAGAGTTAATTGTGTCATAGAAAAACTTGACGGCTATATTAATATCAACCACATTATACAAAAAGTACCAATTAGTTACTAAAATAACTTCATTAAGCAAAGAAAAATTAACTTTGCGAAAGCAGCGGCGTGTTTAATTAGAATTAAGTGTAGGAATAAATGTGAGATTTGAATATTATAGGGAGATTTCTAAAGTAGGGTGGTAAGTATCTTCAGGCACTGGCAGGGGTGAAGATCTACAGACAACAGACAACAAACAACAAAGAAAGGACCATCAGGCAATCCAAAAATTCAAGCTCTGCTGAGGGCACCAAATAATTATTAAAAGAGGGCTACCGCGAACACACCCACTACACCTTTTGTAAGCAAAGGGAGCTGGAAAAACAATGTGAGGTACACTGATGCCGAACCCATAAAATAATTAAATTCACAACAACAATACTAAGCACAAAAATGACAAAATTGATATAAAATGCACCAAGTTAAACAATAATACTTGAAAAGGCAAAAATAATGAAAAAATGCAGAGCGCAATCAAATTAGTCTTTCACTGACAATAACTCTCTCTCTCTCTCTCTTTATAAACTTCCCGCTTGACACCATCGTGATCAACGATCGGACGTACACCTCAAAAAGTACTTCAATTCTACAGCTAGAATAAGCAGTCAGGATGTAAGATAGATGCATGTAAACAATACACATGACAAAGAATGTTCGCCTTAATAGCTGGATTCAGCGTAGCATTGATAAGGTACCTGTTGAAACCTAAAGGAATTCTCAACGTGTCCAAAGGTGACCCCACCATGGAGTCAACACCCAGTAGCCTCAACGAACAAGAACGTTCAAATTTAAGAGGGGAAAAGTTAACAGCACAACCGTTGACTTTCCCATGCTTGAGCCAACACGCGCAGACGAATATTGCTGACGGTAGGTCTGGATGATTTCCCGTGCACGGCCAAGTGCAGTGCCACCTCCTCAGCACAGAAACAACAGGCAACGTCGTAGTCACTACTGCAAATGACGCCAGGAACGCGGCCAACACCTCTGCGACGGCGCGACGCTTTGATAAAGCTAAAATAGCTTAAGTTACCAAATAACTTTGCCAATATTGCCTTGATTTATCCCTATCATATTATATACATAAATATACATATGTATCCACATATAACCAAACATAGTATTTATTGTAATTTATGTCCTAGCTCTCAAATCGCACCAAAATAATTTGCTATTTGGTAATTAACTCTTTATAAACTTTAGAGAGTGTCTGAAGAGAAATATCATATAGTAAATAAATGTATAATTGTAAGCACAAATACTGAGCCAGCAAAGACGGGCAAGACCTGCTAGTATAATATAAATATATACACCCCGTTTACTATTTTCATATGTACTTACTTTTGTTAAAATTGTTACTGGAAACATAAAACCAATCAATAGAACTGACACAATTGACAGATCCAGACTATCAGCAAGTAGCTTGTTGTTATTTTCCGTAATATCAAAGCGTCGCAACATTACGATGGGAAAGTTCATTCCCCCGGATGCAATATGCAGATATTCTGTGCTAATATAATATTGTAGTGACATGAATCCTTCTTGAACATAGCTCGTTAAGCCACTGTCATCACCATTGTTCGATATACTGTATTGGAAGTCATCGAACGCTGAATTTGTTTTCCAGCTGTTTCCTATCCAAGTATCCTTATAGTTTCGAAGTTCAGAAGGCATAATAATAGAAAAGTCAAGCTGGATAGGGAGACCATGCAGCGATTCATCAATAGAATGAAAACAAATGCTAACTAGATAATTATCAGTAAATGCTCGACTTCTCAAATCATCACAGCTTCCATAGCTCCTAGTACTAGCTGTTCCCAATGACAGCTTTTTTAGGGCACTTTTTATAAGATATCGGAGGCCATTCGTATTATTAGGAGCAAAACCAACTATTATTTGTGGTACAAATACATTGCTTTTGAATCTAGAAGTATTTGTTTTATAAGCCAATAAAGTACTTAGTATCAAACTCACGTGGATTGTTCTTTTATCATTTTATTTCGTCGTTCACTGATCACATATAAAAGGTTTTTCCAACATGCCTCGTACGAAATGGGTTTGAATGTACTTATTTTGTTCTTTTTCAACTCAGTATTGGAGAAGCGAATAATTACCAATACTAAAGCAAATAATACTGGACTAAAAATCGATGCAAACAAATTCAACTTCTTTTCTTTTTGCTTCTTATAGTTTTTCCAGATCAAAAGGCCAAATGTATTCCACTTGTTTACTTCAGAAGACATTTTATAAATTTATAAAAACAAATTAGATTAGACAAAAAAATCATGTATAATTTTTATACAATATACCTGAAATGTACAAGGTTAGGTTTGTACAAAGTGAAAAAACTACAAAAGCTGCTTACTTGGTTTTTTTATATTTTTTCTGGGGCCAGAAATAAAGGGATTTTCCGTTAAATGGCACAACTTGCTGCATAGAGCAAGATTACAAATTGAGTAATTTTGTGATCGAATTAAACAAATGTATCTATGGTGAATTGTTGCCTTTTGGCTGTGGCGACTGCATAACCAAACAATTACCAAGGCACAAAAATTGCTGCGATGGGGTGGGTTTCTAGCCTTGGCTTTGTTCGATGTAGAATGTGCCCGGCTGGAATACTTTTTGTGGTAGTCAAAAGAATTGAAGAATGCTCGGATTTTACAAGAAAAAGAAAGCTTGTCGATGTCACAGAAGCCATAGCTACGGATCACTTGTCGGAGGCGCTGTCCATGAAATACACCAAGGATCAGGAAATAGTGACGGAACAGTCAGTGCAAGTAACACTTCATGACCAATTGGAGAAATGTCAGAGGAAGCCCAAGAGTCGAGGAACAAGGACTATAAAAAATTCAGATATTTGAACACATGCAAGACGTCACGAATAAGGCAAAACGAGGATCTCTTCAATATGTTGTCAGCCTCTTCAGATCCACTGGTTTCATCCCTTAGACATGTGAGGTCTCAAAAAGAATTAGTTAGTAATTATTCTTCGGACATGGTGAAATTATTAGATATTTCTTCGAATGTAGACGACTATTTTAAAGAAAACATATTAATGTAAATAATTGCAGCTGTCAGTACTTTATAATAAAAATTAATGTAATCATAAAATATTAACAAAATATTTTATTTTAATTTTTTTTTATGTAAAAAAAATTTTCAATATTTTTAAATTAAAAACAAATTTGTAATATTTAAACAATTTTTTGTTCAATTTTTAATTTGTTAAAAACTAAAAATATAACTTAACTGAAAATAATTGTATCATTAAATGTTTTTTATTAGTTTGATTAGGCAAATATTGCACTGGCAACAAAATCCAACTTTGAGCACACATTGCGCAGCTCCTAGATATCACAGCACAATGCGCTATGACTTGTTTTAAAGCTTAAGAATTTTTCTTTGAAACCAAATTTGAATGACGAAAATTGCTTTAGCAGTTCAGAAGATATGATTTTTGCAACGAAAAAAGTCCGAAGGTCCCACTGTGCGACGAGCCAGAGCCGGAAAAAATTCGCGTGCGCTCTCTCCTATGCCCACCATCTAGCCTGGATTATATACGTAACCCGTTACAAAGCACCCTTTATGTAGAAGCGCAAATGAAGAGAATGCAAAGAAATATTAGCGCGGGCGAGTCTGCCTATGCACGAATGTAGGCACAACCACCAAACTGCATGCCGACAAGTGCTGTGGTTGTATTTGTGTCTTTGTAAGTATGCGACCGAAAATTATGTGTTTTACACTGGCGACAATTTGTTTTGCTAATAACTTTCCTTATAATTAACCGAATTGAATAAAATTTTGAATTATATATAAATTATGTGTGCAAAGTTTGGTTTAGGTAGCATTTGAAATGTGGACGCTATTGACGAAATTCTGTAGCGGGGGAAGGGGGGGAAAATTAAAAAAAATAAAATAAACTCGTCCTTTCTCGGACCTAGGAGAATCTGGATGCCAACTTTGGTTATTATAGCATTTATAGTTTCTGAGATCCTTGCGTTCATCCAGACGGACAGACGGACGGACGGACATGACTAGATCGATTTCTCTCGTCATGCTGATTCAGAATATATATACTTTATGGGGTAGGAGATGCTTCCTTCTGCAAAAATTTGATCGATTGTACCTTTCTCGGTATTCGAACTCACGTAAAGGGTGTATAATTGCACATTTACATAGCAATTGCGTCTGTGTGAGTGTATGTATGCCTATGCGCATCTATTCGTGTCTGTGTAAACAAGTGTGCAATCAACCAAAGCACCAGCATCAACAACAGCCGCGGGCAGAGCTGAAGCAGCAAATATATTTATGGCTATAACTTCTTGTTAAATCGGTCTATCATACTGAAACTTGGCACACGGACACATAATAACCAACTGGGCGTATTTCCAAAATTTTAGTTCCAAACCCAAGAATTACATGAGTTAGAGAAAATCGCGATTTGCATGGGAGAGGGGGAAGGGAGGGAAATTCCAAAATGTGAATTTTCTGCGTATTTACATAAGGCATCTTGGACTAAAATTTGGTGTTCCTAGGTCTTATAGTCTCCGAGATATAGGCGATTATACGAATTGAAAATTGGGAAAACCCCCATAGGGGGGAAATGGGGGGGAAAATAAAAAAATAAAATAAACTCGTATAGAATACACACATAACGCATCTTTGTGCAAAATTAGGTGTCTCTATCTCTTATAGTCTCTGAGATCCAGGTGTTCATACGGACGGACAGACAGACAGACAGGGCTAGATCAACTCGTCTCGTCATGCTGATCAAGAATATATATACTTTGTGGGGTCTGTTAGGTACAAATCTTGGCTGTATATAGTTTCTATTGGACCCTGTATCTATTAATATTTTGAGCAATTGTCCACTCCCCACCTTACATTCGAAATATGGTGGTATGGTGTTCATTCTAAAAAATGAGGGATGCCTGTTCGTCCTTATTGTCCGCCTGTTCTGTGTTGACCTGTTCTTAAAATTCGTCCAGACTTTCGTCAAAATCGTTTTTCGTCTCGTATTCTGCAATTTCTTGTTCATACTCTGTTTCCGTTGAGTATGCTTCTCGGGAAGGGTGGTCTTTTTCCGAGTTCGAATTGTGGTCGAAATATTCTGGGATATTGGGAAATTTGTTTGAAGTTGTTCTGTCCGTTGTAACCTGTTTCGTACTGTGGGAGATTCCGTGGAGGAATTGGTGGAGGTGGTTGATACCTCTGAATATTTAGTTCGTCCTTAGTGTTTTGGTAAGGAATGACCATGGTAGGGAGGGCAGTTCACCTCATTAACACTTGAGGGTCGAGGTTCACCTCATTAACACCTGAGGATCGCAATTTCCGTTTTATGTTTGTTTTCCCTCTCTCTATCCTGTGTGTATTACCGCAACTTTTCCACTTGTCTGCACTTGTTCTTTTGAAAGAAATATATATGTATAGGCAAATCATAGGCAAGAAGCAAGATCACCACCCCACTTGCCGACGCACAGTGGGGCCTTAGGCCGAAACAGCTTGCGAAAATCAAAATTTTCATGAACTCTTCGGGAGTAATGAATAAACGTGTCTAATAGTTTTTTTTGCAAAGATTACGAAAATCTTACTCTCAAAAAAATCGGAATTATAGTTTAGGACATATGTGCACTCAAAGTCGACCCTTTTTTAAGCTCGCAACAATTAATTCAATTTGATGCAAATACTTCATCTTTCAGTTATAATATTAGCTAAGTTATGAAACGAATCATTGATGTTTTGATTTGTATTGCTAGATGAATTAATTTTATGCATTATTTAATAAAAACTATGTCTTTCGTATTTGTAGTTATCTAGAAAACGTTATTTTTTAAACTACCTATTTTTAGGGTGTTTTTCAACTTTGATGGAAAATAAAAAAAGTACCCAAAAGTACCTCGCCCATATTTTCAAAATATGTTCCTTAAATATTCTTTTACCTAACGCAATAAAACTTTCATCCGCCCGGATCCGCCGGTGTGCACCAGAGCAAAAAGAGTGCCGCAACTTCGGAAAAAAATCAGCGAAAAAGGCGCTGCCGCGGGTATAAGAAGAAGAATGCATTGCAGGTAGATTCGCTGTAACGGCTATTAGGAACATTGTATTTAGCATTATGGATACAAAAATATACCTATGCGGTCCTATTTGATCCACATTTAATATTGTGCAACCAAAATTATGCATAACATTTATTACAGGTAGTGTAATTTACAATATCAGGTGAAGGTCTTGCAATCTTTTTGACCCTTTCATGAATTGTAATTTCTTTGCTTTAAAGCATTTGAACAGGCAAAAAGAGGTTTTAGTTTATTATCTTAGGTATGCGTTTGACTTAAAAAGCAATCAGTTGTGTCTAACTAGCAGTGAATAGTATTTTTAAAGTGATTTTTCTTTAACATGGCTGTGCAAAATGCAACATTATTTGATCTATTTAGGAATTCCAATGATGAGAAGGAATTTGAAGAAGCTGTTCTGAAAGAGCTGTATGATGCTCTGGAAAGTGCAGATCAGCAAAAAATGTTGAGAAATAAGCTTAAATTAATTTATTCTAAAATCAAACAGAAATGGATAAGCGTAGGATATAGCAAGCAGAAATTTGATTTAAAATATGAAATCTGGCTATCAACGACTACGTACTTGGATACATCAATGGACGAGCCAGAGGAAGACCAACGAAATCCATTGAAGAATGCTCGGATTTTACAAGAAAAAGAAAGCTTGTCGATGTCACAGAAGCCATAGCTACGGATCACTTGTCGGAGGCGCTGTCCATGAAATACACCAAGGATCAGGAAATAGTGACGGAACAGTCAGTGCAAGTAACACTTCATGACCAATTGGAGAAATGTCAGAGGAAGCTCAAGAGTCGAGGAACAAGGACTATAAAAAATTCAGATATTTGAACACATGCAAGACGTCACGAATAAGGCAAAACGAGGATCTCTTCAATATGTTGTCAGCCTCTTCAGATCCACTGGTTTCATCCCTTAGACATGTGAGGTCTCAAAAAGAATTAGTTAGTAATTATTCTTCGGACATGGTGAAATTATTAGATATTTCTTCGAATGTAGACGACTATTTTAAAGAAAACATATTAATGTAAATAATTGCAGCTGTCAGTACTTTATAATAAAAATTAATGTAATCATAAAATATTAACAAAATATTTTATTTTAATTTTTTTTTATGTAAAAAAAATTTTCAATATTTTTAAATTAAAAACAAATTTGTAATATTTAAACAATTTTTTGTTCAATTTTTAATTTGTTAAAAACTAAAAATATAACTTAACTGAAAATAATTGTATCATTAAATGTTTTTTATTAGTTTGATTAGGCAAATATTGCACTGGCAACAAAATCCAACTTTGAGCACACATTGCGCAGCTCCTAGATATCACAGCACAATGCGCTATGACTTGTTTTAAAGCTTACCCAAATTTGAATGACGAAAATTGCTTTAGCAGTTCAGAAGATATGATTTTTGCAACGAAAAAAGTCCGAAGGTCCCACTGTGCGCCGTCGAGGGATATCAAGGGAAAAAACGAAGCCGCCCCTACAAACGCAGAAGCAGTCAGACGACATGTTTATTTTATTGCAAGTAGATTTAAGTAATAAACTAGGAGTATTACAATGCAAATACCACATTGTGAAACAAAGATTGTGAGAAAAGAATTGGCGCATGAATATAGAGAAAATTTTTTTTTTAAATCTGACATACAGAAAAAAAAGAGTTTAAAGTAAATTGTTTGATTTATTTTAATTTCGTTAATGAAATAAAAATAGAATTTGAAATATTATAGATTCAGTGTGCAACTAAGGTGATTGAATAAAATACCGTAAAACCATCAAATACTACGTCTAACCTGCGTTGACAAAGGAAATTTTTTTTTTTCGAGTAGTCTAATATAACTCAATCTTGCGAATCCTTAAAAATAAGGACCCTCCAGGATAGAAGAGGAAGAGGAAAAATAAGGACCGAATTCAAACATTATAAAATATATACACTGGTTCATAAACTTAAGGTATAAGAAAAAATACCCAAAGTAAAAATAATTTTTACAAATAGATAAAGTAAAGTATAACTAACAAGAGAGAACGCTACAGTCGAGCAAGCCCGACAGTGTAATACCCTGTACCCAGGTAAACTTCCGTCACTGAGTTATATGCGCCCATAGCAGCAGCAAAAAGAGGAAGAAGAAGAGCGAACTTGTTGCTGCAGTTTGAAGGGGTTGCACTGGGGAGAATTTGTTTTGCTAATAACTTTTCTTAGAATTAACCGAATTGAATAAAATTGTATACAACAGTAGACAATTATATATTAATTATGTGTGCAAAATTTGGTTTAGGTAGCATTTGAAATGTGGACGCTATTGACGAAATTCTGTAGCGGGGGAAGGGGGGGAAAATTAAAAAAAATAAAATAAACTCGTCCTTACTCGGACCTAGGAGAATCTGGATGCCAACTTTGGTTATTCTAGCTTTTATAGTTTCTGAGATCCTTGCGTTCATCCAGACGGACGGACAGACGGACAGACGGACGGACATGTCTAGATCGATTTCTCTCGTCATGCTGATCAAGAATATATATACTTTATGGGGTCGGAGATGCTTCCTTCTGTATGTTACATACTTTGCACAAACCTAATATACCCTTTTTACCCTACGGGTACAGGGTATAAAAAGTTGTTTCACAGTTAAGTTAAGGAAAGGAAAAAATTGTTTAAAAGCAAAAAAAAAAAACTGACAAATTAATGCTATTAAGGAAGCATCGCCTAACAAAAAAATAAGAAACAAAGAAATTTTGCTCACATCTATATATATAAAACAGTTTGTCCTGACTGACTGACTGACTGACTGACTGACTGATTGGCAATCAACGCATAGCCCAAACGGTAAGAGCTAGGAAGCTGAAATTTGGACACAAGATCTCTCTTATAGTGAAAGTGAGCACTAAGAAGGGGTTTCGGAAAATTCGAGCTCCAAAGGGGGGAAAACGAGCTCCAACGTTTGTATGAAAAATCTACAATTTTTATCCGATTAACTTCAAACTTAGTTTGTATACTCTCACAAAGAATACAAAAAAAACTGTATACTTGGATTTTCAATATTTTTCCTGGGGCATGAAAAAGGGGGGGTTTTCCGTGGAAAAATTGAAACACAATCAACACCCCACAGCCCAAACGGTAAAAGCTAGGAAACTGGGCTCAAGTATCCTATCATGGTGTAGATGCGCACTAAGAAGGGATTTTGGAAAATTCGAGCTCCAAAGGGGGGAAAAGTAGCTCCAAAGTTTGTTTGAAAATTCTGCATTTATTTATAATCTATAAAAGAATACAAACAAAACTGCATACTCGGTTTTTCGAAATTTGTGTTGGAGCTTGAATTATTGGGGTTTTAATATTTATTCATTTTTTCAAATGAAAAGTTTGTGTTATAAATTTTGTCCGATCAATTTCAAATTTGGGTAATATAATCTACGTAACTAAAATTACAACTTTGCATTTAACGATTTTTAAAATATGCATTTTACAAATGCAGGCAGAACAAACAATACAAAATATCAAACAGTTGGGGACAACTAAGTATACATACACATATACAAGCAGCTGTTCGTGTAGTTGCGTGCAAACGGTTGAAGTAGCCAAAGCAAAATGTGAGACACTAATGTGTGAATGTTCATTTGTACAAATGTATGTACATATATACATACATACATATGTATAAAAGTACATTCGTCTTGCACTGACAGGGCAAGAAATGTTAATTAATTAAAAATTATTAACATTATAACATAAACATTTTTATGTTATTTTTTCTTTGTTTAGTACATTTGGCATAAGGGATTTTAGGACAACGGACTACGAGAGCGTACGCAGGTTGGGCAGGGGGGACATTGCTCCCCTTAGAAAGAATTTCGCATTATGAATTACACCAGCACCATATGTATTACATACGTACATTCATATATACATACGTCTGTATGTATAGTATGTACATATGTACATCAATAAGTATGTATGTACGTACATACATTCTTATATACATATATAGGTTTGTATGTATGCAGTGGGCCATCGAACACTGTTGTTTAATTGTAATAAATAGTGTTCTATGTTTTCAAATCAAAATTTTTAAAACAACAACAACAAGTTATTGGCTCGCAAAACTTCTTTCGTTTTGATAATTTACGGCTGTTAATTGCATACGAAAAATGCCAAAAGTTTACAGTTACCGTACACACACAAATACATTTGTATGTATGTATGTACATATGTGTACAGTGAACAATCGAATACAGTATTATAATCAATAACTCTCAAACGATGTTTTTCGATGTATTTGTATTCGACATGTATTACGATATATCAACACAAGTATCGATATTTTCGATATATCGCATTTAATTTTATTATTGGGGTTTTAATATTTATTCACTTTTTCAAATGAATAGTTTGTGTTATAAATTTTGTCCGATCGATTTCAAATTTGGGTAATGTAATCAACATTATATCAACAAATTGGCATTCAACGATTAAAATATAGCAATATGTTTTTTACTTGCCATATATCAAATATCAAATAGTTGGGGACATCGCATACAAACACAAAGTTTACAGTTACCGTCGCTAAGCAACGACTGCGTAAGCGATAGTAAAGCAGAAACCGAATAACGGAGCTACGCATATTCTGCTTCGCATTGCGGGCAGATGTATGTATGTATGTATATGATTTGTTCTTATTGATCTCAATAAATAATTAGATTTTATTATTTAAATATTCTGCTTATTGCATTCAAACTTCGATATTTTGATGGTATCGGTGGCTTCAACTATCGAAAGTTTTACTCTAGCAAATTGAGATGAGAATTGTCAGTGCTTTTTGATCGTGGCTCATCGCTGCACGGCATTGCCGTGTTTCATATTCCGAGTTTGTGCGTGACCGTATTGACTCAATATGACACGAAAAGGCTCAAATGTGAATTTAAAATTAGGATATACCCTTATAATTATTCCCCCTTTTTTGCAAATCGTCTATCTTAAAACGTTGCGTTATCTCTATATATAAAACAGTTTGTCCTGACTAATTGGTGATCAACGCACAGCCCAAACGGTAAAAGATGAAATTTGGACTCAAGTATCTTTTCATAGTATCCATCATAGTGTAGGAGCACACTAAGAAAGGCTTTTGGAAAATTCTAGCTCCAACGGGGGGGAAAACGAACTTTAAAAAATATTAGTTATAGTGGTCATGTTCGTTGAACGAAATAGTTTGGCAAGAACAAAAATGTAACGGACTACTGAACAATTTTTTGTCAAGAACAGAAAATGTTCATTTAAATACCTTAAATGCCTTCCTACTGGTAACTTATAAGGTGAAAACATATGGGTAGGTTATGCACACACAAAATAAATACAATTGGAAACATTATATTGAGCCGGGTTAAGACGGGCAATACCTGCTAGTATAAACCATATATTACATATTCATATCATAAGTATAACTTAAAGGTTGTTTCACAGTTAAGTTAAGGAAAGGAAAAAAATGTTTAACAGAAAATAACCGACAAATTTATGCTATTAAGGAAGCATCGCCCAACAAAAAATTAAGAAACAAAGAAATATTGCTCACATATAAACCATATACAAGTATTACATATTCATATCAGAAGGTGAACAACTGGGAGGAGAATCAGTTAGAAACCAGGAACGTAGACACGTACGAAGACAAGTAGAATTTGAGCAAAATAGGAACATGAACAAACAAGTTAAACAACAGATGCAGGAGTTCATGAATGAAGCATAGGCACAGCAATTGCCAGTCTTAGTACAGCAGCTTACGGATCGCTCCACTGACTTTACTGACGGACCCAGTCAGACTATAGATCCTAGATATCGCGCTAACCTGACAGATCTGGGATGCCTTACACTTCACTTTGCAGACAAACGAGACTCAGGGAAGTTAGAATATCAGATGACTGCTATAGTACAGAATGGGCATCAAACGGTAGAAGAATTTTACAAAGTCGGTTATATAAACATTTGTCTCTTATTCTGAATAAGATTGGATAAATGGGGCTTGGAAAAGAAGCGGAAATGGTAATGACGAAGTCTTATAGAGACAAAGCGTTGGATACCTTTATACGCGGGCTACGTGGAGATTTATCTCGACTACTCGGTATGAAGGAGCCGACAGATCTACCAACTGCTCAAGCGAGAAAACCAGACTTATCGAACTGGACTGACCAATGGTAGACTACAGAACTCAACTTTTAGACAAGGAGAACAACGTACAAGACCGATATCAGGGTATCAATTGATGTTACACCAAAATATTCAGAGGTATCAACCACCTCCACCAATTCCTCCACGGAATCTCCCACAGTACGAAACAGGTTACAACGGACAGAACAACTTCAAACAAATTTCCCAATATCCCAGAATATTTCGACCACAATTCGAACTCGGAAAAAGACCACCCTTCCCGAGAAGCATACTCAACGGAAACAGAGTACGAACAAGAAATTGCAGAATACGAGACGAAAAACGATTTTGACGAAAGTCTGGACGAATTTTAAGAACAGGTCAACACAGAACAGGCGGACAATAAGGACGAACAGGCATCCCTCATTTTTTAGAATGAACACCATACCACCATATTTCGAATGCAAGGTGGGGAGTGGACAATTGCTCAAAATATTAATAGATACAGGGTCCAATAGAAACTATATACAGACAAGATTTGTACCTAACAGACCCCACAAAGTATATATATTCTTGATCAGCATGACGAGACGAGTTGATCTAGCCCTGTCTGTCTGTCTGTCCGTCCGTATGAACCCCTGGATCTCAGAGACACCAAATTTTGCACAAAGATGCGTTATGTGTGTATTCTATACGAGTTTATTTTATTTTTTTATTTTCCCCCCCATTTCCCCCCTATGGGGGTTTTCCCAATTTTCAATTCGTATAATCGCCTATATCTCGGAGACTATAAGACCTAGGAACACCAAATTTTAGTCCAAGATGCCTTATGTAAATACGCAGAAAATTCACATTTTGGAATTTCCCTCCCTTCCCCCTCTCCCATGCAAATCGCGATTTTCTCTAACTCATGTAATTCTTGGGTTTGGAACTAAAATTTTGGAAATACGCCCAGTTGGTTATTATGTGTCCGTGTGCCAAGTTTCAGTATGATAGACCGATTTAACAAGAAGTTATAGCCATAAATATATTTGCTGCTTCAGCTCTGCCCGCGGCTGTTGTTGATGCTGGTGCTTTGGTTGATTGCACACTTGTTTACACAGACACGAATAGATGCGCATAGGCATACATACACTCACACAGACGCAATTGCTATGTAAATGTGCAATTATACACCCTTTACGTGAGTTCGAATACCGAGAAAGGTACAATCGATCAAATTTTTGCAGAAGGAAGCATCTCCTACCCCATAAAGTATATATATTCTGAATCAGCATGACGAGAGAAATCGATCTAGTCATGTCCGTCCGTCCGTCTGTCCGTCTGGATGAACGCAAGGATCTCAGAAACTATAAATGCTATAATAACCAAAGTTGGCATCCAGATTCTCCTAGGTCCGAGAAAGGACGAGTTTATTTTATTTTTTTTAATTTTCCCCCCCTTCCCCCGCTACAGAATTTCGTCAATAGCGTCCACATTTCAAATGCTACCGAAACCAAACTTTGCACACATAATTTATATATAATTCAAAATTTTATTCAATTCGGTTAATTATAAGAAAAGTTATTAGCAAAACAAATTCTCGCCAGTACAGCCCCCCAACCCCCCCCCCCCCCCCGCCATCAAACTGCAGCAACAAGTTCGCTCTTCTTCCTCTTTTTGCTGCTGCTATGGGCGCATATAACTCAGTGACGGAAGTTTACCTGGGTACAGGGTATTACACTGTCGGGCTTGCTCGACTGTAGCGTTCTCTCTTGTTATTAAATATAGCTGATCCGGTGATATATTAAATATCGCCTGTAAACATTTTAGGGAATCCGACCTGATCTAGAATTGGTCGTGGTTTTGTAAAATTGTTTCATATCGTTGTAACAATTTAGCTGTTCGATGTAAAACACATAATTTTCGGTCGCATACTTACAAAGACACAAATACAACCACAGCACTTGTCGGCGTGCAGTTTGGTGGTTGTGCCTACATTCGTGCATAGGCAGACTCGCCCGCGCTAATATTTCTTTGCATTCTCTTCATTCGCGCTTCTACATAAAGGGTGCTTTGTCATGTGCTTTGTAACGGGTTACGTATATAATCCAGGCTAGATGGTGGGCATAGGAGAGAGCGCACGCGAATTTTTTCCGGCTCTGGCTCGTCGGCAAGTGGGGTGGTGATCTTGCTTCTCGCCTATGATTTGCCTATACATATATATTTCTTTCAAAAAAAAAGATGCGTGCAGACAAGTGGAAAAGTTGCGGTAATACACACAGGATAGAGAGAGGGAAAACAAACATAAAACGGAAATTACGATCCTCAGGTGTTAATGAGGTGAACCTCGACCCTCAGGTGTTAATGAGGTGAACTGCCCTCCCTACCATGGTCATTCCTTACCAAAACACTAAGGACGAACTAAATATTCAGAGGTATCAACCACCTCCACCAATTCCTCCACGGAATCTCCCACAGTACGAAACAGGTTACAACGGACAGAACAACTTCAAACAAATTTCCCAATATCCCAGAATATTTCGACCACAATTCGAACTCGGAAAAAGACCACCCTTCCCGAGAAGCATACTCAACGGAAACAGAGTATGAACAAGAAATTGCAGAATACGAGACGAAAAACGATTTTGACGAAAGTCTGGACGAATTTTAAGAACAGGTCAACACAGAACAGGCGGACAATAAGGACGAACAGGCATCCCTCATTTTTTAGAATGAACACCATACCACCATATTTCGAATGTAAGGTGGGGAGTGGACAATTGCTCAAAATATTAATAGATACAGGGTCCAATAGAAACTATATACAGCCAAGATTTGTACCTAACAGACCCCACAAAGTATATATATTCTTGATCAGCATGACGAGACGAGTTGATCTAGCCCTGTCTGTCTGTCTGTCCGTCCGTATGAACACCTGGATCTCAGAGACTATAAGAGATAGAGACACCTAATTTTGCACAAAGATGCGTTATGTGTGTATTCTATACGAGTTTGTTTTATTTTTTTTATTTTCCCCCCCACTTCCCCCCTATGGGGGTTTTCCCGATTTTCAATTCAATTCAAATCGCCTATATCTCGGAGACTATAAGACCTAGGAACACCAAATGTTAGTCCAAGATGCCTTATGTAAATACGCAGAAAATTCACATTTTGGAATTTCCCTCCCTTCCCCCTCTCCCATGCAAATCGCGATTTTCTCTAACTCATGTAATTCTTGGGTTTGGAACTAAAATTTTGGAAATACGCCCAGTTGGTTATTATGTGTCCGTGTGCCAAGTTTCAGTATGATAGACCGATTTAACAAGAAGTTATAGCCATAAATATATTTTCTGCTTCAGCTCTGCCCGCGGCTGTTGTTGATGCTGGTGCTTTGGTTGACTGCACACTTGTTTACACAGACACGAATAGATGCGCATAGGCATACATACACTCACACAGTACAAAGGCCGGACGGGCTATATTCCAACCCCTACCGCATCGGCGGCGTACCTGATTGGGGCTCTGGCGACCGAGCAGGGGCGGGATAACCCCCATCCTGTCAAGAAGAAATTCCTGACCACCGAGGGAACTCGCTAAGAACCTGCCTCGATGACAGACGCACAACCGCATGGGCTGCAGAAGGTGGCTCCCACCGACCAGCCACCGGGGGCGCAACAATTGCAAGAATCACACCGTAGCACACAGGGCGGTAACGGGACAGCACAACCAAAGTCCCACTTGGAGGCGCCTCTCCCATTTTCGCAAGGTCCTCCGCTGGCTACCTTAGGTGACGAGCTTTGGCTTAAAACCAATGAAATGGTAACCGGCGTGAACCCTTTCGCGCGTAGGTCCTTGGTGGCCAGATCACCACCAAAGTCAGCTCCACCGTCAGTGGCCCTTCAGAGCTTCCCACTACTATGCTCACCTTCAGCATCTTTGTGCGTAGCAAACTCAGCCGAGCCGGCAAACACGCCATTTTCAACGCCTCTGGCAACGACATTGCCTACAACGCCTTTACCGGCCTCGCCTCTGCCGGCAGAAACGGTGCCAAACGGCCTTCCAGCCCAACCAACCGCCGCCCAGACAGAGATGCAGGAGCTGGGTACCCACTTGCAGTCCGTTTGCCGCCTTTTCGAAGGCCAACATAAGCGTCACGTCAACCAGCAGGACAAAGAGCTGTTTGCAGAAATGTTGAGGCTGTATAGCTCGATATACAGCAAGATCGACTGGTCAGGCACTGGAGTGAAGCCGTCCTACAGCGAAATCGGCGTACAAACAGCAGAGCCCTGGCCTAAAGTGTCCAGTCAACCACAAACGGGCACCCCGAAAAGGCTTAGAGACCCCAGGAGCACCCAGCGCGCTACCCCCGCCAAAAAAACACAAGATGCGGGACCAGAAGCCTGCCACCGCATCGCAAACTACGAGTGACCAGGCCCCCGCCTCCCTGCCGAAGGACTTCGCACCGGCAGGGAAGGGAAATGGCAATCCTACCGATTCCACTCTCGCTCCCAAGGCCAATGCCTGGACGAAGGTCCACCGCCAGGCTCGGACAAAGCCCAGCAGACCGGATGCTATCATAGCCAAAGGTGTAGGGGAAGCCCAGTATGCTGATATATTAAAGGCAGTAAAATCAGCACCAGATTTGCAGCCATTAAAGAACGACATTCAGAGCATCAGAAGAACGGGCAACGGCAGTCTGCTTTTACAAATGAGCAGATCACCGTCCCATGACATTGGGAGGCTGCACGAAGCTGTGGAGGCGGCATTACAGGGCATGGCTGTAGTCAAGCCGCTAGTGGAGGAGACCCAGCTGGAGATCCGGGATCTGGACGAGCTGGTCACGAAAGAGGAGATTCTGGAAGCGCTCAGGTCAATTGGAGAGGACTTTAACATCGGTTCAGATGCAATAAAGTCAATACGCAAGGTGAACGGCGGACAGCAGATAGCTTTACTATCGCTCCCTGTGGAGAAGGCAAGAGTGCTGATAGAAGCAGGGAAAGTACGGGTAGGATGGGTTATCTGCCGCATCCGAGGAGTTATCCGACCAACACGTTGCTTCAAATGCCTCGGCTTCGGTCACATGGCAGCAAGGTGTAACAGCGTTGAGGACCTTAAAGATGCCTGTTACAGGTGCGGTGAAAAGGGGCATCTAGCCAGAAGCTGCGCAAACAGTCCGAAATGCTTGTTGTGCGCAAAGAAGAGTCTACCATCGACTGACCACGCCACTGGCAGCTTCAAATGTCCGGCATACAAAGAGGCCGTAAGACAAACAAGATGCTAAGGATCCTTCAGCTCAACCTCAACCATTGCATCGCAGCGCAGGACCTGCTGCTGCAGACAATCAACGAGGAGATCATCAGCCTGGGGATACTAAGTGAGCCATACAAAACCAGCAGTAGCAACAAATGGGCCGCGGATCTGTCCGGTAAGGCTGCTCTTTGGCTCTGTGGTTCTATAGAGCTCACCTTTTCAGAACCAAAAGCTGGAAACTTCTTTGTGAGAGCTAAAGTTGCAGACCTGTGGGTCTACAGCTGCTATCTTCCACCCAGTCTATCTCTGTCGGAGTTTGCTGCGGCTTTAGACGCTTTAGTAGACGACGCCAGGGGACGTAGTCGAGTCATAATAGGCGGAGACTTTAACGCATGGGCAGTTGAATGGGGCAGCAACGTCACTAAAGCTCGAGGTCGCATAGTGCTTGAAGCTTTTTCAGGGCTGGATCTGACGCTTCTGAATACTGGGTCGCGACACACATTCAGCAGAGCAGGTATCGGTTCCATTATCGACCTGACGTACGCAAGCAGCTCCCTCCACAGCCATACCAAGTGGACTATAAGCGACGCTTATACGGCAAGCGACCACGTGGCCATCATAGTTACAGTCGGCGATACATCTCGCAACCCTACGAATCCACCGCCCGACAACGTGGCATACAAGCTGGAGTCATTCTGCCCAGCTTCATTTGCGAGAGCCCTTAGCGGCTTTTGCCTCTCCGGGGACCCGCAGACCATGGCTCTAGACGCCGCGTCCCAAATTCGAGCTGCATGCGACGCCAGCATGGTTAGACGCTCGACGTACAGGCGCCACCACGTCCCAGTTTACTGGTGGAATAATGACATCGCAGCATTACGCAGATCATGCATCAGTGCAAGGAGAGGGGCCCAGAGAGCACGTGGTTCGCCCTTGTTCTCGCTCAGGCAGGATACCTACCGGGAGTCTAGGCGACTGCTGAAAAAGGCTATCTCAGCAAGCAAGAAGAGATGTTTTTTAGAGCTGTGCGACTCCGCAGAACAGGATCCCTGGGGGAAGGCGTATAAGCTGGTAGTAAAGCGCATTCATGCTGGCGGACGCGGTGCGCCCCTGGATGCCGAGAACCTCGCTCGGATTGTCGCAACTCTTTTCCCCTCGAGACCAGAGACGCCAGTGCTGATACCACACACCACAGAAGCACTACCGCCCACCATTGATGACGTCACGACGGATGAAGTGATACTAGCCGCTCGCAGCCTGAAGCCCAACAAAGCGCCGGGCCCAGACGCAATACCGAACCGCGCCCTCAAGCTGGCATTGTGCATGCACCCCGAGACGTTCGCCGCTTTCTTTGGAAAGTGCATCAGAGAAGGAATATTCCCAGATTGCTGGAAGGTGCAGAACCTAGTCCTGCTGCCAAAACCTGGCAAGCCATCTGAAGACCCCTCGTCGTACAGGCCGATTTGTCTCCTGGACTCAATCGGTAAGGTGCTGGAGAGACTGCTGTGCGTGAGACTCGAGGCAGCCATCGGCCTATCTCCAAACCAATTCGGGTTCAGGAAATCGAGGTCCACGATTGACGCAATCAGCAAAGTGGTGGACATCGCATCTAAGGCGATATCAGGCAACAGGTGGAAAGGTGGATCAAAGGAGTACTGCCTTGTGGTGACCCTCGACGTCAAAAACGCGTTCAACTCGGCAGATTGGGGATGCATCCTCAACGCACTTGCAGCTCAGGGGATACCATTGCACTTAGTACGCTCCATTAGAAGTTACCTTAGCAATCGCTTACTTAGATATCATACCTCATCAGGCACCAAAACCGTTAATGTCGTCGCCGGAGTTCCTCAAGGGTCGGTCTTAGGGCCGCTGCTTTGGAACGTCATGTACGACGGAATTCTCTGCCTTCAGTTACCGCCTGGCACGGAATTAGTGGGTTATGCAGACGACATAGCGATTGTAGGCGTTGCAAAAGAGATCAGGGCTGTGGAGGATGCATTTTGTAAAATTGTTTCATATCGTTGTAACAATTTAGCTGTTCGATGTAAAACACATAATTTTCGGTCGCATACTTACAAAGACACAAATACAACCACAGCACTTGTCGGCGTGCAGTTTGGTGCTTGTGCCTACATTCGTGCATAGGCAGACTCGCCCGCGCTAATATTTCTTTGCATTCTCTTCATTCGCGCTTCTACATAAAGGGTGCTTTGTAACGGGTTACGTATATAATCCAGGCTAGATGGTGGGCATAGGAGAGAGCGCACGCGAATTTTTTCCGGCTCTGGCTCGTCGGCAAGTGGGGTGGTGATCTTGCTTCTCGCCTATGATTTGCCTATACATATATATTTCTTTCAAAAAAAAAGATGCGTGCAGACAAGTGGAAAAGTTGCGGTAATACACACAGGATAGGGAGAGGGAAAACAAACATAAAACGGAAATTGCGATCCTCAGGTGTTAATGAGGTGAACCTCGACCCTCAGGTGTTAATGAGGTGAACTGCCCTCCCTACCATGGTCATTCCTTACCAAAACACTAAGGACGAACTAAATATTCAGAGGTATCAACCACCTCCACCAATTCCTCCACGGAATCTCCCACAGTACGAAACAGGTTACAACGGACAGAACAACTTCAAACAAATTTCCCAATATCCCAGAATATTTCGACCACAATTCGAACTCGGAAAAAGACCACCCTTCCCGAGAAGCATACTCAACGGAAACAGAGTATGAACAAGAAATTGCAGAATACGAGACGAAAAACGATTTTGACGAAAGTCTGGACGAATTTTAAGAACAGGTCAACACAGAACAGGCGGACAATAAGGACGAACAGGCATCCCTCATTTTTTAGAATGAACACCATACCACCATATTTCGAATGTAAGGTGGGGAGTGGACAATATACAACCTATACTATACTATACTATATACAGCCAAGATTTGTACCTAACAGACCCCACAAAGTATATATATTCTTGATCAGCATGACGAGACGAGTTGATCTAGCCCTGTCTGTCTGTCTGTCCGTCCGTATGAACACCTGGATCTCAGAGACTATAAGAGATAGAGACACCTAATTTTGCACAAAGATGCGTTATGTGTGTATTCTATACGAGTTTGTTTTATTTTTTTTATTTTCCCCCCCACTTCCCCCCTATGGGGGTTTTCCCGATTTTCAATTCAATTCAAATCGCCTATATCTCGGAGACTATAAGACCTAGGAACACCAAATTTTAGTCCAAGATGCCTTATGTAAATACGCAGAAAATTCACATTTTGGAATTTCCCTCCCTTCCCCCTCTCCCATGCAAATCGCGATTTTCTCTAACTCATGTAATTCTTGGGTTTGGAACTAAAATTTTGGAAATACGCCCAGTTGGTTATTATGTGTCCGTGTGCCAAGTTTCAGTATGATAGACCGATTTAACAAGAAGTTATAGCCATAAATATATTTTCTGCTTCAGCTCTGCCCGCGGCTGTTGTTGATGCTGGTGCTTTGGTTGATTGCACACTTGTTTACACAGACACGAATAGATGCGCATAGGCATACATACACTCACACAGACGCAATTGCTATGTAAATGTGCAATTATACACCCTTTACGTGAGTTGGAATACCGAGAAAGGTACAATCGATCAAATTTTTGCAGAAGGAAGCATCTCCTACCCCATAAAGTATATATATTCTAAATCAGCATGACGAGAGAAATCGATATAGTCATGTCCGTCCGTCCGTCTGTCCGTCTGGATGAACGCAAGGATCTCAGAAACTATAAATGCTAGAATAACCAAAGTTGGCATCCAGATTCTCCTAGGTCCGAGAAAGGACGAGTTTATTTTATTTTTTTTAATTTTCCCCCGCTACAGAATTTCGTCAATAGCGTCCACATTTCAAATGCTACCTAAACCAAACTTTGCACACATAATTTATATATAATTCAAAATTTTATTCAATTCGGTTAATTATAAGGAAAGTTATTAGCAAAACAAATTGTCGCCAGTACATTTAATGATACAATTATTTTCAGTTAAGTTATATTTTTAGTTTTTAACAAATTAAAAATTGAACAAAAAATTGTTTAAATATTACAAATTTGTTTTTAATTTAAAAATATTGAAAATTTTTTTTACATAAAAAAAAATTAAAATAAAATATTTTGTTAATATTTTATGATTACATTAATTTTTATTATAAAGTACTGACAGCTGCAATTATTTACATTAATATGTTTTCTTTAAAATAGTCGTCTACATTCGAAGAAATATCTAATAATTTCACCATGTCCGAAGAATAATTACTAACTAATTCTTTTTGAGACCTCACATGTCTAAGGGATGAAACCAGTGGATCTGAAGAGGCTGACAACATATTGAAGAGATCCTCGTTTTGCCTTATTCGTGACGTCTTGCATGTGTTCAAATATCTGAATTTTTTATAGTCCTTGTTCCTCGACTCTTGGGCTTCCTCTGACATTTCTCCAATTGGTCATGAAGTGTTACTTGCACTGACTGTTCCGTCACTATTTCCTGATCCTTGGTGTATTTCATGGACAGCGCCTCCGACAAGTGATCCGTAGCTATGGCTTCTGTGACATCGACAAGCTTTCTTTTTCTTGTAAAATCCGAGCATTCTTCAATGGATTTCGTTGGTCTTCCTCTGGCTCGTCCATTGATGTATCCAAGTACGTAGTCGTTGATAGCCAGATTTCATATTTTAAATCAAATTTCTGCTTGCTATATCCTACGCTTATCCATTTCTGTTTGATTTTAGAATAAATTAATTTAAGCTTATTTCTCAACATTTTTTGCTGATCTGCACTTTCCAGAGCATCATACAGCTCTTTCAGAACAGCTTCTTCAAATTCCTTCTCATCATTGGAATTCCTAAATAGATCAAATAATGTTGCATTTTGCACAGCCATGTTAAAGAAAAATCACTTTAAAAATACTATTCACTGCTAGTTAGACACAACTGATTGCTTCTAAGATAATAAACTAAAACCTCTTTTTGCCTGTTCAAATGCTTTAAAGCAAAGAAATTACAATTCATGAAAGGGTCAAAAAGATTGCAAGACCTTCACCTGATATTGTAAATTACACTACCTGTAATAAATGTTATGCATAATTTTGGTTGCACAATATTAAATGTGGATCAAATAGGACCGCATAGGTATATTTTTGTATCCATCATGCTAAATACAATGTTCCTAATAGCCGTTACAGCGAATCTACCTGCAATGCATTCTTCTTCTTATACCCGCGGCAGCGCCTTTTTCGCTGATTTTTTTCCGAAGTTGCGGCACTCTTTTTGCTCTGGTGCACACCGGCGGATCCGGGCGGATGAAAGTTTTATTGCGTTAGGTAAAAGAATATTTAAGGAACATATTTTGAAAATATGGGCGAGGTACTTTTGGGTACTTTTTTTATTTTCCATCAAAGTTGAAAAACACCCTAAAAATAGGTAGTTTAAAAAATAACGTTTTCTAGATAACTACAAATACGAAAGACATAGTTTTTATTAAATAATGCATAAAATTAATTCATCTAGCAATACAAATCAAAACATCAATGATTCGTTTCATAACTTAGCTAATATTATAACTGAAAGATGAAGTATTTGCATCAAATTGAATTAATTGTTGCGAGCTTAAAAAAGGGTCGACTTTGAGTGCACATATGTCCTAAACTATAATTCCGATTTTTTTGAGAGTAAGATTTTCGTAATCTTTGCAAAAAAAACTATTAGACACGTTTATTCATTACTCCCAAAGAGTTCATGAAAATTTTGATTTTCGTAAGCTGTTTCGGCCTAAGGCCCCACTGTGCGTCGGCAAGTGGGGTGGTGATCTTGCTTCTTGCCTATGATTTGCCTATACATATATATTTCTTTCAAAAAAAAAGATGCGTGCAGACAAGTGGAAAAGTTGCGGTAATACACACAGGATAGAGAGAGGGAAAACAAACATAAAACGGAAATTGCGATCCTCAGGTGTTAATGAGGTGAACCTCGACCCTCAAGTGTTAATGAGGTGAACTGCCCTCCCTACCATGGTCATTCCTTACCAAAACACTAAGGACGAACTAAATATTCAGAGGTATCAACCACCTCCACCAATTCCTCCACGGAATCTCCCACAGTACGAAACAGGTTACAACGGACAGAACAACTTCAAACAAATTTCCCAATATCCCAGAATATTTCGACCACAATTCGAACTCGGAAAAAGACCACCCTTCCCGAGAAGCATACTCAACGGAAACAGAGTATGAACAAGAAATTGCAGAATACGAGACGAAAAACGATTTTGACGAAAGTCTGGACGAATTTTAAGAACAGGTCAACACAGAACAGGCGGACAATAAGGACGAACAGACATCCCTCATTTTTTAGAATGAACACCATACCACCATATTTCGAATGTAAGGTGGGGAGTGGACAATTGCTCAAAATATTAATAGATACAGGGTCCAATAGAAACTATATACAGCCAAGATTTGTACCTAACAGACCAAAGACACAAGACACAAAGACACAAAGTATATATATTCTTGATCAGCATGACGAGACGAGTTGATCTAGCCCTGTCTGTCTGTCTGTCCGTCCGTATGAACACCTGGATCTCAGAGACTATAAGAGATAGAGACACCTAATTTTGCACAAAGATGCGTTATGTGTGTATTCTATACGAGTTTGTTTTATTTTTTTTATTTTCCCCCCCACTTCCCCCCTATGGGGGTTTTCCCGATTTTCAATTCGTATAATCGCCCATATCTCGGAGACTATAAGACCTAGGAACACCAAATTTTAGTCCAAGATGCCTTATGTAAATACGCAGAAAATTCACATTTTGGAATTTCCCTCCCTTCCCCCTCTCCCATGCAAATCGCGATTTTCTCTAACTCATGTAATTCTTGGGTTTGGAACTAAAATTTTGGAAATACGCCCAGTTGGTTATTATGTGTCCG
Source organism: Scaptodrosophila lebanonensis (assembly GCF_003285725.1). Classification (NCBI taxonomy): domain Eukaryota; kingdom Metazoa; phylum Arthropoda; class Insecta; order Diptera; family Drosophilidae; genus Scaptodrosophila; species Scaptodrosophila lebanonensis. Next base: position 301,249 of record NW_022060619.1, read on the forward strand.
TGTGCCAAGTTTCAGTATGATAGACCGATGTAACAAGAAGTTATAGCCATAAATATATTTTCTGCTTCAGCTTTGCCCGCGGCTGTTGTTGATGCTGGTGCTTTGGTTGATTGCACACTTGTTTACACAGACACGAATAGATGCGCATAGGCATACATACACTCACACAGACGCAATTGCTATGTAAATGTGCAATTATACACCCTTTACGTGAGTTGGAATACCGAGAAAGGTACAATCGATCAAATTTTTGCAGAAGGAAGCATCTCCTACCCCATAAAGTATATATATTCTAAATCAGCATGACGAGAGAAATCGATATAGTCATGTCCGTCCGTCCGTCTGTCCGTCTGGATGAACGCAAGGATCTCAGAAACTATAAATGCTAGAATAACCAAAGTTGGCATCCAGATTCTCCTAGGTCCGAGAAAGGACGAGTTTATTTTATTTTTTTTTAATTTTCCCCCGCTACAGAATTTCGTCAATAGCGTCCACATTTCAAATGCTACCTAAACCAAACTTTGCACACATAATTTATATATAATTCAAAATTTTATTCAATTCGGTTAATTATAAGGAAAGTTATTAGCAAAACAAATTGTCGCCAGTACATTTAATGATACAATTATTTTCAGTTAAGTTATATTTTTAGTTTTTAACAAATTAAAAATTGAACAAAAAATTGTTTAAATATTACAAATTTGTTTTTAATTTAAAAATATTGAAAATTTTTTTTACATAAAAAAAAATTAAAATAAAATATTTTGTTAATATTTTATGATTACATTAATTTTTATTATAAAGTACTGACAGCTGCAATTATTTACATTAATATGTTTTCTTTAAAATAGTCGTCTACATTCGAAGAAATATCTAATAATTTCACCATGTCCGAAGAATAATTACTAACTAATTCTTTTTGAGACCTCACATGTCTAAGGGATGAAACCAGTGGATCTGAAGAGGCTGACAACATATTGAAGAGATCCTCGTTTTGCCTTATTCGTGACGTCTTGCATGTGTTCAAATATCTGAATTTTTTATAGTCCTTTTTCCTCGACTCTTGGGCTTCCTCTGACATTTCTCCAATTGGTCATGAAGTGTTACTTGCACTGACTGTTCCGTCACTATTTCCTGATCCTTGGTGTATTTCATGGACAGCGCCTCCGACAAGTGATCCGTAGCTATGGCTTCTGTGACATCGACAAGCTTTCTTTTTCTTGTAAAATCCGAGCATTCTTCAATGGATTTCGTTGGTCTTCCTCTGGCTCGTCCATTGATGTATCCAAGTACGTAGTCGTTGATAGCCAGATTTCATATTTTAAATCAAATTTCTGCTTGCTATATCCTACGCTTATCCATTTCTGTTTGATTTTAGAATAAATTAATTTAAGCTTATTTCTCAACATTTTTTGCTGATCTGCACTTTCCAGAGCATCATACAGCTCTTTCAGAACAGCTTCTTCAAATTCCTTCTCATCATTGGAATTCCTAAATAGATCAAATAATGTTGCATTTTGCACAGCCATGTTAAAGAAAAATCACTTTAAAAATACTATTCACTGCTAGTTAGACACAACTGATTGCTTTTTAAGTCAAACGCATACCTAAGATAATAAACTAAAACCTCTTTTTGCCTGTTCAAATGCTTTAAAGCAAAGAAATTACAATTCATGAAAGGGTCAAAAAGATTGCAAGACCTTCACCTGATATTGTAAATTACACTACCTGTAATAAATGTTATGCATAATTTTGGTTGCATAATATTAAATGTGGATCAAATAGGACCGCATAGGTATATTTTTGTATCCATAATGCTAAATACAATGTTCAAATAGCCGTTACAGCGAATCTACCTGCAATGCATTCTTCTTCTTATACCCGCGGCAGCGCCTTTTTCGCTGATTTTTTTCCGAAGTTGCGGCACTCTTTTTGCTCTGGTGCACACCGGCGGATCCGGGCGGATGAAAGTTTTATTGCGTTAGGTAAAAGAATATTTAAGGAACATATTTTGAAAATATGGGCGAGGTACTTTTGGGTACTTTTTTTATTTTCCATCAAAGTTGAAAAACACCCTAAAAATAGGTAGTTTAAAAAATAACGTTTTCTAGATAACTACAAATACGAAAGACATAGTTTTTATTAAATAATGCATACAATTAATTCATCTAGCAATACAAATCAAAACATCAATGATTCGTTTCATAACTTAGCTAATATTATAACTGAAAGATGAAGTATTTGCATCAAATTGAATTAATTGTTGCGAGCTTAAAAAAGGATCGACTTTGAGTGCACATATGTCCTAAACTATAATTCCGATTTTTTTGAGAGTAAGATTTTCGTAATCTTTGCAAAAAAAACTATTAGACACGTTTATTCATTACTCCCAAAGAGTTCATGAAAATTTTGATTTTCGCAAGCTGTTTCGGCCTAAGGCCCCACTGTGCGTCGGCAAGTGGGGTGGTGATCTTGCTTCTTACCTATGATTTGCCTATACATATATATTTCTTTCAAAAAAAAAGATGCGTGCAGACAAGTGGAAAAGTTGCGGTAATACACACAGGATAGAGAGAGGGAAAACAAACATAAAACGGAAATTGCGATCCTCAGGTGTTAATGAGGTGAACCTCGACCCTCAAGTGTTAATGAGGTGAACTGCCCTCCCTACCATGGTCATTCCTTACCAAAACACTAAGGACGAACTAAATATTCAGAGGTATCAACCACCTCCACCAATTCCTCCACGGAATCTCCCACAGTACGAAACAGGTTACAACGGACAGAACAACTTCAAACAAATTTCCCAATATCCCAGAATATTTCGACCACAATTCGAACTCGGAAAAAGACCACCCTTCCCGAGAAGCATACTCAACGGAAACAGAGTATGAACAAGAAATTGCAGAATACGAGACGAAAAACGATTTTGACGAAAGTCTGGACGAATTTTAAGAACAGGTCAACACAGAACAGGCGGACAATAAGGACGAACAGGCATCCCTCATTTTTTAGAATGAACACCATACCACCATATTTCGAATGTAAGGTGGGGAGTGGACAATTGCTCAAAATATTAATAGATACAGGGTCCAATAGAAACTATATACAGCCAAGATTTGTACCTAACAGACCCCACAAAGTATATATATTCTTGATCAGCATGACGAGACGAGTTGATCTAGCCCTGTCTGTCTGTCTGTCCGTCCGTATGAACACCTGGATCTCAGAGACTATAAGAGATAGAGACACCTAATTTTGCACAAAGATGCGTTATGTGTGTATTCTATACGAGTTTGTTTTATTTTTTTTATTTTCCCCCCCACTTCCCCCCTATGGGGGTTTTCCCGATTTTCAATTCGTATAATCGCCCATATCTCGGAGACTATAAGACCTAGGAACACCAAATTTTAGTCCAAGATGCCTTATGTAAATACGCAGAAAATTCACATTTTGGAATTTCCCTCCCTTCCCCCTCTCCCATGCAAATCGCGATTTTCTCTAACTCATGTAATTCTTGGGTTTGGAACTAAAATTTTGGAAATACGCCCAGTTGGTTATTATGTGTCCGTGTGCCAAGTTTCAGTATGATAGACCGATGTAACAAGAAGTTATAGCCATAAATATATTTTCTGCTTCAGCTCTGCCCGCGGCTGTTGTTGATGCTGGTGCTTTGGTTGATTGCACACTTGTTTACACAGACACGAATAGATGCGCATAGGCATACATACACTCACACAGACGCAATTGCTATGTAAATGTGCAATTATACACCCTTTACGTGAGTTGGAATACCGAGAAAGGTACAATCGATCAAATTTTTGCAGAAGGAAGCATCTCCTACCCCATAAAGTATATATATTCTAAATCAGCATGACGAGAGAAATCGATATAGTCATGTCCGTCCGTCCGTCTGTCCGTCTGGATGAACGCAAGGATCTCAGAAACTATAAATGCTAGAATAACCAAAGTTGGCATCCAGATTCTCCTAGGTCCGAGAAAGGACGAGTTTATTTTATTTTTTTTTAATTTTCCCCCGCTACAGAATTTCGTCAATAGCGTCCACATTTCAAATGCTACCTAAACCAAACTTTGCACACATAATTTATATATAATTCAAAATTTTATTCAATTCGGTTAATTATAAGGAAAGTTATTAGCAAAACAAATTGTCGCCAGTACATTTAATGATACAATTATTTTCAGTTAAGTTATATTTTTAGTTTTTAACAAATTAAAAATTGAACAAAAAATTGTTTAAATATTACAAATTTGTTTTTAATTTAAAAATATTGAAAATTTTTTTTACATAAAAAAAAATTAAAATAAAATATTTTGTTAATATTTTATGATTACATTAATTTTTATTATAAAGTACTGACAGCTGCAATTATTTACATTAATATGTTTTCTTTAAAATAGTCGTCTACATTCGAAGAAATATCTAATAATTTCACCATGTCCGAAGAATAATTACTAACTAATTCTTTTTGAGACCTCACATGTCTAAGGGATGAAACCAGTGGATCTGAAGAGGCTGACAACATATTGAAGAGATCCTCGTTTTGCCTTATTCGTGACGTCTTGCATGTGTTCAAATATCTGAATTTTTTATAGTCCTTGTTCCTCGACTCTTGGGCTTCCTCTGACATTTCTCCAATTGGTCATGAAGTGTTACTTGCACTGACTGTTCCGTCACTATTTCCTGATCCTTGGTGTATTTCATGGACAGCGCCTCCGACAAGTGATCCGTAGCTATGGCTTCTGTGACATCGACAAGCTTTCTTTTTCTTGTAAAATCCGAGCATTCTTCAATGGATTTCGTTGGTCTTCCTCTGGCTCGTCCATTGATGTATCCAAGTACGTAGTCGTTGATAGCCAGATTTCATATTTTAAATCAAATTTCTGCTTGCTATATCCTACGCTTATCCATTTCTGTTTGATTTTAGAATAAATTAATTTAAGCTTATTTCTCAACATTTTTTGCTGATCTGCACTTTCCAGAGCATCATACAGCTCTTTCAGAACAGCTTCTTCAAATTCCTTCTCATCATTGGAATTCCTAAATAGATCAAATAATGTTGCATTTTGCACAGCCATGTTAAAGAAAAATCACTTTAAAAATACTATTCACTGCTAGTTAAACACAACTGATTGCTTTTTAAGTCAAACGCATACCTAAGATAATAAACTAAAACCTCTTTTTGCCTGTTCAAATGCTTTAAAGCAAAGAAATTACAATTCATGAAAGGGTCAAAAAGATTGCAAGACCTTCACCTGATATTGTAAATTACACTACCTGTAATAAATGTTATGCATAATTTTGGTTGCACAATATTAAATGTGGATCAAATAGGACCGCATAGGTATATTTTTGTATCCATAATGCTAAATACAATGTTCAAATAGCCGTTACAGCGAATCTACCTGCAATGCATTCTTCTTCTTATACCCGCGGCAGCGCCTTTTTCGCTGATTTTTTTCCGAAGTTGCGGCACTCTTTTTGCTCTGGTGCACACCGGCGGATCCGGGCGGATGAAAGTTTTATTGCGTTAGGTAAAAGAATATTTAAGGAACATATTTTGAAAATATGGGCGAGGTACTTTTGGGTACTTTTTTTATTTTCCATCAAAGTTGAAAAACACCCTAAAAATAGGTAGTTTAAAAAATAACGTTTTCTAGATAACTACAAATACGAAAGACATAGTTTTTATTAAATAATGCATAAAATTAATTCATCTAGCAATACAAATCAAAACATCAATGATTCGTTTCATAACTTAGCTAATATTATAACTGAAAGATGAAGTATTTGCATCAAATTGAATTAATTGTTGCGAGCTTAAAAAAGGGTCGACTTTGAGTGCACATATGTCCTAAACTATAATTCCGATTTTTTTGAGAGTAAGATTTTCGTAATCTTTGCAAAAAAAAACTATTAGACACGTTTATTCATTACTCCCGAAGAGTTCATGAAAATTTTGATTTTCGCAAGCTGTTTCGGCCTAAGGCCCCACTGTGCGTCGGCAAGTGGGGTGGTGATCTTGCTTCTTGCCTATGATTTGCCTATACATATATATTTCTTTCAAAAAAAAAGATGCGTGCAGACAAGTGGAAAAGTTGCGGTAATACACACAGGATAGAGAGAGGGAAAACAAACATAAAACGGAAATTGCGATCCTCAGGTGTTAATGAGGTGAACCTCGACCCTCAAGTGTTAATGAGGTGAACTGCCCTCCCTACCATGGTCATTCCTTACCAAAACACTAAGGACGAACTAAATATTCAGAGGTATCAACCACCTCCACCAATTCCTCCACGGAATCTCCCACAGTACGAAACAGGTTACAACGGACAGAACAACTTCAAACAAATTTCCCAATATCCCAGAATATTTCGACCACAATTCGAACTCGGAAAAAGACCACCCTTCCCGAGAAGCATACTCAACGGAAACAGAGTATGAACAAGAAATTGCAGAATACGAGACGAAAAACGATTTTGACGAAAGTCTGGACGAATTTTAAGAACAGGTCAACACAGAACAGGCGGACAATAAGGACGAACAGGCATCCCTCATTTTTTAGAATGAACACCATACCACCATATTTCGAATGTAAGGTGGGGAGTGGACAATTGCTCAAAATATTAATAGATACAGGGTCCAATAGAAACTATATACAGCCAAGATTTGTACCTAACAGACCCCACAAAGTATATATATTCTTGATCAGCATGACGAGACGAGTTGATCTAGCCCTGTCTGTCTGTCTGTCCGTCCGTATGAACACCTGGATCTCAGAGACTATAAGAGATAGAGACACCTAATTTTGCACAAAGATGCGTTATGTGTGTATTCTATACGAGTTTGTTTTATTTTTTTATTTTCCCCCCCACTTCCCCCCTATGGGGGTTTTCCCGATTTTCAATTCGTATAATCGCCCATATCTCGGAGACTATAAGACCTAGGAACACCAAATTTTAGTCCAAGTTGCCTTATGTAAATACGCAGAAAATTCACATTTTGGAATTTCCCTCCCTTCCCCCTCTCCCATGCAAATCGCGATTTTCTCTAACTCATGTAATTCTTGGGTTTGGAACTAAAATTTTGGAAATACGCCCAGTTGGTTATTATGTGTCCGTGTGCCAAGTTTCAGTATGATAGACCGATTTAACAAGAAGTTATAGCCATAAATATATTTTCTGCTTCAGCTCTGCCCGCGGCTGTTGTTGATGCTGGTGCTTTGGTTGATTGCACACTTGTTTACACAGACACGAATAGATGCGCATAGGCATACATACACTCACACAGACGCAATTGCTATGTAAATGTGCAATTATACACCCTTTACGTGAGTTGGAATACCGAGAAAGGTACAATCGATCAAATTTTTGCAGAAGGAAGCATCTCCTACCCCATAAAGTATATATATTCTAAATCAGCATGACGAGAGAAACCGATATAGTCATGTCCGTCCGTCCGTCTGTCCGTCTGGATGTACGCAAGGATCTCAGAAACTATAAATGCTAGAATAACCAAAGTTGGCATCCAGATTCTCCTAGGTCCGAGAAAGGACGAGTTTATTTTATTTTTTTTTAATTTTCCCCCGCTACAGAATTTCGTCAATAGCGTCCACATTTCAAATGCTACCTAAACCAAACTTTGCACACATAATTTATATATAATTCAAAATTTTATTCAATTCGGTTAATTATAAGGAAAGTTATTAGCAAAACAAATTGTCGCCAGTACATTTAATGATACAATTATTTTCAGTTAAGTTATATTTTTAGTTTTTAACAAATTAAAAATTGAACAAAAAATTGTTTAAATATTACAAATTTGTTTTTAATTTAAAAATATTGAAAATTTTTTTTACATAAAAAAAAATTAAAATAAAATATTTTGTTAATATTTTATGATTACATTAATTTTTATTATAAAGTACTGACAGCTGCAATTATTTACATTAATATGTTTTCTTTAAAATAGTCGTCTACATTCGAAGAAATATCTAATAATTTCACCATGTCCGAAGAATAATTACTAACTAATTCTTTTTGAGACCTCACATGTCTAAGGGATGAAACCAGTGGATCTGAAGAGGCTGACAACATATTGAAGAGATCCTCGTTTTGCCTTATTCGTGACGTCTTGCATGTGTTCAAATATCTGAATTTTTTATAGTCCTTTTTCCTCGACTCTTGGGCTTCCTCTGACATTTCTCCAATTGGTCATGAAGTGTTACTTGCACTGACTGTTCCGTCACTATTTCCTGATCCTTGGTGTATTTCATGGACAGCGCCTCCGACAAGTGATCCGTAGCTATGGCTTCTGTGACATCGACAAGCTTTCTTTTTCTTGTAAAATCCGAGCATTCTTCAATGGATTTCGTTGGTCTTCCTCTGGCTCGTCCATTGATGTATCCAAGTACGTAGTCGTTGATAGCCAGATTTCATATTTTAAATCAAATTTCTGCTTGCTATATCCTACGCTTATCCATTTCTGTTTGATTTTAGAATAAATTAATTTAAGCTTATTTCTCAACATTTTTTGCTGATCTGCACTTTCCAGAGCATCATACAGCTCTTTCAGAACAGCTTCTTCAAATTCCTTCTCATCATTGGAATTCCTAAATAGATCAAATAATGTTGCATTTTGCACAGCCATGTTAAAGAAAAATCACTTTAAAAATACTATTCACTGCTAGTTAGACACAACTGATTGCTTTTTAAGTCAAACGCATACCTAAGATAATAAACTAAAACCTCTTTTTGCCTGTTCAAATGCTTTAAAGCAAAGAAATTACAATTCATGAAAGGGTCAAAAAGATTGCAAGACCTTCACCTGATATTGTAAATTACACTACCTGTAATAAATGTTATGCATAATTTTGGTTGCACAATATTAAATGTGGATCAAATAGGACCGCATAGGTATATTTTTGTATCCATAATGCTAAATACAATGTTCCTAATAGCCGTTACAGCGAATCTACCTGCAATGCATTCTTCTTCTTATACCCGCGGCAGCGCCTTTTTCGCTGATTTTTTTCCGAAGTTGCGGCACTCTTTTTGCTCTGGTGCACACCGGCGGATCCGGGCGGATGAAAGTTTTATTGCGTTAGGTAAAAGAATATTTAAGGAACATATTTTGAAAATATGGGCGAGGTACTTTTGGGGACTTTTTTTATTTTCCATCAAAGTTGAAAAACACCCTAAAAATAGGTAGTTTAAAAAATAACGTTTTCTAGATAACTACAAATACGAAAGACATAGTTTTTATTAAATAATGCATACAATTAATTCATCTAGCAATACAAATCAAAACATCAATGATTCGTTTCATAACTTAGCTAATATTATAACTGAAAGATGAAGTATTTGCATCAAATTGAATTAATTGTTGCGAGCTTAAAAAAGGATCGACTTTGAGTGCACATATGTCCTAAACTATAATTCCGATTTTTTTGAGAGTAAGATTTTCGTAATCTTTGCAAAAAAAACTATTAGACACGTTTATTCATTACTCCCAAAGAGTTCATGAAAATTTTGATTTTCGCAAGCTGTTTCGGCCTAAGGCCCCACTGTGCGGCGGAGGTGACTCCGGATCCTCTAAAGAAACGTTTTTTTCGAGAAGTACCCTGCGGACGGGCACTACAGGGTTTCAGTAACAATGTTTGGAACGGTTAAGTCTTTTATAAAACACACGCTTGACCAGGTTGCACTAGGTCGTATTTAACGCAGATGTGGCTACTTGAGGCACTTTTCCCTTGCGTTTCCCATGTATTGCATGGCGCGGTGTGGCTACTTGTGGCACATGTTTTTACATGGTCTTATTACTCGACTTTATACCGGTCCCTGCTCGGGCGCCAATTAATTTCTGATTCGTTAAATCGAGAAATAAATAATAATTTGAAAGTTCAATTTAAAGTTGCTCTTTTTTCAAAAGTAATTTTTCGACTAACTTAAAGTTCCTAAAGCTGGTCCTAATAAGCTGTGTGTCTTAGTAGCAGCGGCGGTGGCAGCGTCGTCGATGTTGGCAGCGTTTGTCGTTGGGCAATGCAGTTGTCCAGCGCGTGCAGGAAAACAGCCAGACGCAGAGTCAGCAGTTTGTTGGCTCGTTGCATTTACTATGAAATGTTGCAATGCTTGTTGTTCTTATTTGTGGAATTATGTTTTTACTAGCGGTATTGCCCGTCGTAACCCGAGAAAGGTATTTTTATTAGTTACTAGCAGGTATTGCCCGTCTTAACCCGGCTCAATAAAATGTTTCCAATTGTATTTATTTTGTGTGTGCATAACCTACCCATATGCTTTCACCCTTTAAGTTACCAGTATGAAGGCATTTAAGGTATTTAAATGAACATTTTCTGTTCTTGACAAAAAATTGTTCAGTAGTCCGTTACATTTTTGTTCTTGCCAAACTATTTCGTTAAAAGAACATGACCACTATAACTAATATTTTTTAAAGCTCGTTTTCCCCCCGTTGGAGCTAGAATTTTCCAAAAGCCTTTCTTAGTGTGCTCCTACACTATGATGGATACTATGAAAGGATACTTGAGTCCAAATTTCATCTTTTACCGTTTGGGCTGTTAGTTATTTACTTTATGTGGTAGGCTCACAATTCAATGTTACAATTCATAAAAAAATTCTCCTACCACATATGTTAGTAATAAAAGCCTAACAGGTTTTAGTGTTTGCGAATTGCACTGACGTGCATCAATTCGCATGTAGGACTTAAATCTATGTCAAGTTAAGGCTTACGCATATTTGCGGCCCCCTTGCGTGGCTTCGCCCGGTTGCGAACTTTTAATTCGGCCTTCAATTCATTGATGCGCTCTATGTAGCGCTGTCGCTCTTCTTGTGTCGTAGCTGCCGCAAGCAAATCCTGTTGCAAGCGTTTTTGCTGGAGTAACTTCCTTACTTGTCCTCCACGTTTCGTCTTTGGTTTAGACGTAGATTTTGTTTCCTGACGTGCCCGGTACTCAGCTATTGTGAGTGGGCGTGGTCCAGCGTTTGGAAACACCTCCAGGTACTCCTGGATGGAAGGTGCTTCCCTTTGCTCAATAGGAGCAGTCATCGGCGCTGGTCATCACACAGGTTATTTCCGTGTTTGTGTTGTTTCACTTGTAGTTTTACTTTTTATTTGCAAACTATTTCTAAACTATTTCTCTGCTTAGATTGGAGTTTTCAAAGTTGACTGACTTTTGCGTGTTTTTCTTCTTCTGAGGTTGGGAGAGAATAACATGCACACATGAAGTGATTATGATAAAGACGCCGAAGCTGCACTTATGCCGCTTAGGGCGCATAAGTGCGATCATTTTACGTCGCGTATGAATTATGCTTGGTTTTCATAAATACACTGCGTACAGTGTGTACTCAGTATGTGTGTATACTACATTATACTTTAAATTTACTTTCTGTAATTAAATAATATTTACGATTTTATGTTGCAAGAAATGATTGCTGGTCTAAATTTATTTTATTTTGTTTACCAATTTTAGGTTTAGATGATGCAAACAAAATTTTTTTTTAAATCTATTTTGTTTTTTCAATGTTATACATAACTACATGTTTTTTATGATCTATTATATTATTTGCATAATTATTAAAGAAATCAATTATGTTATATGTACTATATACATACATATGTATGTGTGTGCACATGAACTTCAATATTTAATAAAGAAGACGACAAGGAATATCAACCATGGCCCATCTCAACTCGTGTTTTCTTTACTCGATCAAGGCCAAGGCTAATGCTACTGCAAATAATTTCAAGGCCACAATAATAAAGAGCATAAAGAGAAAGAGTTATGACATCACTGCGGACACTGTCATATGACAGTATTTTTAGCTCTATTTGTCAATAATAAGAGCATGAAAAATATTAGAAGAGCGACCTGTTAAATCACAAAATGCCCCTCTTTTTAGATTTTCTTTAAAAGTTAATACCATTAACAGTTTTGATAAAATAAACCACTATAATCTATATATATAAAACAGTTTGTCCTGACTGACTGACTGACTGATTGGTGACCAAACGGTAAAGGCTAGGAAACTGAAATTTGGACTCAAGTATCCTTTCATAGTCTAGGTGTCCACTAAGAAGGCATTTTGGAAAACTCGAGCTCCAAAGGGGGGAAAACAGGCTCCAACGTTTGTATGAAAAATCTGCAATTTTCATCTGATTAAATTTAAACTTAGTTTGTATACTCTCAGAACAATTCCAAGAAAAACTGTATTCTTGGTTTTTTGATATTTTTTTGGGGCCTAAAATATGGGAGTTTTCCTGTAAAAAAAATGTGGCACAAAAGGAAACCACGTCAATAGCCCTCAGCCCAAACGGTAAAAGCTAGGTTGCTGAAATTTTGGCTCAAGTATCCTATCATGGTGTAGATGAGCACTCAGAAGGGATTTTGGAAAATTCAAGCTCCAAAGGGGGGAAAACAGGCTCCAACGTTTGTATGAAAAATCTGCAATTTTCATCTGATTAAATTTAAACTTAGTTTGTATACTCTCAGAACAATTCCAAGAAAAACTGTATTCTTGGTTTTTTGATATTTTTTTGGGGCCTAAAATATGGGAGTTTTCCTGTAAAAAAAATGTTGTGGCACAAAAGGAAACCACGTCAATAGCCCTCAGCCCAAACGGTAAAAGCTAGGTTGCTGAAATTTTGGCTCAAGTATCCTATCATGGTGTAGATGAGCACTAAGAAGGGATTTTGGAAAATTCAAGCTCCAAAGGGGGAAAAGTAGCTCCAAATTTTGTTTGAAAAATCCGCATTTTTCAACCGATCGACTTAGTTTCTAAAATCAATTAAAGAATACAAAGAAAACTGCATACTCGGTTTTTCGAAATTTGTGTTAGAGCTTGAATTATTGGGGTTTTAATATTTATTCACTATTTCAAATGAAAAGTTTGTGTTATAAATTTAGTCCGATCGATTTAAAATTGGGTAATGTAATCTACGTAACTAAATCTACAACTTTGCATTCAAGGATTTTCAAAATATGCATTTTACAAAAGCAGGCAGAACAAACAATACAAAATATCAAACAGTTGGGGACAACTAAGTATACATACACATACACACACACACACATGCAAGCAGCTGTTCGTGTAGTTGCGTGCAAACGATTGAAATAGCCAAAGCAAAATGTGAGACACTAATGTGTGAAGGTCCATACATATGTGCACATCTATGTATGTACATATGTATCTACATATGTATGTATGTACATTCGTCTTGCACTGACAGAGCAAGAAATGTTAATTAATTGAAAATTATATAACATTTTTAAAAGTAAGTTTTTCTTTGTTTAGTGCATTTAGCATTAGTGTTTTCATTAATAACTTTATGCAGCAACAACAAATATCAAATAGTTGGAAACATTATATTAAGGCGGGCTAAGACGGGCAATACCTGCTAGTACTTGCATAAATCAGTTAAAATCTGGTTGTTATACTCTGTTCCCATATCCGAAATGAACGTCTTAAATTATCGAATATAGCTTTTGCGACATTATTTGCGCTTTTGCTTTTTATTGGAATGGCTACTAAATATTTTGTAAGGTCACATATTAATGTGACTATGTATTCATTGCAGTTTTCCGATTTAGGTAGCGGACCAACTGTATCCACTATCACTATATCGAAAGCATTTACAGGTGTTTCTGTGAGAGTCAAAGGAGTTTTTGTGTGCGGCCTTGTTTTAGACGTTGTCATGTTTTTCCAGTAGTAGTGTCTTTTTATTTTCGCTAGCGTTCTTGTTATGGCACTATGACCTCCTTGAATTGGGTCGTCATGGTATGTAGACAGTATTTGTTGTATCTCTTTTTCATTTTTTTATTTTGGTCACCGACTGGAGTAGCGCTACTCTTAAAGATTTTAATATTTTATTGCCCATAGGTAGAAATGGCTGGGGTGATAACGTTCACCCGCCCACTTAGGCCTTAAGGCCCGTTGTGATACCATGTAATCCCTAATTGTGCTGGTCAGTCTTCAGCCACCCAGTGGTCGCTCAAGAATGGCTTCCCTAGGGTGTGTAGTCTGCGCCTGCTCAGCGCCGGGCAGTGGCAGAGGAGATGCTCCACACTTTCCTCTTCCTCTTCGTCTCTGCAGCTTCTGCAGAAATCGTTAAACGGGATGTTTAGTCTCGATGCATGTCTGCCAAACGGACAGTGACCCGTGAGAGTCCCCACCACCATGGAGATCTCACTCCTTTTCAGCTTCACAAGCTTTAAAGTCCTTTTTATGTTAAGGGATGGCCAGGTAAGCTTAGCTCGAAAGCACCAGCTCGTGCTCTCCCAGCGCTGCTGTGCTATTTGACGTGCATGGTTGCGCATCGAAAGCCGAAAGGATGCTAACGGCATTCCCATACCTTCCCTGTCGGGAAGGATGTCTTCGTTGGTTCCTTCCCTTGCCAGCTCATCTGCTATGCAATTACCTTCAATATTATGGTGTCCTGGCACCCATATAAGGCTGATACTGACTAGTTGGGCCATCTCGTTGAGGGATCTGCGACAGTCAGTGATAACTTTGGAGTTGTCCACATTGGAGTCTAACGCTTTTAGTGCCGCTTGGCTATCTGAATATATATATATATTGGTCTACCGCCTTCCATATCAGGGGATAGGTGCCTTGTGACCTCTTGTATCGCAGCCACTTCCGCCTGGTAGACGCTGCAATGATCAGGGAGACGAAATGACCGTCGTATCTCCAGGTCCGGAGAAAATATGACACCTCCGACTCTCTGTTCCAGTTTAGAGCCATCCGTGAAAAAGTTTATGGCGTCGTTTCTTCTGTGTGGTAGGCTATCCCACTCTGCACGAGTGGGAATCCTGACTGTATATTTCTTATCAAAAATAAGTTTTGGTACACAGTAATCCGTATGGGTCGGAACCCCGGGTTGAAGAAGGAGTATGCCTGCATGTCCTTTTGACGTGCTTCTCCAGGCAGAGGCCTCTCTTAGCCTTAGGGCTGAGTTTGTAGCAAGTTCCTTTCCGACTATGTCTAGAGGGAGAAGATGGAAGAATATATTAAGAGCCTCCGTTGGTGTAGTACGAAGTGCCCCGCTAATGCATAATTCTGCCGATCTCTGCACCCGACTGAGTTGGGTGAGAACAGCTGATCTGTCCATCGCAGGCCACCATACTACGATTCCGTACAGAAGAATCGGTCTAACGATGGCCGTATATATCCAGTGTACAATATTTGGTGAGAACCCCCATCTGGTTATGGCTCTCTTGCAGATGTAGAGTGCATTTGTGGCTTTCTTCACCCGCTCTGTTGTGTTGTCACTCCAGTGCAGTTTCCTGTCCAGGATGACTCCCAAGTACTTGGCACTGTGCTAGCTCAGTCTTTGTAGGATTTACTCCTAGGCCGCATGTGGACGCCCATTGCGAGAGCGTCAATAGCGCCGTCCTCATGAGGTGATAGAGAGTCTGTGGGTATTTACCACTGCAGATTATTGATACGTCGTCTGCGTAGGCTATGACTGCATGGCCTTCCACCTCTATGCGTCGTAGCAGCTGGTTCACCGTCAGCAGCCACAGTAGCGGAGACAGAACTCCACCCTGTGGGGTGCCCCTGCTAACGAACTTGCGGCAGGTTTGTCCCCCTAGTTCGGCACTTACAGCCCTGCTAGTGAGCAACTGACTGATGAAGCCTACCAGGGAGACATCTACCCCAAGGTCCGTCAACGACTGGGTGATTGCCGACGGTAATATATTGTTGAAGGCGCCCTCAATGTCCAAGAAGGCTACCAGTGAGTACTCCTTAACGTGGAGTGAGTTCTCTATTCTAGAGACCAGGGAGTGAAGGGCAGTGTCTGTT
This sequence comes from Scaptodrosophila lebanonensis, assembly GCF_003285725.1. Lineage (NCBI taxonomy): Eukaryota > Metazoa > Arthropoda > Insecta > Diptera > Drosophilidae > Scaptodrosophila > Scaptodrosophila lebanonensis. The sequence goes on from NW_022060619.1 coordinate 317,089, forward strand.
GACCTGCCCTTACTGTATGCGTGTTGTGAGTTCGACAGCAGATCCGGGTTGATAGACTGTCTGAGGTATGTTTCTATTAGCCTTTCCAAGGTTTTAAGTAGAAACGAGGATAGGCTGATAGGCCTGAAGTCTTTCGGCGTAACGTGAGACGGTTTCCGGGCCTTGGGGATAAGCACGACCCTTACCTCTCTCCAGCTTGCCGGAATGTGGTTGACTCTTAAACAACTTCTAAAAATTGTCAGAATCCAGGGCATAACGTGTCGCAGAGAATGTTGGAGTTGGGCCGGGACGATGCCGTCCGGTCTAGGAGATTTGTAGGGCTGAAAAGTCTTAACAGCCCAGCAGATGCGTTCTTCGGTAATGATATCTTCTATCAAATGGCTGGGTACCCCCGTTACGTGGTGGATAAGGGGTGTACTACTACTGTCGGTACAGCCCGGGAAATGTGTATTAGTGAGCAGATCTAGAGAGTCTCTGCAGGAGTCCATCCACCTGCCGTCTTCCCCTTGCAGAAGAGTTGGTGGAGAGGATGATTTGGCCAGCACTTTTCTGAGCCTCGATGCTGCAGACGTTGACTCAATGCTTGAGCAGAAGTTGGCCCAAGAGGTGCGCTTGGCTCTTCTGATGGCCGACTTGAAGGTGGCAAGTTTGCGCTTATACAGTACCCAACTGGGCTCTGTGCTACTTCTTCGTGCCTCGTTGAATTGTCTTCTACATTCGACCCGAAGACCATCCAATTCAGTAGACCACCAAGGCGGTTTGCATTTTTCTTTATAAACTGTACTTGGGCAGGCTTTCTTGAGCGCACCCGAGCAGGTTTTTGTGAAGGTATCCACCAACTTGTCCAATTTCTCTCCCGTATTGGGTTCAGAGCTTTGTAGGGGGGGTAGTTTTCTGATAAGCAATCTCAAATAATACCCCCAGTTGGTTTTTTTCAGATTGAAGTTCTTAATGGCGGCAGGGGTGTGGTACCCCAGCCTGAAGTGTATGAGCCTGCGGTCTGAGAATGAGTGATCATTAAGGACCCTCCAGGCAAGGACTCTGCTTGCGAGAAAATCAGACGCCAGTGTGACGTCTAAAGCTAGGTACACACGATGCAAACAATTTGCAGCAAGTTAAAAATAATTTGCAGCAAAAGTTTGCACCAATGTTTACACCTATGCAAATATTGCAAGAAAATTTCTTGCTGCAATCAATTTTTGTTTTGCATGCAAACTTTTGCATGGCTATTTCGTGCAATATATTGCGTCAATGTCTACACGTGTTTTCATTTCTTGTTTGCAGTGCTTGCAAGTGACACTCATTTGCAAGTTCTGTTGTTTTGTGAAAGTCAAGGAATAACGACGTGTTTATATCAGCGGTGGACACGAAATGTTAAATCGGGAGCATATATAAAATAAGTAATTACTACGATATGTGCAATAAATTGTACTACTTACCAAATTTTGAATTTTATAATTATTTCCGTCGTCATTTTTAATAAATTTAAGCGCATCGAAAAACTGCTGGTATAGTTGTCCGATGTACCCTGGCCGCTCTTTTTATAGCCCGTACCCAAAGGGTGAAAGGCTATACTAGTTTTGTGCGCATGTATGTAACACACAGAAGGAGGCGTGGCAGACCCCATAAAGTATATATATTCTTGATCATGATGAGATGCAGAGTGGATATAGCATTGTCCGTCCGTCCGTCTGTCTGTCCATATGAACGCAAGGATCTCAGAAAGTATAAGAGCTAGAATAACCAAACTTGGTTTCCATATTCTCCTAAGACCGAGAAAGTACGAGTTTGAGTTTTTTTTTTCGAAAAATATTGCTGCAAACAATTTTTGCAAGTTCTTTGTTTGCAGCAAAATGGTTGCACTCGTGTTTATACGTGCAAATTTGATTGCAGCAATCAACTTGCTGAAAATTGTTTGCATCGTGTGTACCTAGCTTAACACCTCGCTGCGGTTGTTTGTTCCCTATGTTACAGACTAGAACGTTGCTACTCATTATATAGTCGTATACTGACTCACCTCTATCATTGATGTCACTGCTGCCCCATTGAGTATGGTGAGCATTGGAGTCTCCACCTAGGATCGTGCCTATTTTGTTATTGCCCATATTTTAAAAAGAATCTACTGAAACTGATTCAAAGATCTTTTCGCTCGGTGCCACTTTAAGTTTGTAGATTTTTAATATACCGGCTTCTGTTTTAAGCCTTTGGAAGAACTGACCTAAGTCGAGGATTCCATTAGTATATAAATCGCTAACTTCAATTCTTGCGATAACTTTAATTCCATGCTTAAGTAAACATTTGGATTGTGTCATTCGCAAGGTCACTACTTTTCGTACTTCATCATTTGTAATGACTTCATGTACGTTGGGCTTAGATACATTTTTATGACTTTGCCTTGGCAGAAGTTCATAATTTTCTACTGTACAGTTTTTATTCTGTCTACTTTGTCGCCTGGTAGTGACTTTCAGGACATTATGTTGACTATATGTCAATGGTCTGAGATCCGTTTTAATAGTAAAGTGTTTGCCATAAATATATGGTCTAAAGTGGATAATTGCCCAATGAATTGCCGCTAACTCCTGTTCTGTTGTACTCTTATTGCTTTCCCCTTTTGTAAATGAACGAGATGCATAAGCTATTGGGAGTTTAATTCAGTTATGGTTCTGAGTTAGAACCGCTCCGCAAGCTTGTTTACTAGCATCTGTTATTATGCAAAATTCTTTGCGAAAATCTGGATATTGTAATAATGTGGGTTGCATAAGCTTTTCTTTAAGGTATTGGAATGCGTTTTGGCATTCAATTGGCCATTCAAAAGGTACATTCTTTTTACATAATCTAGTTATGTGCCGTGAATAATCGGCGAAGTTTTTTATAAATCGAAGATAATAATTGCAGAATGCTATAAATCGTCTCGCGCTGTCCGCATCAACAGGGACAGGATAGTTTTTGATGACGTCAAATTTCTTGTCATCTGGCAATACTCCTTTGTCAGTGCATTTGTGACCTAAGAATGTCACTTCATGCATAAAAAATGAACATTTTTCTGGATGCAACTTTAGGTTATATTTCCTACACACATTAAAAACATCAGTTAAGTTCTACATCATGTGTTTTTCGGAACATCCTATCACCATTAAGTCATCCATATAAAGGAATGCCTGAGAAGGTTCTAAACCCGAGAATGCTATAGTCATCATTCTCTGAAATGAATTTGGTGCTATTTTAAGACCAAATGGTAATCGCGTGAAGCGACATGAGCCATTGCTCGGTGAAAAAGATGTTATATTTCTTGAACTTTCTTCAAGTTCAATTTGGTGGAAACCTGACATTAAGTCAAGGCATGAAAAGTATTTAGCTCTACCCAGTTGGTCTAGGATATCATCAATTCTGGGGAGCGGGAATTTGTCAGAAAGTAGTTTTTTGTTTATTTGGCGATAGTCAATTACTAATCGCCATTTCTTTTCTTCCGAATTTAGTAATGATTTTTTCGGAACTAACAAGAGTGGGCTGTTATACTCGGATACAGACGGTTCTACGATTTTGTCATTTATTAATTTCCCTACTTGTTTTTGAATTTCCTCAACGTGGCTATGGGGGCTTCTGTAGTTTTTAATATAAATGGGTTCATCATCTTTAAGTCTCAATGTTTGTTTATAAAAATTATTTGTCGCTATTGGTTCGGTTTCCAGTCCGAACACATCACTATACTTGGTGCATAATTCTGTTAGTTGACTTTTGAATTGATCTGGAAAATTTTTCTTTAATTTTGAAAGTACTTGTTCGCTTCTAATTTCTGGATTGGTGTTATGAATGTCGTAATCTGTTAAATTTTCATATTGGATTTTGTTTACTTTGACCAATTGGTCGAAATTAGTTGTGTTTAGAAGGCGAATGTATACATGTCTGGATGCTGTTATTGTATTTGCAACATAAATTCCATTATGTTTTTCTTGATTAGGAACAAATATATAATCATTTACTGTATTAATGTCTATTCAAAAAAAAAAAAAAAATTCTTTCTTTTTCTAAAAATCTTTCATGAAAGACAAATCAATTTTATTTTCATTAATTAATTATTTTCATAATATTGTTTAACTTTATATGGGATTTTATAAAGAAAATATATTTCCTCTTAGGAAATCGAAAACAAAATTTGAATTCATTAAGAGGTTTATCAAATTTCACAAAAATTCTAATCGCAGCTGAGTATAAATACTCAGTGCCAGAGACGTGGCAAAAGTTAGTTATTTACTTTATGTGGTAGGGTCACAATTCAATGTTACAATTCATAAAAAAAAAAAATAAAAAAATTATCGGCCTTCAATTCATTGATGCGCTCTATGTAGCGCTGTCGCTCTTCTTGTGTCGTAGCTGCCGCAAGCAAATCCTGTTGCAAGCGTTTTTGCTGGAGTAACTTCCTTACTTGTCCTCCACGTTTCGTCTTTGGTTTAGACGTAGATTTTGTTTCCTGACGTGCCCGGTACTCAGCTATTGTGAGTGGGCGTGGTCCAGCGTTTGGAAACACCTCCAGGTACTCCTGGATGGAAGGTGCTTCCCTTTGCTCAATAGGAGCAGAATCTACGGAGTCGTCGCTCATGGAGGCTTAACTGGGCGCGTTAAGCGTTACCGGCGCTGGTCATCACACAGGCTATTTCCGTGTTTGTGTTGTTTCACTTATAGTTTTACTTTTTATTTGCAAACTATTTCTAAACTATTTCTCTGCTTAGATTGGAGTTTTCAAAGTTGACTGAATTTTGCATGTTTTCCTTCTTCTGAGGTTGGGAGAGAATAACATGCACACATGAAGTGATTATGATAAAGACTCCGACGCTCCGATGCGCCCTAAGCGGCATAAGTGCGATCATTTTACGTCGCGTCTGAATTATGCTTGGTTTTCATAAATACACTACGTACAGTGTGTACTCAGTATGTGTGTATACTACATTATACTTTAAATTTACTTTCTGTAATTAAATAATATTTACGATTTTATGTTGCAAGAAATGATGGCTGGTCTAAATTTATTTTATTTTATTTACCAATTTTAGGTTTAGATGATGCAAACAAAATTTTTTTTTAAATCTATTTTGTTTTTTCAATTTTATACATAACTACATGTTTTTTATGATCAATTATATTATTTGCATAATTATTAAAGAAATCAATTATGTTATATGTACTATATACATACATATGTATGTGTGTGCACATGAACTTCAATATTTAATAAAGAAGACGACAAGGAATATCAACCATGGCCCATCTCAACTCGTGTTTTCTTTACTCGATCAAGGCCAAGGCTAATGCTACTGCAAATAATTTCAAGGCCACAATAATAAAGAGCGTAAAGAGAAAGAGAATTTTGAGCTCTATTTGTCAAAAATAAGAGCATGAAAAATATTAGAAGAGCGACCTGTTAAATCACAAAATGCCCCTCCTTTTAGATTTTCTTTAAAAGTTAATACCATTAACAGTTTTGATAAAATAAACCACTATAATCTATATATATAAAACAGTTTGTCCTGACTGACTGACTGACTGATTGGTGACCAAACGGTAAAGGCTAGGAAACTGAAATTTGGACTCAAGTATCCTTTCATAGTCTAGGTGTCCACTAAGAAGGGATTTTGGAAAACTCGAGCTCCAAAGGGGGGAAAACAGGCTCCAACGTTTGTATGAAAAATCTGCAGTTTTCATCTGATTAAATTTAAACTTAGTTTGTATACTCTCAGAACAATTCCAAGAAAAACTGTATTCTTGGTTTTTTGATATTTTTTTTGGGGCCTAAAATTTGGGAGTTTTCCTGTAAAAAAAATGTTGTGGCACAAAAGGAAACCACGTCAATAGCCCTCAGCCCAAACGGTAAAAGCTAGGTTGCTGAAATTTTGGTTCAAGTATCCTATCATGGTGTAGATGCGCACTAAGAAGGTATTTTGGAAAATTCGAGCTCCAAAGAGGGGAAAAGTAGCTCCAAATTTTGTTTGAAAAATCCGCATTTTTCAACCGATTGACTTAAAACTTAGTTTCTAAAATCAATTAAAGAATATAAACAAAACTGCATACTCGGTTTTTTAAATTTTAAATTTTTTGTTGGAGCTTGAATTATTGGGGTTTTAATATTTATTCACTATTTCAAATGAAAAGTTTGTGTTATAAATTTAGTCCGATCGATTTAAAGTTTGGGTAATGTAATCTACGTAACTAAATCTACAACTTTGCATTCAAAGATTTTCAAAATAGGCATTTTACAAAAGCAGGCAGAACAAACAATACAAAATATCAAACAGTTGGGGACAACTAAGTATACATACACACACACACACATACAAACAGCTGTTCGTATAGTTGCGTGCAAACGATTGAAATAGCCAAAGCAACATGTGAGACACTAATGTGTGAATGTCCATACATATGTGCACATCTATGTATGTACATATGTATCTACATATGTATGTATGTACATTCATCTTGCACTGACAGAGCAAGAAATGTTAATTAATTGAAAAAAACAACAACAACTGCAAGTCATTAGCTCGCTCTTCTTCTTTCGTTTTGACCATTTAATGTTAATTGCAAAGGCAAAACGCCAAAAGTTTACAGTTACCGTCGCTAGGCAACGACTGCGTAAGCGATAGTAAAGCAGAAACCGAATATCGGAGCTACGCATATTCTGCTTCGCATTGCGGGCAGATGTATGTATATGAATTGTTCTTATTGATCTCTATAAATAATTCGATTTTATTATTTAAATATTCTCCTTATTGCATTCAAACTTCGATATTTTGATGGTATCGGTGCCAGTGGTTTTTGATCGTGGCTCATCGCTGAAGGGCATTGACATGAGTGCCGTGTTTCATATTCCGAGTTTGTGCGTGACCGTATTGACTCAATATGGCACGAAAAGACTCAAATGTGAATTTAAAATTAGGATATACCCTTGTAATTATTCCCCTTTTTTGCACATAGTCTATCTTAAAACGTTGCGTTATCTCTATATATAAAACAGTTTGCCCTGACTAATTGGTGATCAACGCACAGCCCAAACGGTAAAAGATGAAATTTGGACTCAAGTATCCTTTCGTAGTATCTATTATAGTGTAGAGGAAAATTCTAGCTCCAAAGGGGGGGAAAACGAGCTTTAAAAAATATTGATTATAGTGGTCATGTTCGTTTAACGAAATAGTTTGGCAAGAACAAAAATGTAACGGACTACTGAACAATTTTTTGTCAAGAACAGAAATTGTTCATTTAAATACCTTAAATGCCTTCCTACTTGTAACTTATAAGATGAAAACATAAGGGTAGGTTATGCACACACAAAATAAATACAATTGGAAACATTATATTAAGGCGGGTTAAGACGGGCAATACCTGCTAGTACTTGCATAAATCAGTTAAAATCTGGTTTTTATACCCTGTACCCTTAGGGTAAACAGGGTATATTAGGTTTGTGCAAAGTATGTAACATACAGAAGGAAGCATCTCCGACCCCATAAAGTATATACATTCTTGATCAGCATGACGAGAGAAATCGATCTAGACATGTCCGTCCGTCTGTCCGTCCGTCTGTCCGTCTGTCCGTCCGTCTGGATGAACGCGAGGATCTCAGAAACTATAAAAGCTAGAATAACCAAAGTTGGCATCCAGATTCTCCTAGGTCCGAGTAAGGACGAGTTTATTTTTTTTTTTTTAATTTCCCCCCCCTTCCCCCGCTACAGAATTTCGTCAATAGCGTCCACATTTCAAATGCTACCTAAACCAAACTTTGCACACATAATTTATATATAATTGTCTACTGTTGTTCAAAATTTTATTCAATTCGGTCAATTCTAAGAAAAGTTATTAGCAAAACAAATTCTCGCCAGTACAACCCCAACAAACTGCAGCAACAAGTTCGCTCTTCTTCTTCCCCTTTTTGTTGCCGCCATGGGCGCATATAACCCAGTGACGGAAGTTTACCTGGGTACAGGTTATTACACTGTCGGGCTTGCTCGACTGTAGCGTTCTCTCTTGTTATACTCTGTTCCCATATCCGAAATGAACGTCTTCATTGAACCAAACTTGATTATGAAATTATCGAATATAGCTTTTGCGACATTATTTGCGCTTTTGCTTTTTATTGGAATGGCTACTAAATATTTTGTAAGGTCACATATTAATGTGACTATGTATTCATTGCAGTTTTCCGATTTAGGTAGCGGATCAACTGTATCCACTATCACTATATCGAAAGCATTTACAGGTGTTTCTGTGAGAGTCAAAGGAGTTTTTGTGTGCGGCCTTGTTTTAGACGTTGTCATGTTTTTCCAGTAGTAGTGTCTTTTTATTTTCGCTAGCGTTCTTGTTATGGCACTATGACCTCCTTGAATTGGGTCGTCATGGTATGTAGACAGTATTTGTTGTATCTCTTTTTCATTTTTTTATTTTGGTCACCGACTGGAGTAGCGCTACTCTTAAAGATTTTAATATTTGTTTGCCCATATTTGTAAAAGAATCTACTGAAACTGATTCAAAGATCTTTTCGCTCGGTGCCACTTTAAGTTTGTAGATTTTTAATATACCGGCTTCTGTTTTAAGCCTTTGGAAGAACTGACCTAAGTCGAGGATTCCATTAGTATATAAATCGCTAACTTCAATTCTTGCGATAACTTTAATTCCATGCTTAAGTAAACATTTGGATTGTGTCATTCGCAAGGTCACTACTTTTCGTACTTCATCATTTGTAATGACTTCATGTACGTTGGGCTTAGATACATTTTTATGACTTTGCCTTGGCAGAAGTTCATAATTTTCTACTGTACAGTTTTTATTCTGTCTACTTTGTCGCCTGGTAGTGACTTTCAGGACATTATGTTGACTATATGTCAATGGTCTGAGATCCGTTTTAATAGTAAAGTGTTTGCCATAAATATATGGTCTAAAGTGGATAATTGCCCAATGAATTGCCGCTAACTCCTGTTCTGTTGTACTCTTATTGCTTTCCCCTTTTGTAAATGAACGAGATGCATAAGCTATTGGGAGTTTAATTCAGTTATGGTTCTGAGTTAGAACCGCTCCGCAAGCTTGTTTACTAGCATCTGTTATTATGCAAAATTCTTTGCGAAAATCTGGATATTTTAATAATGTGGGTTGCATAAGCTTTTCTTTAAGGTATTGGAATGCGTTTTGGCATTCAATTGGCCATTCAAAAGGTACATTCTTTTTACATAATCTAGTTATGTGCCGTGAATAATCGGCGAAGTTTTTTATAAATCGAAGATAATAATTGCAGAATGCTATAAATCGTCTCGCGCTGTCCGCATCAACAGGGACAGGATAGTTTTTGATGACGTCAAATTTCTTGTCATCTGGCAATACTCCTTTGTCAGTGCATTTGTGACCTAAGAATGTCACTTCATGCATAAAAAATGAACATTTTTCTGGATGCAACTTTAGGTTATATTTCCTACACACATTAAAAACATCAGTTAAGTTCTACATCATGTGTTTTTCGGAACATCCTATCACCATTAAGTCATCCATATAAAGGAATGCCTGAGAAGGTTCTAAACCCGAGAATGCTATAGTCATCATTCTCTGAAATGAATTTGGTGCTATTTTAAGACCAAATGGTAATCGCGTGAAGCGACATGAGCCATTGCTCGGTGAAAAAGATGTTATATTTCTTGAACTTTCTTCAAGTTCAATTTGGTGGAAACCTGACATTAAGTCAAGGCATGAAAAGTATTTAGCTCTACCCAGTTGGTCTAGGATATCATCAATTCTGGGGAGCGGGAATTTGTCAGAAAGTAGTTTTTTGTTTATTTGGCGATAGTCAATTACTAATCGCCATTTCTTTTCTTCCGAATTTAGTAATGATTTTTTCGGAACTAACAAGAGTGGGCTGTTATACTCGGATACAGACGGTTCTACGATTTTGTCATTTATTAATTTCCCTACTTGTTTTTGAATTTCCTCAACGTGGCTATGGGGGCTTCTGTAGTTTTTAATATAAATGGGTTCATCATCTTTAAGTCTCAATGTTTGTTTATAAAAATTATTTGTCGCTATTGGTTCGGTTTCCAGTCCGAACACATCACTATACTTGGTGCATAATTCTGTTAGTTGACTTTTGAATTGATCTGGAAAATTGTTCTTTAATTTTGAAAGTACTTGTTCGCTTCTAATTTCTGGATTGGTGCTATGAATGTCGTAATCTGTTAAATTTTCATATTGGATTTTGTTTACTTTGACCAATTGGTCGAAATTGGTTGTGTTTAGAAGGCGAATGTATACATGTCTGAATGCTGTTATTGTATTTGCAACATAAATTCCATTATGTATTTCTTGATTAGGAACAAATATCTAATCATTTACTGTATTAATGTCTATTCAAAAAAAAAAAAAAAAAAATCCTTTCTTTTTCTAAAAAACGTTCATGAAAGACCAATCAATTTTATTTTCATTAATTAATTATTTTTATAATATTGGTTAACTTTATATGGGATTTTATAAAGAAAATATATTTCCTCTTAGGAAATCGAAAACAAAATTTGAGTTCATTAAGAGGTTTATCAAATTTCACAAAAATTCTAATCGCAGCTGAGTATAAATACTCAGTGCCAGAGACGTGGCAAAAGTTAGTTATTTACTTTATGTGGTAGGGTCACAATTCAATGTTACAATTCATAAAAAAAAAATAAAAAAAATTCTCCTACCACATATGTTAGTAATAAAAGCCTAACAGGTTTTAGTGTTTGCGAATTGCACTGACGTGCATTGGTTTAGACGTAGATTTTGTTTCCTGACGTGCCCGGTACTCAGCTATTGTGAGTGGGCGTGGTCCAGCGTTTGGAAACACCTCCAGGTACTCCTGGATGGAAGGTGCTTCCCTTTGCTCAATAGGAGCAGAATCTACGGAGTCGTCGCTCATGGAGGCTTAACTGGGCGCGTTAAGCGTTACCGGCGCTGGTCATCACACAGGTTATTTCCGTGTTTGTGTTGTTTCACTTGTAGTTTTACTTTTTATTTGCAAACTATTTCTAAACTATTTCTCTGCTTAGATTGGAGTTTTCAAAGTTGACTGACTTTTGCGTGTTTTTCTTCTTCTGAGGTTGGGAGAGAATAACATGCACACATGAAGTGATTATGATAAAGACTCCGACGCTCCGATGCGCCCTAAGCGGCATAAGTGCGATCATTTTACGTCGCGTCTGAATTATGCTTGGTTTTCATAAATACACTACGTACAGTGTGTACTCAGTATGTGTGTATACTACATTATACTTTAAATTTACTTTCTGTAATTAAATAATATTTACGATTTTATGTTGCAAGAAATGATTGCTGGTCTAAATATATTTTATTTTATTTACCAATTTTAGGTTTAGATGATGCAAACAAAATTTTTTTTTAAATCTATTTTGTTTTTTCAATTTTATACATAACTACATGTTTTTTATGATCAATTATATTATTTGCATAATTATTAAAGAAATCAATTATGATATATGTACTATATACATACATATGTATGTGTGTGCACATGAACTTCAATATTTAATAAAGTAGACGACAAGGAATATCAACCATGGCCCATCTCAACTCGTGCTTTCTTTTCAAGGTCAAGGCCAATGCTACTGCAAATAATTTCAAGGCCACAATAATAAAGAGCGTAAAGAGAAAGAGAATTTTGAGCTCTATTTGTCAATAATAAGAGCATGAAAAATATTAGAAGAGCGACCTGTTAAATTTGGCGGGATACAAAATTATATACGAATGCTTAAAAATTCCAGTAAATCAGAAAATGCCCCTCCTTTTATATTTTCTTTAAAAGTTAATACCATTACAAGTTTTGATAAAATAAACCACTATAATCTATATAGTGACATATGCATCACACCCATACACCCACATATAAGATCACATATGCCAACGGCACCACTCTTGCACCTTATGTATAATTTCAAATACGCCAGCGGCACGTACACATAAAATCATAGTACATAAAAGATTGTAAGCAGACTCCCGAGAATTTATAGCAATAAAAATTTGGCTCCCACACTTCATGCTGTCAACAAATTTATGTTCTCACCAAATAGCCAGTGCGGCTCAAATTCGGGACGAGCAAAGTCCAATTGCCAACGCGGCTCAAATTCGGGACGAGCAAAAGTCCAAAGTCCAATTGAACAAAGGAATTCATTGTCAAGAGAAAAAGCTCTTGACCAAGAAAGCTCTAAACCGAGGTTTGCTAAGCGATCGCGAAACTTGGAGGAGTTGAGTCTTATATTTTCGTTCGAGCAATACGGATCGAGTCTTGCAAACTTATCGTTAAGTTCACCTAAGTGTAATTCTCCATTAAGTCAATAAATGTCGTGTTGAATATTAAATAAAACATTTTTTTTCAATCGATGTTACGTTGAATATTTAATTGGCGCAGCTGGTAGGATATATCTAAGGTGAACAAATAACCGCTACGTAAGGATTCTAACATTATCCTTGAACCGGTAACTAAATTCATTGTGAATGTTAATAGTGCTAATGCTCAGGCAGCATCTGTTCATTCTACGCAATTGAACAAATTGATTCACTGAAATATATCCGCTGAAGAACCCACGTGTATAGTGCGTAAACGAAGACTTTAAAAAGTTTGTGAGTGATATGATCAATTAAGAAAGGAATTCCAAACGACTGGATTCTTTCCGATCATCGCGCACAATTGAGTGTAGTATCACAATTAAATCGGACTTACTTCAATTTCGCGAAAAGTGTCACACAATCAACGACCATTAAAGGACAATTAAAGTCCCAGGTCAAAAACTCAACCACAATCAACGACCATTAAAGGACAATTAAAGTCCCAGGTCAAAGACTCAACCACAAATCAACCAAGTGAAACCAACAAAATCACAATCAAATAAAAATCATCAAAAATGGCAACGGGTGCAGAATCCACACCCGTTCTCACAGAGCTACATCTGAGTCAAGCCCTCGGACAGATTAGGCAGGTGCCTATGTTCAATGGAGCCACGGAGGAGTTGAGCGCTTTCATCAGAAGAATTGATTTCATTATGCGCCTCTACTTGACCGCAGACCCAAGACAGCGCAGCATCTTGTTTGGAGCAGTTGAAATGCAAGTAACAGGAGATGCACAACGAGTATCTCAGTTGGCGGCACCGAATTCATGGCACGAGCTGAAGGCGGTCCTGATATCGGAATTTAAAACGCAAACCCCCTTTGAGGAGCTGCTCAGACGGCTCTACAACACACAATTTAGCGGCAACATCCGTAAGTTTGTTGAAGAATTAGAATATAAGTCATTTTTGATTACAAATAAGTTAACATTAGAAGATGATAGTAGAAACACAGCATTATATACAAACTCCCTAAACAAAACTGTAAAAGATGTGATTACAAGAAAACTGCCAGATAGATTGTTCATGGTATTGGCAAGGTACGATATAAGTACGGTTTCAGGCTTGAAACAAGTGGCTCAGAGAGAGGGAATTTATGAAAATACCTTCTCCGATAGGAATAAAAACTACAATGGTCCGATGAATCAATCAAAACCCCAAAATTCAGGTTACCAAAGGCATAGCAATGATCGTGCGAATGGGGGAAATAATGATGGGAATCAAAATAAAAATTCCAATCAAACATATGCTCATAGACATACAAAGACTTACAATAATACTAGACCAAGACACCAAACCGAGAATTATCAACAATTTCATCAAGAATTGCAACAAAAGTTGCATCATGATAGAGTAAAGAACCCTGTCAATCATCAGACGGCTCAGGTTCGGAGTGCACCCAATCCACCAGTCAAGAGGCAGCGTGAAAGCACTAGTGGTCATTTTAAAATGGACACTTCAGAAAATTTTCATCAAGTAGCCTCGGAGCCAGATACAGGAACCCGTTCATCAGAATACTGATGAATAGTAAAGAAATTAGGTGTGTAATAGATACAGGATCCTCAATCAATTTGTTGAAGGAGAATTTCTTCAACTTTCCGTCAAAAACTTGTCCGTTAGAAGTCCGTACTATAAATGGTACAATAGAGTTAAATGAAGCAGTGTTGTTCCACCCCAGTAAACTGTGTCCGACTAAACAGCAATTCTACATACACAATTTTTCCGATCGCTATGATATGCTAATAGGAAGAGAATTCCTTGAAGCGTGCCAGGCTAGCATCGATTATAAAACAGGGACAGTGACCCTAAACGACTATCCTTTCATGATTAGGTATAGTGACAATGACCAGCAAACAGACGAAGACAATTTTAAATGTCTCAACCCACCTCTAACAGGGGACATACCCTTTAATTTCTCAATCCAAAACGAATTGAGAGAGTCCAACGAGTTCAGGCTGGATCACCTGAATCTCGAAGAAAAAGAAAAACTTAAAAAGGTCTTGGCAGAATTTCGCGATATCCAATATCGAGAAGGTGAAAATTTGACTTTCACGAGCACGATAAAGCATGTAATTCAGACAAAGCACGAAGACCCGGTCTATAAGAGGCCATATAAGTACCCTCAAGCTTTTGACGAAGAGGTCAATAAGCAAATGAGCGAAATGCTGACTCAAGGCATTATTCGCAAATCTAAGCCCCCATATTGCTCACCTATTTGGATTGTGCCAAAGAAAAGTGATGCCTCGGGCAAACAGAAATATCGTATAGTCATAGACTATAGAAATCTCAACGAAATAACCGTTGATGATAAATATCCCATTCCTATAATGGATGAGATATTGGATAAACTGGGAAAGAGCCAGTATTTTACAACAATTGATTTGGCCAAAGGCTTTCATCAGATCCAAATGGATCCAAGGTCAATGGCGAAGACCGCATTTTCCACCAAACATGGCCATTACGAATACACTCGTATGACATTTGGACTTAAAAACGCACCCGCAACTTTCCAGCGTTGCATGAACAATTTATTGGAGGAACTGATATATAAGGATTGTTTGGTTTATTTAGATGATATAGTAGTCTACTCCACTTCATTGGAGGAACATATTGTGTCTCTGAGAAAGGTTTTCGCAAAACTGCGAGAAGCCAATTTAAAACTTCAGCTTGACAAGTGTGAGTTCATGAGGAAGGAAACTGAATTTCTCGGTCACGTTATAACAACTGAAGGTATAAAGCCAAACCTTAACAAGATAAGGGCAATCGTTGAGTTCCCTATTCCAAAAACAGCCAAGGAAATTAAGTCATTTCTTGGACTTTGTGGTTTTTATCGTAAGTTCATACCGGGCTTTGCTAAGGTTGTAAAACCCTTGACCTCTAAACTAAAAAAGGAGCAACAATAGATGTTGCAGAAGAAAGCTATAATTCGGCTTTTGAGAAACTCAAGTTGCTCATAACGTCAGATCCAATATTGACCTATCCTGACTTCAGTAAACCGTTTTCACTCACGACGGACGCCAGCAACATTGCTATAGGTACGGTTCTCTCTCAGAGTCATAGACCGGTGTGCTATGCAAGTAGAACCTTGAATGAGCATGAGCTAAATTACTCAGCCATTGAGAAGGAGTTGCTCGCAATTGTCTGGCCGACGAAGTATTTTCGATCGTACCTTTTCGGTAGGAAGTTCGAGATTTTGAGTGATCACAGGCCGTTGGTTTGGCTAAACAATATAAAGGAACCAAACATGAAGTTACAAGGATGGAGAATCAGATTAAATGAGTTTGATTATCATATCAAGTACCTACCCGGTAAGGAAAATCATGTGGCAGACGCCCTGTCAAGAGTTAAGATAGAAGAAAACCTATTAGGAGAAGTGGCATTACCAACGCAAGCAACAGTGCATAGTGCCCAAGAAGACAACCAAACTCACATTTCAATCACGGAAAGACCTTTAAATTATTACAATAAACAGGTAGAATTCGTGAAAGGCGACTCGGATGGAGTCCAGTTAATAAATTATTTTCACAAAACAAAAATTATAATCACATACAAAGAAATGACTACAGAGCATGCTAAGGAATTGATCAAGGATTACCTGTGTGCAAAGAAGAGCGTTGTCTATTTTCCTAATGAAGCCGACTTTTTGGTTTTCCAGAGCGCTTATGTAGAGATAATTAGCCCGGATAACCTCACTAAGGTCATGAAGACAAGCAAAAAATTGGTCGACATACAGACTTATTCGGATTTCAAAGAAATCATTGTCAGAACACACAGGAATCTTTTGCATCCAGGAATAGAAAAGCAGACAGCCCTCTTTAAAGAGAGTTATTACTATCCAGATTACCAAAAATTGATACAAAATATTATAAACGAATGCGAGATATGCAATATAGCAAAGACTGAACACAGAGATACAAGATTGCCCTTAGAGATAACCCCTGAAACTTTCAGTCCCCGAGACAAATACGTCATGGACTTTTATATGGTCGATAATAGACAATTTCTGTCGTGTGTGGATGTTTATTCTAAATTCGCATCATTGATAGAAGTAAATGGTAGAGATTGGTTGGAGGCCAAGAGAGCAATCTTGAGAGTGTTCAATGAAATGGGAAAACCCATAGAGATAAAAGCAGATAAAGATTCAGCATTCATGTGCGCAGCATTACAGCTGTGGTTAAAAACAGAGGATGTTAACATAAAGTTGACAACAAGTAAAAATGGAGTCTCTGACATAGAGAGATTTCATAAAACAGTTAATGAAAAACCGATCCAGAGGACAGAATGACCAAATTCGAGACAAATCTTTATGTTTACAATCATAGAACAAAACATAACACGACTGGCAGAACGCCAGCTGACATTTTTATATATGCTGGAACACCGGCATACGATACCCAAGTAAATAAGATAAAACGGATAGAAAAACTGAATGAAGAGCGAAATGGTTACGAAATTGACACAAGATATAAAGAATCCCCTCTTGTAAGAAGTAAAACAACAACCCCATTTAAGAAAACTGGTGGCTTAAAACAGATAGATAGCAATCACTTTGAAGAAACAAACAGAGGTAGAAAAATAATTCACTATAAATCAAAGTTTAAAAGAAAGAAAAAGGTTAATAAGAGTAAATACGATAATTCCAGATCGTCCCCTGCTGAACTGCCAGCTGCCAACTAAATTGGTAGCAATCATAGTATTGTTTTTGCTGATGAGCTCCGTCCGAAGCCAAAGCCTGGAAGTTAACCCTATTCATGCGAAAAATGGCTACCTTATATTTAAAACAGGATCAATAGATCTGCCTGTAAACTATCAATATCATTGTTTGTCCGTGAACTTGACAAAAACCGAACAGACGTATGAAGATCTGGTTAGACAAACTGAGGAGTTAGGAACATTGACACAAATTCAGTATACGACTCTATAACTCACGTTACCTCAGACAAGCTCTTGAGCATAAAGACCTCCACATGCCTGAACCCCAGCGTAAATGAGATCCTTATTGTGTCCCACATTCCACGAGAAATTGTTAAACTGACAATCTTCGAGGTACTACCGTACCCAGACGAAAACAATAATATATTGACTGAAATAATACATGACAAATACTTCGTTCGAGATAACCAAGCCTACACGGCCAACTCAAGAAACCTTGTTACGAGCAGGTGTATTACGGGAATACTCAACCAACTCACAACTGAGTGTAGATACACGAAAGCCCACAAGAGTTTTGAAATAAATTATATCGAGCCTAACATAATAATTACCTGGAACCTGCCTAGAACAGTTCTAAACCAAAATTGTCTAGATAGAGAAATAATAATTGAAGGAAATAATGTAATGAAAGCTTTTAATTGTTCAATGCAGCTTGATGAAATAATAATCACTGGCACAATGTTAGATTATACACAAATCATTTATGTAATAATGTAACAAAAATAGAACCACTATCATACATTGAAACTAAAGAAATTGTACAACAATACACAAAAGATTATAACACTTTTCAAATAATTATGTTAACAACACTTGCAATAATTTTAATAATCGCAATGTTGTACTGTGCCTACAAGTACAAAGCAATACCACAAAGAATGATTGAGTATAAGAAACAAAAAGATCAATTGAAGAGAGAAAATCCTAATGACTTGCAAGAAAATGAAATTGTAACACTAGGAAATAGCCCTAAGTTGTACCCTACAGTGTTAGCCTGAGGACAGGCGAATTTTTTAAGGATGGGGAAGTGACATATGCATCACACCCACACACCCACATATAAGTTCACATATGCCAACGGCACCACTCTTGCACCTTATGTATAATTTCAAATACGCCAGCGGCACGTACACATAAAATCATAGTACATAAAAGATTGTAAGCAGACTCCCGAGAATTTATAGCAATAACAATTTGGCTCCCACACTTCATGCTGTAAACAAATTTATGTTCTCACCAAATTGCCAGTGCGGCTCAAATTCGGGACGAGCAAAGTCCAATTGCCAAAGCGGCTCAAATTCGGGACGAGCAAAAGTCCAAAGTCCAATTGAACAAAGGAATTCATTGTCAAGAGAAAAAGCTCTTGACCAAGAAAGCTCTAAACCGAGGTTTGCTAAGCGATCGCGAAACTTGGAGGAGTTGAGTCTTATATTATCGTTCGAGCAATACGGATCGAGACTTTCAAACTTATCGTTAAGTTCACCTAAGTGTAATTCTCCATTAAGTCAATAAATGTCGTGTTGAATATTAAATAAAACATTTTTTTTCAATCGATGTTACGTTGAATATTTAATTATATATATAAAACAGTTTGTCCTGACTGACTGACTGACTGATTGGTGATCAACGCACAGCCCAAACGGTAAATGCTAGGATGCTGAAATTTGGGCTCAAGTATCCTATCATGGTGTAGATGCGCTAAGAAGGGATTTTGGAAAATTCGAGCTCCAAAAGGGGGAAAAGTAGCTCCACATTTTGTTTGAAAAATCCGCATTTTTCAACCGATCGACTTAGTTTCTAAAATCAATTAAAGAATACAAAGAAAACTGCATACTCGGTTTTTCGAAATTTGTGTTGGAGCTTGAATTATTGGGGTTTTAATATTTATTCACTATTTCAAATGAAAAGTTTGTGTTATAAATTTAGTCCGATCGATTTAAAATTGGGTAATGTAATCTACGTAACTAAATCTACAACTTTGCATTCAAGGATTTTCAAAATATGCATTTTACAAAAGCAGGCAGAACAAACAATACAAAATATCAAACAGTTGGGGACAACTAAGTATACATACACACACACACACATACAAACAGCTGTTCGTGTAGTTGCGTGCAAACGATTGAAATAGCCAAAGCAAAATGTGAGACACTAATGTGTGAATGTCCATACATATGTGTACATATTTATCTACATATGTATCTACATATGTATGTACATTCATCTTGCACTGACAGAGCAAGAAATGTTAATTAATTGAAAATTATATAACATTTTTAAAAGTAACAAGAGAGAACGCTACAGTCGAGCAAGCCCGACAGTGTAATACCCTGTACCCAGGTAAACTTCCGTCACTGAGTTATATGCGCCCATAGCAGCAACAAAAAGAGGAAGAAGAAGAGCGAACTTGTTGCTGCAGTTTGTGGGGGTTGTACTGGCGAGAATTTGTTTCGCTAATAACTTTTCTTAGAATTGACCGAATTGAATAAAATTGAACAACAGTAGACAATTATATATAAATTATGTGTGCAAAGTTTGGTTTAGGTAGCATTTGAAATGTGGACGCTATTGACGAAATTCTGTAGCGGGGGAAGGGGGGGAAAATTAAAAAAAAAAAAATAAATTCGTCCTTACTCGGACCTACGAGAATCTGGATGCCAACTTTGGTTATTCTAGCTTTCATAGTTTCTGAGATCCTCGCGTTCATCCAGACGGACGGACAGACGGACAGACGGACGGACATGTCTAGATCGATTTCTCTCGTCATGCTGATCAAGAATATATATACTTTATGGGGTCGGAGATGCTTCCTTCTGTATGTTACATACTTTGCACAAACCTAATATACCTAATATTAATTATGTGTGCAAAGTTTGGTGTAGGTAGCATTTGAAATGTGGACGCTATTGACGAAATTCTGTAGCGGGGGAAGGGGGAGGAAAATTAAAAAAAAAACATAAACTCGTCCTTACTCGGATCTAGGAGAATCTGGATGCCAACTTTGGTTATTCTAGCTTTTATAGTTTCTGAGATCCTCGCGTTCATCCAGACGGACGGACATGTCTAGATCGATTTCTCTCGTCATGCTGATCAAGAATATATATACTTTATGGGGTGGGAGATGCTTCCTTCTGTATGTTACATACTTTGCACAAACCTAATATACCCTTTTTACCCTACGGGTACAGGGTATAAAAAAACATTAGTTATAGTGGTCATGTTCGTTTAACGAAATAGTTTGGCAAGAACAAAAATGTAACGGACTACTGAACAATTTTTTGTCAAGAACAGAAAATGTTCATTTAAATACCTTAAATGCCTTCCTACTGGTAACTTATAAGGTGAAAACATAAGGGTAGGTTACGCACACACAAAATATATACAATTGGAAACATTATATTGAGGCGGGTTAAGACGGGCAATACCTGCTAGTACTTCTATATGACTGAATGGTCAAATGCTTTATGCGTTGTAAAACGTATGTATGTATGTATGTACACACACAAGACACATGCATAATTGCGAGAGAAAAAATGTTATGCAAAGTGCAGGTGCACCCGACTGTATGAAGTCACAGCAATGAGAGGAAGAAGAGAGAGCCGGCCAAAATATAATTTGAGAGTAAGCTCCCCTCCTTCCCTGCTGCGACGTTTCTCCCCGCTTCCAGCAAATCAAACAAAAACTTGTGACTTATTGTTGATATGCATATGCGCACATTGAATTTATTTCTTTCTCAAAATTTTAATAATTATTATTAAGATTTTTTGGTGATCTAATTTAATTTTATGACTTTTAACTCGATTAAAGGCAATTTAATGACGGCTAAGAGAGTTTACGAGACATGAGCGATATTCCCAAACGCACATGAGCAAGTCAAGCGGCACTTGTAAAGGGCGTATGAACTAGAAAGAGAACAATTAAACAGACTAATGGGTGGTAAAATAAGAGTAATTGAGTGGATTTTCGGTGACAGGTCAATTGCTTAATCGAGCATAAGATTTCACTTGTCAGCTAACTTTAGGCGCGAAAGTTGTTGTGGAGTGCACGTGAATGTGTTTTTTGTGCGCAATTAAATACTTATAGTTGACTGCCCGCCGATATAAGCAATTCCTTGTGCCTAAGCTGCTGTGACATCGCTGGAACACCTAGTACTTCATTATATTTTATTATATTTTCAATGAAATTAATTTTCAATGAAATTAAGGCTATTTCTTACTTTTTTAACCGATTTCAAAAAAGAGGAGGTTATCAATTCGTCTGTATTTTTTTTTTTTATGTTTGTTACCTCGGTACACTCGACTGGGTGAACTGTTTTTAATGGTTCTTATACCATTTGAAAGCTGGTGCTTCCAGAATGGTCCCATATAAAATTAGTCCAGTTCTGACCATGGCATTCATGAGAAAACAGTCTTAAATTTGTATTAAGTATGTGCAAGACAAATGAACGAATAACTTTATATCACGATAACCGATTTCGACGATTCTTTTTTTATTGGAAAGGATGTACTTTAAGGGTACTTTGATGAGAGTTTGGTTGGGTTCTGCAAACGAGGACGTTCTCAATTCGCCTGTATTGTTCATTGTTACCTCAGAACTTTAGACAGTGTAAACCGATTTAAATGATTCCTTTTGTATTTAAAAGCTGATGATCCCCATGTGGTCCCATTGCAATTTAGTCCAATTCTGACAATGGCATCCATAAGAAATCCATATAATTCTTAAAACATACAAAATGTTCATCAGTTTTAGATATCATGCGAAGGCACCCGGTAGATGAGTGTCAAATTTAAATGAGATATCATGTGAAATAGAATTTCAATTTCAGTATAATGCCGTCGTTAAAATCTAACCGTAACAATGCGTGTAACAAAAATACACGACCCCAGCGTTCTAAAAGCTCAAAAGTCAGAAGAACAAACTGCAACAAGAGCCGCAACTCAACAAATCAGAACAGAAGATAGTCGCAGACGACAGACAGACATTGTGATGAACGTTTTCGACAAAATATATTGAAAACAAGAGTGGAGCTCTCTCATATGAGAAACACGTTTTTTAGGTCTACCCATATTCATACACATTAGTTAGTGTACTTCACATTCACTAAAAATCCATAAATAAACAACAATTTAAACAAAAAAGAAACCGATTTCAAACTATTAACAGGCACTAAAAAGCAAAAAATAATTGCGTATTCTTCTACAACTTAATATTCAATATATAATGTAGATACAATTATTGTTATTTTTGGAGTCGGTGTCAGCCAAGGAAACACTACAATATATCAATCAATCAATCTACCAGTAATAATATGAGAATACTTTAAGAAATACTTTTTTTACAAATTAACTTTTATATGAACGACAATATACTGTGACAGATTACCAATACCTAATTAAACCCAATTTCAAATTAACTTTTATACGACAATACACGTATAACTACTGTGAAAATATCTGCTACCTTGAAACAACAAATAAACCGGTACCAAGTTAAACGAATCAAACGAATTTTAATACGACACTATGCTGAGACATACGGGTAATCAAGGAAATGCTGATACGAAAATATAGTCAACATAAAAAACAAGGAATCACCGTAAGAATGACGTAGTAGATATAGAAAGAGAAAATAATCTGAAATGGTTCGTAATAAAGTGCCTCTTTCTCTTGACTGGCGCGGCGCGCGACCGCTGACACCGACTCCAAAAAGAACAATAATTGTATCTACATTATATATTGAATATTAAGTTGTAGAAGAATACGCAATTATTTTTTACTTTTTAGTGCCTGTTAATAGTTTGAAATCGGTTTCCTTTTTTGTTTAAATTGTTGTTTATTCATATTTTACATTATAATTTTGTTATTATTATTTTGGTATTATTATTTTGTTTATTATACTATCCGTCCAATATGCCTCGACGTGGCCATCAATCTGCTTCTCAACGAGCTGAAAATCGCCGTTTGAGAAATAGGGCAAAAAGGGAAAACACTGTTTATACACAGGCAGAAAGAGCAAGAAATGCACTCTCACAGCGGAACCGTAGAGCAAATGAAGAGGATAGGGCCAATGAGCAGGAAAATAATAGCCTGCAGCGTTCAACTAGGAGGCGTACCGCTACGATTAGACAGCAGGAGCAAAGTCAGAACACGGACTTTAGAAGACGGAGACGCGGGGACGCAGGGTTTCGGCAGGATGAGCAGGAAGCCGATACTCTGCGACGAGAAAATCGTAGATTAGATAGGGAATTTCAGGCAAGCGAACAGACTCAGAAGACTGAGTTTAGAAGACGGAGACGTGGGGACGCAGGGTTTCGGCAGGATGAGCAGGAAGCCGATACTCTGCGTCGAGCAAATCGTAGATTAGATAGGGAATTTCAGGCAAGCGAACCGTCACAGAATACTGAGTTTAGAAGACGGACACTTGGGGACGCAGGGTTTCGGCAGGATGAGCAGGAAGCCGATACTCTGCGTCGAGCAAATCGTAGATTAGATAGGGAATTTCAGGCAAGCGAACCGTCTCAGAATACTGAGTTTAGAAGACGGAGACGGGTAGACCACAACTATAGGGCTAATAAACAAAGGCAGGACGCCGATAGAAGGGCCTTATTACGATCCGATGTAGAACGCCGCATATTAGAAAGAGAGCAGGACAGGGTTAATAGGTCACAAGTTAGGGACAATCCTATTAGAAGGATTGTAGAACGAGCGCGCGATATGTCAGCACGTCGTAGCGCACGGTTGTTAGCACGACAAGCAGCATTAGATGCCTCAAGGAGAATTAGCCAACGAGTTATCGAATAAAGAAATCAATTATGTTATATGTACTATATACATACATATGTATGTGTGTGCGCATGAACTTCAATATTTAATACAGAAGACAACACGGAATATCAACCATGGCCTATCTCAACTCGTGTTTTCTTTACTCGATCAAGGCCAAGGCCAATGCTACTGCAAATAATTTCAAGGCCACAATAATAAAGAGCGTAAAGAGAAAGAGTTATGACATCACTACGGACACTGTCATATGACAGAATTTTGAGATCTATTTGTCAATAATAAGAGCATGAAAAATATTAGAAGAGCGACCTGTTAAATTTGGCGGGATACAAAATTATATACGAATGCTTAAAAATCCCAGTAAATGACAAAATGCCCCTCCTTTTATATTTTCTTTAAAAGTTAATACCATTAATAGTTTTGATAAAATAAACCACTATCATATATATAAACCAGTTTGTCCTGACTGACTGACTGACTGATTGGTGATCAATGCACAGCCCAAACGGTAAAGCCTAGGAAACTGAAATTTGGATTCAAGTATCCTTTCATAGTCTAGGTGTCCACTAAGAAGGGATTTTGGAAAATTCGAGCTCCAAAGGGGGGAAAAGTAGCTCCACATTTTGTTTGAAAAATCCGCATTTTTCAACCGATCGACTTAAAACTTAGTTTCTAAAATCAATTAAAGAATACAAAGAAAACTGCATACTCGGTTTTTCGAAATTTGTGTTGGAGCTTGAATTATTGGGGTTTTAATATTTATTCACTATTTCAAATGAAAAGTTTGTGTTATAAATTTAGTCCGATCGATTTAAAATTGGGTAATGTAAAATGTAACTAAATCTACAACTTTGCATTCAAGGATTTTCAAAATATGCATTTTACAAAAGCAGGCAGAACAAACAATACAAAATATCAAACAGTTGGGGAAAACTAAGTATACATACACACACATACAAACAGCTGTTCGTGTAGTTGCGTGCAAACGATTGAAATAGCCAAAGCAAAATGTGAGACACTAATGTGTGAAGGTCCATACATATGTGCACATCTATGTGCACATCTATCTATGCTTCGCATTGCGGGCAGATGTATGTATGTATGTATATGATTTGTTCTTATTGATCTCTATAAATATTTCGATTTTATTATTTAAATATTCTGCTTATTGCATTCAAACTTCGATAGTTTGATGGTATCGGTGCCAGTGGTTTTTGATAGTGGCTCATCGCTGCACGGCATTGACACGAATGCCGTGTTTCATATTCCGAGTTTGTGCGTGGCCGTATTGACTCAATATGACACGAAAAGACTCAAATGTGAATTTAAATTTGGACTCAAGTATCCTTTCATAGTATCCATCATAGTGTAGGAGCACACTAAGAAAGGCTTTTGGAAAATTCTAGCTCCAAAGGGGGGAAACCGAGCAGGTCACAGGTGTTTCTGTGAGAGTCAAAGGAGTTTTTGTGTGCGTCCTTGTTTTAGACGTTTGGCATTTTTGACATCTACGTACGTACTCTTTTATATGACGTGTCATGTTTTTCCAGTAGTAGTGTCTTTTTATTTTCGCTAGCGTTCTTGTTATGCCACTATGACCTCCTTGAATTGGGTCGTCATGGTATGTAGACAGTCTTTGTTGTATCTCTTTTTATAGCCTGTACCCAAAGGGTGAAAGGCTATACTAGTTTTGTGCGCATGTATGTAACACACAGAAAGAGGCGTGGCAGACCCCACAAAGTATATATATTCTTGATCAGGGTGCCAAGCCGAGTCGATATAGCCATGTCCGTCTGTCTGTCTGTCCGTCTGTCTGTATGAGCGCAAGGATCTCAGTAAGTACAAGAGCTAGGATAACCAAAATTGGTATCAAGGTTCCTATAAGCCCTAGGCAGAACGAGTTTGTTTATTTTTTTCTGATACACCCCCCCACTCCCCCGCAATTCGTATTTTTTCTTATAACTTCCGTAATTCTCGGAATTTTCTCGATTTTCTCGATTTTGGTAGGTACATCCAGTTAGTACTAATGTGTCCGTGTGCCAAATTTCATCATGATAGGTCAATTCTGAAGAAAGTTATAGCCATAAGTAAAATCGCTGCTCATGCGCTGCCTGCAGCTCTGTCTTTTTGCTGCTGCTGTCTTTGCTGCTTTTGTTCAACTTTGTGCTGCATACATACACGCATATAAACACGCATAGGTACGTGATGTAAATGTATGCTGTTTAAACTGAACATAAAAATGTATTCTAATTTAATTTTATTAATTATTTTAATTATTTAATTCATTCTTTTTTTTTAATAATTTAATTTTTTTAAAATTTTTTTTTTTTAATAATTTTATTTTAATTTTTCCTTTTTGTGGAGGGTACAGGCTATTTTACTGTCGGGCTTGCTCGACTGTAGCGTTCTATCTTGCTCATTTTTTTATTTTGGTCACCGGCTGGAGTAGCGCTACTCTTAAAGATTTTAATATTTTATTGCCCATATTTTTAAAAGAATGAAACTGATTCAAAGATCTTTTCGCTCGGTGCCATTTTAAGTTTGCAGATTTTTAATATACCGGCTTCTTTTTCAAGCCTTTGGAAGAACTGACCTAAGTCGAGGATTCCATTAGTATATAAATCGCTAACTTCAATTCTTGCGATAACTTTAATTCCATGCTTAAGTAAACATTTGGATTGTGTCATTCGCAAGGTCACTACTTTTCGTACTTCATCATTTGTAATGACTTCATGTACGTTGGGCTTAGATACATTTTTATGACTTTGCCTTGGCAGAAGTTCATAATTTTCTACTGTACAGTTTTTATTCTGTCTACTTTGTCGCCTGGTAGTGACTTTCAGGACTTTATGTTGACTATATGTCAATGGTCTGAGATCCGTTTTAATAGTAAAGTGTTTGCCATAAATATATGGTTTAAAGTGGATAATTGCCCAATGAATTGCCGCTAACTCCTGTTCTGTTGTACTCTTATTGCTTTCCCCTTTTGTAAATGAACGAGATGCATAAGCTATTGGGAGTTTAATTCCGTTATGGTTAGAACCGTTATGGAGTTAGAACCGCTCCGCAAGCTTGTTTACTAGCATCTGTTATTATGCAAAATTCTTTGTGAAAATCTGGATATTGTAATAATGTGGGTTGCATAAGCTTTTCTTTAAGGTATTGGAATGCGTTTTGGCATTCAATTGACCATTCAAAAGGTACATTCTTTTTACATAATCCTGTTATGTGCCGTGAATAATCGGCGAAGTTTTTTATAAATCGAAGATAATAATTGCAGAATGCTATAAATCGTCTCGCGCTGTCCGCATCAACAGGGACAGGATAGTTTTTGATGACGTCAAATTTCTTGTCATCTGGCAATACTCCTTTGTCAGTGCATTTGTGACCTAAGAATGTCACTTCATGCATAAAAAATGAACATTTTTCTGGATGCAACTTTAGGTTATATTTCCTACACACATTAAAAACATCAGTTAAGTTCTACATCATGTGTTTTTCGGAACATCCTATCATCATTAAGTCATCCATATAAAGGAATGCCTGAGAAGGTTCTAAACCCGAGAATGCTATAGTCATCATTCTCTGAAATAAATTTGGTGCTATTTTAAGACCAAATGGTAATCGCGTGAAGCGACATGAGCCATTGCTCGTTGAAAAAGATGTTATATTTCTTGAACTTTCTTCAAGTTCAATTTGGTGGAAACCTGACATTAAGTCAAGGCATGAAAAGTATTTAGCTCTACCCAGTTGGTCTAGGATATCATCAATTCTGGGGAGCGGGAATTTGTCAGAAAGTAGTTTTTTGTTTATTTGGCGATAGTCAATTACTAATCGCCATTTCTTTTCTTCCGAATTTAGTAATGATTTTTTCGGAACTAACAAGAGTGGGCTGTTATACTCGGATACAGACGGTTCTACGATTTTGTCATTTATTAATTTCCCTACTTGTTTTTGAATTTCCTCAACGTGGCTATGCGGGCTTCTGTAGTTTTTAATATAAATGGGTTCATCATCTTTAAGTCTCAATGTTTGTTTATAAAAATTATTTGTCGCTATTGGTTCGGTTTCCAGTCCGAACACATCACTATACTTGGTGCATAATTCTGTTAGTTGACTTTTGAATTGATCTGGAAAATTTTTCTTTAATTTTGAAAGTACTTGTTCGCTTCTAATTTCTGGATTGGTGCTATGAATGTCGTAATCTGTTAAATTTTCATATTGGATTTTGTTTACTTTGACCAATTGGTCGAAATTGGTTGTGTTTAGAAGGCGAATGTATACATGTCTGAATGCTGTTATTGTATTTGCAACATAAATTCCATTATGTATTTCTTGATTAGGAACAAATATCTAATCATTTACTGTATTAATGTCTATTCAAAAAAAAAAAAAAAAAAAATCCTTTCTTTTTCTAAAAAACGTTCATGAAAGACCAATCAATTTTATTTTCATTAATTAATTATTTTTATAATATTGGTTAACTTTATATGGGATTTTATAAAGAAAATATATTTCCTCTTAGGAAATCGAAAACAAAATTTGAGTTCATTAAGAGGTTTATCAAATTTCACAAAAATTCTAATCGCAGCTGAGTATAAATACTCAGTGCCAGAGACGTGGCAAAAGTTAGTTATTTACTTTATGTGGTAGGGTCACAATTCAATGTTACAATTCATAAAAAAAAAAAATAAAAAAAATTCTCCTACCACATATGTTAGTAATAAAAGCCTAACAGGTTTTAGTGTTTGCGAATTGCACTGACGTGCATCAATTCGCATGTAGGACTTAAATCTATGTCAAGTTAAGGCTTACGCATATTTGCGGCCCCCTTGCGTGGCTTCGCCCGGTTGCGACTTTTAATTCGGCCTTCAATTCATTGATGCGCTCTATGTAGCGCTGTCGCTCTTCTTGTGTCGTAGCTGCCGCAAGCAAATCCTGTTGCAAGCGTTTTTGCTGGAGTAACTTCCTTACTTGTCCTCCACGTTTCGTCTTTGGTTTAGACGTAGATTTTGTTTCCTGACGTGCCCGGTACTCAGCTATTGTGAGTGGGCGTGGTCCAGCGTTTGGAAACACCTCCAGGTACTCCTGGATGGAAGGTGCTTCCCTTTGCTCAATAGGAGCAGAATCTACGGAGTCGTCGCTCATGGAGGCTTAACTGGGCGCGTTAAGCGTTGCCGGCGCTGGTCATCACACAGGTTATTTCCGTGTTTGTGTTGTTTCACTTGTAGTTTTACTTTTTATTTGCAAACTATTTCTAAACTATTTCTCTGCTTAGATTGGAGTTTTCAAAGTTGACTGACTTTTGCGTGTTTTTCTTCTTCTGAGGTTGGGTTTTTGGCTCGAGCACCACAACATTACATTTTTCATTTGTGGATTTGATTTCCTCAATCATTTTTCTCATACGTTTTTACTCCGTAGAAGAGCAACTGCTTTTTCTTCATCGACGGCAGGGTTCACTTTGATTTTTAAGTTCATTGATATATATTTCGTATACATCTTGATTATATTCCATATTCTGCTGCGGATTTTTTTTAACTTGTTCTTTTCTTCTGTATTAGAACCATCGTCCTGCAATCATCGGACGATGGTCCTGTCACGGTCGCCATGTAAAGACGTCTTTGAAACAAACTGACGTCTCTTGTTTATAATCTTTATTCATACTGAACTTTTACATTTTTTCTTAGAGTCAGCTAAGCTAGGGCCGCGTAGCTGCGCTGTCGGTGACGCCGGCAGCAGAGCGGCCGCATTAAATATTAGCCTATATACTCAGCGCTGTTGGCAGCGAGAGCGCGAGAGAGAATAACATGCACACATGAAGTGATTATGATAAAGACGCCGACGCTGCACTTATGCTGCTTAGGGCGCATAAGTGCGATCATTTTACGTCGCGTATGAATTATGCTTGGTTTTCATAAATACACTCCGTACAGTGTGTACTCAGTATGTGTGTATACTACATTATACTTTAAATTTACTTTCTGTAATTAAATAATATTTACGATTTTATTTTGCAAGAAATGATTGCCAATTTAACGTTTAGATGATGCCATGGCCTATCTCAACTCGTGTTTTCTTTATAATAATTTCAAGGCCACAATAATAAAGAGCGTAAAGAGAAAGAGTTATGACATCACTACGGACACTGTCATATGACAGAATTTTGAGCTCTATTTGTCAATAATAAGAGCATGAAAAATATTAGAAGAGCGACCTGTTAAATTTGGCGGGATACAAAATTATATACGAATGCTTAAAAATCCCAGTAAATGACAAAATGCCCCTCCTTTTATATTTTCTTTAAAAGTTAATACCATTAACAGTTTCGATAAAATAAACCACTATCTATATATATAAAACAGTTTGTCCTGAATGACTGACTGACTGGCTGATTGACTGACTGACTGACTGACTGATTGGTGATCAACGCACAGCCCAAACGGTAAAGGCCAGGAAGCTGAAATTTGGACTCAAGTATCCTTTCCAAGTCTAGGTCCCCACTAAGAAGATTTTGGAAAACTCGAGCTCCAAAGGGGGGAAAATAGGCTCCAACGTTTGTATGAAAAATCTACTGTTTTCATCTGATTAACTTTAAACTTAGTTTGTATACTCTCAGAACAATTCCAAGAAAAACTGTATACTTGGTTTTTTGATATTTTTTTGGGGCCTAAAATATGGGAGTTTTCCTGTAAAAAAAATGTTGGGGCACAAAAGCAAACCGCGTCAAAAGCCCACAGCCCACACGGTAAAAGCTAGGATGCTGAATTTTGGCTCAAGTATCCTATCATGGTGTAGATGACTTAAAACTTAGTTTCTAAAATAAATTAAAGAATACAAACAAAACTGCATACTCGGTTTTTTAAATTTTTGTTGGAGCTTGAATTATTGGGGTTTTCTTGGGGCACAAAAGGAAACCGCGTCAACAGCCCACAGCCCAAACGGTAAAAGCTAGAAAACTAAAATTTGGGCTCAAGTATCCTATCAGGGTGTAGATGCGCACTAAGAAGGGATTTTGGAAAATTCGAGCTCCAAAAGGGGGAAAAGTAGCTCCAAAGTTTGGTTGCAAAATCCGCATTTTTCAACCGATCGACTTAAAACTTAGTTTCTATCAATTAAAATATATATATATATATATATATATATATATATATATATATATATATATATATATATATATATATATATATATATATATATATATCAATTAAAGAATAAACTGCATACTTAGATTTTCGAAATTTGTGTTGGAGCTTGAATTATTGGATTATTATATAATTATATATATATATATATATATATATATATATATATATATATATATATATATATATATATATATATATATATATATATATATATATATATATATATCAATTAAAGAATAAACTGCATACTTAGATTTTCGAAATTTGTGTTGGAGCTTGAATTATTGGGGTTTTAATATTTATTCACTATTTCAAATGAAAAGTTTGTGTTATAAATTTAGTCCGATCGATTTAAAATTTGGATAATGTAATCTACGTAGCTAAATCTACAACTTTGCATTCAAGGATTTTCAAAATATGCATTTTACAAAAGCAGGCAGAACAAACAATACAAAATATCAAACAGTTGGGGAAAACTAAGTATACATACACACACATACAAACAGCTGTTCGTGTAGTTGCGTGCAAACGATTGAAATAGCCAAAGCAAAATGTGAGACACTAATGTGTGAATGTCCATACATATGTGCACATCTATGTGTGTAGATATGTATCTACATATGTATCTACATTTGTATGTACATTCATCTTGCACTGACAGAGCAAGAAATGTTAATTAATTGAAAATTATATAACATTTTTAAAAGAAATTTTTTCTTTGTTTAGTGCATTTGGCATTAGGGTTTTCATTAATAACTTTATGCAGCAACAACAAATTTCAAATAGTTGGGGACATCACATACACACACTCACACACAACAAGCAACAGTTCGCTATGTGTGCGGTTCTCTACGTACGGTTGAAAAAGTAAAGAGAAACATACATATGTATGTATGTATACCTGTGTTTGCATATAGCATGTATGTACATTCGTACTAATGTATACATTGGGCAATCGAACACAGTTGTTTGATTGTAAAAAAAATAATGCTCTAAAAACAACAACAACTGCAAGTCATTAGCTCGCTCTTCTTCTTTCGTTTTGACCATTTAATGTTAATTGCAAAGGCAAAACGCCAAAAGTTTACAGTTACCGTCGCTAGGCAACGGTTGCGTAAGCGATAGTAAAGCAGAAACCGAATAACGGAGCTACGCAAGTTCTGCTTCGCATTGCGGGCAGATGTATGTATGTATATGATTTGTTCTTATTAATCTCAATAAATAATTAGATTTTATTATTTAAATATTCTGCTTATTGCATTCAAACTACGATATTTTGATGGTATCGGTTGCTTCAACTATCGTAAATTTTACTCTAGCAAATTGAGATGAGAATTGTCAGTGCTTTTAGATCGTGGCTCATCGCTGCACGGCATTGACACGAGTGCCGTGTTTCATATTCCGAGTTTGTGCGTGACCGTATTGACTCAATATGGCACGAAAAGACTCAAATGTGAATTTAAAATTAGGATATACCCTGTAATTATTCCCCTTTTTTGCACATAGTCTATCTTAAAATGTTGCGTTATCTCTATATATAAAACAGTTTGTCCTGACTAATTGGTGATCAACGCACAGCCCAAACGGTAAAAGATGAAATTTGGACTCAAGTATCCTTTCATAGTATCTATCATAGTGTAGGACCACACTAAGAAAGGCTTTTGGAAAATTCTAGCTCCAAAGGGGGGAAAACGAGCTTCAAAAACAAGAGAGAACGCTACAGTCGAGCAAGCCCGACAGTGTAATACCCTGTACCCAGGTAAACTTCCGTCACTGAGTTATATGCGCCCATAGCAGCAGCAAAAAGAGGAAGAAGAAGAGCGAACTTGTTGCTGCAGTTTGGGGGGGTTGTACTGGCGAGGATTTGTTTTGCTAAAAACTTACCTTAAAATAGACCGAATTGAATAAAATTATACAACAGTAGATAATTATATATTAATTATGTGTGCAAAGTTTGGTTTAGGTAGCATTTGAAATGTGGACGCTAGTCCGTCTGGATGAACGCGAGGATCTCAGAAACTATGAAAGCTAGAATAACCAAAGTTGGCATCCAGATTCTCCTAGGTCCGAGAAAGGACGAGTTTATTTTATTTTTTGGAATTTCCCCCCCCTTCCCGCGCTACAGAATTTCGTCAATAGCGTCCATATTTCAAATGCTACCTAAACCAAACTCTGCACACATAATTTTTATATAATTGTCTACTGTTGTTCAAAATTCTATTCAATTCGGTCAATTCTAAGAAAAGTTATTAGCAAAACAAATCCTCGCCAGTACAACCCCCCCAAACTGCAGCAACAAGTTCGCTCTTCTTCTTCCTCTTTTTGCTGCTGCTATGGGCGCATATAACTCAGTGACGGAAGTTTACCTGGGTACAGGGTATTACACTGTCGGGCTTGCTCGACTGTAGCGTTCTCTCTTGTTTTGTTATTATTATTTTGTTTATTATACTATCCGTCCGATATGCCTCGACGTGGCCGTCAATCTGCTTCTCAACGAGCTGAAAATCGCCGTTTGAGAAATAGGGCAAATAGGGAAAACACTGTTTATACACAGGCAGAAAGAGCAAGAAATGCACTCTCACAGCGGAACCGTAGAGCAAATGAAGAATATAGGGCCAATGAGCAGGAAAATAATAGCCTGCGGCGTTCAACTTGGAGGCGTACCGCTACGATTAGACAGCAGGAGCATAGTCAGAACACGGACTTTAGAAGACGGAGACGCGGGGACGCAGGGTTTCGGCAGGATGAGCAGGAAGCCGATACTCTGCGTCGAGCAAATCGTAGATTAGATAGGGAATTTCAGGCAAGCGAACCGTCTCAGAATACTGAGTTTAGAAGACGGAGACGGGTAGACGACAACTATAGGGCTAATGAACAAAGGCAGGACGCCGATAGAAGGGCCTTATTACGATCCGATGTAGAACGCCGCATATTAGAAAGAGAGCAGGACAGGGTTAATAGGTCACAAGTTAGGGACAATCCTATTAGAAGGATTGTAGAACGAGCGCGCGATATGTCAGCACGTCGTAGCGCACGGTTGTTAGCACGACAAGCAGCATTAGATGCCTCAAGGAGAATTAGCCAACGAGTTATCGAATAAAGAAATCAATTATGTTATATGTACTATATACATACATATGTATGTGTGTGCACATGAACTTCAATATTTAATACAGAAGACAACACGGAATATCAACCATGGCCTATCTCAACTCGTGTTTTCTTTACTCGATCAAGGCCAAGGCCAATGCTACTGCAAATAATTTCAAGGCCACAATAATAAAGAGCGTAAAGAGAAAGAGTTATGACATCACTACGGACACTGTCATATGACAGAATTTTGAGCTCTATTTGTCAATAATAAGAGCATGAAAAATATTAGAAGAGCGACCTGTTAAATTTGGCGGGATACAAAATTATATACGAATGCTTAAAAATCCCAGTAAATCACAAAATGCCCCTCCTTTTATATTTTCTTTAAAAGTTAATACCATTAACAGTTTTGATAAAATAAACCACTATAATCTATATATATAAAACAGTTTGTCCTGACTGACTGACTGACTGATTGGTGATCAATGCACAGCCCAAACGGTAAAGGCTAGGAAGCTGAAATTTGGACTCAAGTATCCTTTCATAGTCTAGGTGTCCACTAAGAAGGGATTTTGGAAATCTCGAGCTCTAAAGGGGGGAAAACAGGCTCCAACGTTTGTATGAAAAATCTGCAGTTTTCATCTGATTAACTTCAAACTTAGTTTGTATACTCTCATAACAATGAAAACCAAGAAAAACTGTATACTTGGTTTTTTGATATTTTTTTTGGTGCCCAAAATATGGGAGTTTTCCTGTAAAAAAATGTTGGGGCACAAAAGGAAACCGCGTCAACAGCCCAAACGGTATAATCATAAGCTTTTTTATGATTCCAAATATGCGAAATTATGTTGGCGAAATAATTGCAAAATAAGCGAAAACGAAATTGTTCAATTAAAAAGAGGTGCACAGATGTTTATTTTGCATAGGTAGCGATCGCCGAGATTTACAAAGTTTATGCTGGTCGACGGAAAGCTAAGCTTCTCCGTACCAGATGCGATAACGAAAAACGAACTTAACTTGCCGAGTTAGCGACAATAACTAGAACATATGTGGCGGCTGCGCAGCAGCCTATGCAAATTTATGGCAAGCAACAAAAGGAAACGTTAAGTGCAAGTGACAAGAAAACGAGCACTTTGCATTGAGTTATTTACGTTACTTATTAACTATGATGTGCTGCTGGTTTTGGCTGTTTTTGGCCGGATGACCAAACATACTCCCCCTGTTGAAGAACCAGGGTCTTCAACGACATCTTGTTTCGGCAGCGGGCATAATTTGCGAACGGTTCCAGTGGAAGTCCTCAATTCTGCAACTCTCGACACGCCATCTGCGCCGCTGATGAGGCTGACCACCCTTGCTAATGGCCATTTGAGGGGCGGCAAATTCTCGTCCTTGACCAGAACGACATCATCAATGGAGAGTCCAGGCTGCGACACTCGCCATTTTGAGCGCTGTTGAAGAAGCGTCAAGTATTCTTCACGCCAGCGAGCCCAAAATATCTGCTGGTAGTACGTCACGCGCTGCCATCGATCCAGCAGATTGAAATTGAGCTTCGTCAGATCAGGCTCAACGTACGTTGACAGCGGAGCAGCACCAAGAAAATGAGCTGGAGTCAAGACATCGAGATCTGCTGGATGTTCTGAAAGGGATAACAATGGGCGAGAATTAATAATTGCCCCGATATGGCATACAAGCGAGCGCAGTTCATCAAATTCGAGCAGCGATAGTCCAACGGATCTGTAGAAATGATGCTTGGCAGTCTTTACAGCCGCTTCCCATAGACCACCAAAGTGAGGCGAGCGCGGCGGAATGAAACGCCAATCAATACAGTCAGCAAGGCAAAATTCTTGCACAGCCTGCAGGTGCTCGCTGGATTCAAAAAGACGCTTTAGCTCAGCCATCTCGTTCCATGCGCCAACGAAATTTGTAGCGTTGTCAGACCAGATCCTCGTAGGTCGACAGCGCGTCAAAATAAAGCGTTTAAGTGCATTTAAGAATGCTCCGGTGGTTAAATCCTTCACCAACTCCAAATGCACAGCTTTGGTGGCGAAGCAAATGAAAATGCAAATATAGCATTTTATTGGTGCCTTATTGCGGACCTCGCTTTTGTAGAAAAACGGCCCACAAAAATCCACACCAGTGACCATAAAGGTATGTGAAGCATCAACTCGATCCTTTGGCAGGTCAGCCATAACATGCTCCACAAGACGAGGCTTGGCTCGAAAACAAATGGTGCATTTGCTGACTACGCTTCACACTGTTTTCCGACCGCCAATTGGCCAATACTGCAACCGAATTGAGGCCAGCAATGCACGAGGTCCAGAATGCAGGTTACGGACATGGTAGTGCATAACGACTGAACGCGTGATTGGATGACGCCTTGGAAGTATAATTGGATGCTGGGCTTCAAAGTCGAGCGCAGAGTTACTAAGACGGCCACCAACGCGCATCAATCCAGAGCTGTCGAGAAACGGAGATAAGGAAAGACATGAGCTAGACGATTTCAAAGTGTGTCCGGCCTGCAAGGTTTTGTATTCGTCCCGAAGCGTAGACATTTGAATTGAGCGCATCAACAGCAGTGTACCATGACGGATGCAGTCCACCGATAGCCCAGGAATTCGTACACGGTGCAGGAACTTGTATACATATGCAAACACGCGCTGCAGCTTTCCAAATGTGTTAACATATTTGCATTGCTGTGCAATGTCTTCGCACAGTGTGGTGCTTACAAACACTTTAGAGCGCTGCTCAGGAAGCGACGAGGCGGAAATGCAAGACTCTGGCCAAGAAGATTTATCTTTCGTCAGAAATGCGGGACCATGTAGCCACAAGTTGGACTGGACTAATTCGCTGGGCAAAGCTCCACGTGAAAGTATGTCCGCAGGATTCAAATCGGTTGGAATATATCGCCATTCCATGCCAGAAGTCAACTCTTGAATAGTTGCGATGCGATTGGAAACGAAAATTTGAAACCTGGATGGCTCGCTGCGAATCCAAGATAGCGCTACTGCAGAATCAGACCAACAATAAAACTTGCAGTCGAATAACTCCATACGAGATATTTCGTTTATGAGTTGTGCCAGCAAAACGGCTCCGCACAACTCTAGTCGGGGCACGGTCAACGATTTGAGCGGCGCCACACGAGATCTGGAACACAGCAGCTCCGCACGAGATTGGCCTTGCGTGGTCGAAATGATGTAGACGCAAGCTCCATAGGCATCTATGCTGGCATCACTAAAACCATGCACTTCAATGGAAACACCAGCAGAAAGTGCAAGCCTTGGAAATTTCAGCTGCTTTGTGCGCTCAAAATCAGCAATAAGATTATGCCAAGATGTTGTCAATGATGCTGAAAGGCTTTCATCCCAATCAAGTCTTTCTCTCCAAAGCGCCTGCAGGAATATCTTAGCCTTTGCGATTACTGGTCCAATAAGGCCAAGCGGATCATAAAATCTGGCAATAGTTGACAAAACAGTGCGCTTGCAAATTCGACCAGATGTCAATGCTGGCAGAAACGTGAAAATGAATAAATCCGTCGCAGGATCCCACGACAGTCCTAGAGTTTTTGTTATGTCGCTGCCATCATCAAACTTAACTAGAGTTTCTTTGTCTTCTTCCGGAACTTGTTTGAGCACATCAGGATTGCTGGAGCACCACTTCCTTAGCTTGAAATTAGTCTTGGCAAGTAGCCCTGTGGTTTGTCTCATAATTTCTATGACTTCGTTTGTAGAAGCACCACCAGTGATTAAATCATCAACATAAAAATCGCGGCGCAAGATATCGGAGCCAATAGGAAATAGCTCATGCTCATCTTCAGCCAGCTGATGCATAGTGCGAACGGAGAGAAACGAAGCAGGCTTTGTACCGTAAGTGACGGTATCAAGACGGAAAACTTGAATAGGCTTTTGAGGCGAGTCACGCCATAGAATGCATTGAAAATAGCTATCCGGATTTGATACTCGCACGCAGCGGTACATCTTGCAGATGTCTCCTGTTAAAGCGATTGGAAAAGTGCGAAATCGAACAAGCGTGTTTGCGAGCTTTGACTGAATGGAAGGACCAGCCATTAGGATGTCATTTAAAGAATGACCAGAGGA
This sequence comes from Scaptodrosophila lebanonensis, assembly GCF_003285725.1. Lineage (NCBI taxonomy): Eukaryota > Metazoa > Arthropoda > Insecta > Diptera > Drosophilidae > Scaptodrosophila > Scaptodrosophila lebanonensis. Next base: position 355,305 of record NW_022060619.1, read on the forward strand.
CGTGGATGCGGAACCGTCAAACACGACTCTCAACTTTGTCGTTGTGCTGTCCTCCTTCAGAACGCAATGGTGCGGCAGGAAATACTTGCACAAATTTAGCGAAACTGGCGATACAAGCGACATATGACCCAACTCTAAATACTCCTTAATGAATGCAGAGTACTGTGCTTTGAGAAGTGGATTGCGTTCTAACTTTCGCTCCAAGTTTATGAACCGACGATAGGCTTGCGTATAGGAATCGCCAAGCAGATCTGTGCTGAGCTTTACAGGCAATCGGACGGAATACTCGCCAGTACGCAGGCGCCTGTAATTAGCCTTGAAATGCTTCTCGCAGTCGAACTCTTCTTTTGTAAGTTTTACAGCCGGATCGACACCACTTTCGAGTTCCCAAAAAGAGCGAACCATCTGCTCGATTCGTGTATTGCAATCCTGTGTAGACGGAGACTTGGATGCAACCAAAGCAGATTTCTGATGCTGCGAGCCACCTCCAGCAACTATCCAGCCCAAACGAGTCTTTTGCAGAAGTGGCAGGCCATCAGCCAGTTTAATCTGACCTAGGCACAACAACTCGTAGAATAAATTGGCACCGATAAGCATATCAATTTGCTGTGGCTTGAAGAACGCCGGATCAGCTAAGCGGACATTGCTTGGTATATCCCAATGAGATATGTCAACCGTGAAATTTGGTTGGTTCTCAGTAATGGAAGGAGCGACCAAAGCAGTAATATTTGCGGAATAGTCCAATGATTGCAAGCATAAGTGCACAGTGCAGCCATCAGACTTGAAACTGACGTCACCAAGACCAGACACAGAGGCCGACGACTTGGTCTTTCGAAGTTGGAGCCGGTGAGCGAATCGCGAAGTTATAATGTGCAACTGTGATCCGGAATCGAGCAGTGCACGGCAGGGTACCCAAGTCCCGGCGCGATTTTGAATGCTGATGACAGCGGTGGCCAAGAGCACAACATCTGAGCCGAGATTTTGGGCAGGCAATGAAGCAAGCGATGATGGCGAAACAGCTGCGAGAGCGCTACGTGGCAGTAACAATGAAGACGGCCGCGAGTGTAAGTCAGAAGCGGACGATTGCTCAGGCATCAAATTTACGGCAGCTGAATTATTAAAATGCAATAAACTGTGATGTTTGGCACCACAGGTTCTGCACGATCCAGAATTGCAAGTTCTCATTCTGTGTCCCTTTCTAAGACAATTTATACACAGAGAGAGGCGTTTCGCTTCCTTTAAACGAAGTACAGGCGACAAATTACCAAAAAGTGGGCAACTGTATATTTCGTGTGCATTATTGTCACAAAACAGACAACCATTTGCGGATGGGTTAGTGGCGACAAACGAGCGTTTGGTGTTAGTGTTTTTATTCTTTCCCACCTGATAATTCGACGAATATGATGCCATTGCATGCTCGATGTTTTCCAATTTTTGGCACCTGCTATCCAAGAACGTCGCAAATTGCTCCCATGACGGTATAAAGTTTAATGGGGCGGCTTCCTCCCACTTTGCCTGCGTCGCAGCATCCACCTTGCCCAAAATTGTCTGAACGACGATGCTGCCAGCTACATCTTGCATATTGCCCAAACTCAACAGTGCACGCATATTTGCGTTGACTTTGTCGGACAACTCTCGCAGCTTGCTTGTAGTTTCAGCCCTTTTAATGCCCAAAATCTCGGAGATGTGTGCCTGGAAAATAAGACGCTTATTGTTAAACCGCTTGTCGAGTAGGTCTAACGCCACTGAATAATTTGCACCACTTATCTCAAGCGCACGAATCGTGTCCAACGCAGATCCTCTTAAGCTTGACCTCAAATGCTGCAACTTTTCCACATCGGAGAGATCTGGATCCTTGGCGATCACTGATGTGAACATCGAAGCGAAATCTGCATATTCAGTATATCCACCACTGAATGTAGGCAACTTAAGCTCAGGCAAACGAGACCGATTTATCACAATGGTAGACTGATCATCTTGCCGAAGCGTCGAACACGGCGGCGCGCCAGATTGCATCCTTTGTATTGCATTTAGCAGGCGGCCCTCCAAGCAGACCACCAGCTCAGCAAAGTTGCAGCGCAAACTGCTGCCAATCTCGTCAAAGTCCAGCTCCTCTAATTTGTCATGCACCAAATTAAAAGAGGCCTGAATACTTTGCAGCATTTCCACACGTTTTCGCAGCTCACTTTCTGAAATATTGTCAATTTCACAATCATTTATTTTATTTTGAATAGAAAGCGCCCACGCATATAATGATTGCGCCTTGCGCTTATAAAACTCAACACTATTGCTCGTAGCCTGCACTGCATTGCCCACAGCTGTTGACGTCGAAGCTGTTGGCGCAAGCGTCGCTGCATCAGCTACGTCAGCAGCAGCTGATGCGACAGCTTGGTAGGCGCGCATTTGACCGCCGCTCTCAGACATTATGAACGCGAGAGAGAACGAGAACCGAAAATAGCAGAGATAAATGACGCGCGCGAATTACTGTTTTATCTGCTGATGTTCGTTGCGAGGGCAACGAAACGTCGAACGAAAACGTCGCTTCACACGGCTGCTTATTGGCGGTACAGTAGGCACTATGAACTTATACTTTTGCACTTATGTACTTGAATATGTTTTGTGTACAATGAACTCAATTATGTACGCTTTTGTTTTTTAACGCGATTAAGCAAGGTTTTGTGGAATTATTAATCACGTCGGGGTCACCAAAATGTATAATCATAAGCTTTTTTATGATTCCAAATATGCGAAATTATGTTTGCGAAATAATTGCAAAATAAGCGAAAACGAAATTGTTCAATTAAAAAGAGGTGCACAGATCTTTATTTTGCATAGGTAGCAATCGCCGAGATTTACAAAGTTTATGCTGGTAGACGGAAAGCTAAGCTTCTCCGTACCAGATGCGATAACGAAAAACGAACTTAACTTGCAGAGTTAGCGACAATAACTAGAACATATGTGGCGGCTGCGCAGCAGCCTATGCAAATTTATGGCAAGCAACAAAAGGAAACGTTAAGTGCAAGTGACAAGAAAACGAGCACTTTGCATTGAGTTATTTACGTTACTTATTAACTATGATGTGCTGCTGGTTTTGGCTGTTTTTGGCCGGATGACCAAACAGTAATCTACGTAACTAAATCTACAACTTTGCATTCAAGGATTTTCAAAATATGCATTTTACAAAAGCAGGCAGAACAAACAATACAAAATATCAAACAGTTGGGGACAACTAAGTATACATACACACACACACACACACATGCAAGCAGCTGTTCGTGTAGTTGCGTGCAAACGATTGAAATAGCCAAAGCAAAATGTGAGACACTAATGTGTGAATGTCCATACATATGTGCACATCTATGTGTGTACATATGTATCTACATATGTATCTACATCTGTATGTACATTCATCTTGCACTGACAGAGCAAGAAATGTTAATTAATTGAAAATTATATAACATTTTTAAAAGTAATTTTTTCTTTGTTTAGTGCATTTGGCATTAGGGTTTTCATTAATAACTTTATGCAGCAACAACAAATTTCAAATAGTTGGGGAAATCACATACACACACTCACACATAACAAGCAACAGTTCGTGTTTATGTGTGCGGTTCTCTACGTACGGTTGAAAAAGTAAAGAGAAACATACATATGTATGTATGTATACCTGTGTTTGCATATAGCATGTATGTACATTCATACTAATGTATACATTGGGCAATCGAACACTGTTGTTTGATTGTAAAAAAATAATGCTCTAAAAACAACAGTTTGTGCGTAAACGTAATGACTCAATATGGCACGAAAAGACTCAAATGTGAATTTAAAATTAGGATATACCCTTATAATTATTCCCCTTTTTTGCAGTTAGTCTATCTTAAAACGTTGTGTTATCTCTACTTGTATATATAAAACAGTTTGACCTGACTAATTGGTGATCAACGCACAGCCCAAACGGTAAAAGATGAAATTTGGACTCAAGTATCTTTTCATAGTATCTATCATAGTGTAGGACCACACTAAGAAAGGCTTTTGGAAAATTCTACCTCCAAGGGGGGAAAACGGGCTTTAAAAAATATTAGTTATAGTGGTCATGTTCGTTTAACGAAATAGTTTGGCAAGAACAAAAATGTAACGGACTACTGAACAATTTTTTGTCAAGAACAGAAAATGTTCATTTAAATACCTTAAATGCCTTCCTACTGGTAACTTATAAGGTGAAAACATCAGACACATGCATAATTGCGAGAGAAAAAATGTTATGCAAAGTGCAGGTGCACCCGACTGTATGAAGTCACAGCAATGAGAGGAAGAAGAGAGAGCCGGCCAAAATATAATTTAAGAGTAAGTTCACCTCCTTCCCAGCTGCGACGTTTGTCCCCGCTTCCAGCAAATCAAACAAAAACTTGTGACTTATTCTTGATATGCATATGCGCACATTGAATTTATTTCTTTCTCAAAATTTTAATAATTATTATTAAGATTTTTTGGTGATCTAATTTAATTTTATGACTTTTAACTCGATTAAAGGCAATTTAATGACGGCTAAGAGAGTTTACGAGACATGAGCGATATTCCCAAACGCACATGAGCAAGTCAAGCGGCACTTGTAAAGGGCGTATGAACTAGAAAGAGAACAATTAAACAGACTAATGGGTGGTAAAATAAGAGTAATTGAGTGGATTTTCGGTGACAGGTCAATTGCTTAATCGAGCATAAGATTTCACTTGTCAGCTAACTTTAGGCGCGAAAGTTGTTGTGGAGTGCACGTGAAAGTGTTTTTTGTGCGCAATTAAATACTTATAGTTGACTGCCCGCCGATATAAGCAATTCCTTGTGCCTAAGCTGCTGTGACATCGCTGGAACACCTAGTACTTCATTATATTTTATTATATTTTCAATGAAATTAATTTTCAATGAAATGAAGGCTATTTCTTACTTTTTTCATATTTTAATTTATTATTTTGTTATTATTATTTTGGTATTATTATTTTGTTATTATTATTTTGTTTATTATACTATCCGTCCGATATGCCTCGACGTGGCCGTCAATCTGCTTCTCAACGAGCTGAAAATCGCCGTTTGAGAAATAGGGCAAATAGGGAAAACACTGTTTATACACAGGCAGAAAGAGTAAGAAATGCACTCTCACAGCGGAACCGTAGAGCAAATGAAGAAGATAGGGCCAATGAGCAGGAAAATAATAGCCTGCGGCGTTCAACTTGGAGGCGTACCGCTACGATTAGACAGCAGGAGCATAGTCAGAACACGGACTTTAGAAGACGGAGACGCGGGGACGCAGGGTTTCGGCAGGATGAGCAGGAAGCCGATACTCTGCGTCGAGCAAATCGTAGATTAGATAGGGAATTTCAGGCAAGCGAACCGTCTCAGAATACTGAGTTTAGAAGACGGAGACGGGTAGACGACAACTATAGGGCTAATGAACAAAGGCAGGACGCTGATAGAAGGGCCTTATTACGATCCGATGTAGAACGCCGCATATTAGAAAGAGAGCAGGACAGGGTTAATAGGTCACAAGTTAGGGACAATCCTATTAGAAGGATTGTAGAACGAGCGCGCGATATGTCAGCACGTCGTAGCGCACGGTTGTTAGCACGACAAGCAGCATTAGATGCCTCAAGGAGAATTAGCCAACGAGTTATCGAATAAAGAAATCAATTATGTTATATGTACTATATACATACATATGTATGTGTGTGCACATGAACTTCAATATTTAATACAGAAGACAACACGGAATATCAACCATGGCCTATCTCAACTCGTGTTTTCTTTACTCGATCAAGGCCAAGGCCAATGCTACTGCAAATAATTTCAAGGCCACAATAATAAAGAGCGTAAAGAGAAAGAGTTATGACATCACTACGGACACTGTCATATGACAGAATTTTGAGCTCTATTTGTCAATAATAAGAGCATGAAAAATATTAGAAGAGCGACCTGTTAAATTTGGCGGGATACAAAATTATATACGAATGCTTAAAAATCCCAGTAAATGACAAAATGCCCCTCCTTTTATATTTTCTTTAAAAGTTAATACCATTAACAGTTTTGATAAAATAAACCACTATAATCTATATATATAAAACAGTTTGTCCTGACTGACTGACTGACTGATTGGTGATCAATGCACAGCCCAAACGGTAAAGGCCAGGAAGCTGAAATTTGGACTCAAGTATCCTTTCCAAGTCTAGGTCCCCACTAAGAAGATTTTGGAAATCTCGAGCTCTAAAGGGGGGAAAACAGGCTCCAACGTTTGTATGAAAAATCTGCAGTTTTCATCTGATTAACTTCAAACTTAGTTTGTATACTCTCATAACAATGAAAACCAAGAAAAACTGTATACTTGGTTTTTTGATATTTTTTTTGGTGCCCAAAATATGGGAGTTTTCCTGTAAAAAAATGTTGGGGCACAAAAGGAAACCGCGTCAACAGCCCACAGCCCAAACGGTAAAAGCTAGGATGCTGAAATTTGGGCTCAAGTATCCTATCATGGTGTAGATGCGCACTAAGAAGGGATTTTGCAAAATTCGAATTCCAAAGGGGGGAAAACGAGCTCCAAAGTTTGTTTGAAAAATCCGCATTTTTCAACCGATCGACTTAAAACAAAACTGCATACTTAGATTTTCGAAATTTGTGTTGGAGCTTGAATTATTTTTAATATTTAATATTTATTCACTGTTGGAAATCAATGCCTAGGATAACGGGATCGAGAATGTTGGGCATAACCAGTAATGCCATGCGAACAGCGCGATTGTCTAGGTGTACGCTGGTGTGTAAGGCTCGGCTTATCTCGCATCTGAAACCATCGGCAAGCCGAATGTTCGTGCTGGCGCTGCGGATTTCATCCTGTCGAGCCACCGTATCAAAGCACGTTTCGCTGATGAAACTGCGAGTTGCCCCGGTGTCTCTTGTGGCAACTATGCTTTGACCGCTTATCTGGACTCTGGCCACAATGCGTCCTTCGCACATATACGTCTGGCTATCTAGGCTGGGGGTGTTGCTTGCGCTGTCTCCGCTGGGTTCCCAGGCGAGCGGAGACGCTGCTCGTTTCCCGATGCTCGGTGTGGGCAACAGGCAAGGGTTCGTACGCCTCGACCACATTCCCAGCAGAACAGTACCCGTCTGTTACGGCACTGGTCCTGGAAATTGCCCTGCATGCTCGTCGAGCATCGCCCGGAACATGCGAGTCCTGTGTCATCATTTGGTTCGCTGCGTCCAGACTGCCACATTGCCGCATTCCAGGCACCGCCAACGTCATCGTCGGTGGTTCCAGCCGCGGCATCGGTCGTTGTCGGAACGGATTGCATGGCGTCTCGAACGTTGTTGGTCTCGTGTTTCTGTCGCGGCCATATGTTGCAGCTGCAGGCGTATGCGACCTGCTCGGTGAAGTGTTGGCGAAGGGTGCGGCCATGGGCGTGCGCCTCTGACCACGCTGCTTGACACTCTCCATCTCTCCAATGAGTTGGATAAGATGAGGCAGCGTCCGGAATTCATGGCGGCGTACATATAGCTGAAATTCTGGCAAAGTGTTTTCATAATACGATCTAGTTCTTGGGCCTCGGTGTACCCGGCATGATGCATGAGTGCTCGCAGCTCTACTACGAAATCTTTAAAATTTTCCCCCTCTACTTGGAAACGAGTTCTTATCTCGTCTTCTAGCCGCTGAAAATACTTGGAGGACGGAAAAAATTCTAAAAATTCTTTTCGAAAGGTTGCCCATGTTGCATTCTGGAGTCGGCTTGTGCGGAACCAGAGCGCAGCTTCCTCAGTTAGAACCTCCGGCGTGGCGCGCGGCAGGTCGTCGAACTCGATGTCGTAGGAAACAGCCCGTTCTTCGAGTTGTTCTATAAATGCCAGCGGGTCTGTGCACCCGTTAAAACGAAGACCCCATTTTCTTATGCGCTCTGGGCTTGTATTATGACCTGCCATTGAGGCCGTAACGTTGCCTGCTGTGGCCGGTACGAATTTCGACGTATAATGCCGTTCGAGATCCGCCAACCGAGCCCAAGTTTCGCGCTGCAATGCCTTTCCCGCAATGAACGTCGCGAAATTCTGTTTTAAACTGAGAACTCTTCCAGTTCTGTTTGCGACCGGCTATAAATCCAGCCGGTTCCCACCCCAGGGTTTCTAGTGACTACCGGATCGTACTCACCCTGAACTTCTGGATTCATCTTTGCTCCTTTGTTCTCTTATTGTCTTCTTATTGTTTGTTGCTTGGTTTTTGTTTCACTGTTTCTAATGCTTGCTTGCGTTGTATCGTTGTATTGTTTTGTTTCACTTTTCTTATGCTTGATGGCCTTGTATCGTTGTATTGTTTTGTTTCACTTTTCTTATGATTGATGGCATAGATTTTATTTGTATTTATTTAAGTGGTATTTATAGATTTTCCGATTTGCAATGGGGAAAGGAAAAAAATAACAAGTAATGATAGTAATGACCCGGTTCCGTTCACCAGTTCCGAACGGACTGACGGCTTTGCGCATCACTGATGGTCCAGCACATCACTGATGGTGCAGCACATCACTGATGACGTCACCGCCTCTCTGCACTTTTCGTTCGCACATTTCGGTTGTATTCTTTGTTTGTGTTTTACGCTCACTGTACTGCGTTGCTATGTTGTTTGTTGGTGTACTCGTTCTTTTTCTGGTTGGCTTAATGTTGTATAGTTGCATGTATGTACATATGTTCACTGTGTTAATAGATTTTATACACACCGGAAAAAAAAATATGTAAAAAAAAGAATATATTTTCTTGTGTCGCCACATTTCACTGTTTCACGCTGTGTTCACTGTACTTTTTGGTCGTTGCTCGTTTCATGTGGTTTTATTTATTTCACCATGTTGTAACGACGCACAGCTGCCAGCTACGCAACACGTCGTCACGATGCCGATGAGTAGTTTTAAGTAGGTGTAAGTAGTTGTAAGTTGAAGAGAGTTTTTGGAGTTAGTTCGGTTGGAGAGGGAAACGAACGCGCACCCTCCTATGTTGAGGTTTTTGAAATAAAAGACAAATCATCATGTTTGAGTGGTAACTGCGGGCTCGCTTTATTTCTGGGGGACCAAACAAAGAATTTTGCAGCGACTCTGGCCGACGAGTATACCCGGGCCAGAGCAACGTTACAAGTGCCGCCCGAGCAGGGACCCCAAAATAAATTGAGGTTAAACACGACCGCGACCACGCGGCGAGTTGGAAAACATAAGGCGAGAATTGTTGACTCGTGATGGTGCGAACGAGCTGGGTGCGAGCGTTGAGGAAGGGGGAGCTGATCGAGCTGCTGCAGGAGTTTGGGATCGACGACGCGGGCACCGTGGAAACGCTGAGAACAAGCTTCGCCACGTTTGTCAAAGCAGTGGGGCCGGAACACCAGTCACGTCTGGAACTGCTAGCGGCCCGCTATGAGTCACGTCCTGTACCGCCGAAGGCACAACTGGAGGTCCCCAAGCGAGAAGAAGGTTCGCCCAGCATGTACCTGCCGCCTACGGAAGCTGCGGCATCGCCAAGAACACCGACCGAGCATCCCAAGACACCATCAACGGGGCCATTAGCGGCAACAGCACCAGGTGGGGCTGCACCAGTGACCGTGACCGCCACCACCACCTATACGACAGAAGCGCCAGCGGCGCCACGCCACACCGTCGATGGTCTCGACAGCCGGGCCAGCCGTGTCAACCGCATCCGCGGCTGGTTCGGCCCACTCGACAATGTCACGAGCGGAGCGGGGACCCACGGGCATTCTTGCGCAGGCTAGAAGAAAAAGCGGAAGTAAGTGGGGAGCCGGTAGATAATTTGGTGCCGATGTTACCAAACATTCTGGAGGGCGCGGCACTGACGTGGGACCGCACAAAGCGAAACTCGACCCAGTCGTGGGCAGAGTTCCGCGCGGAACTGCTAGAAGCGCACCCGGCCGCTCCTCACATTGAGCGGTGGCGACAGAATGCACAACGACGCTTTCAGGGCGAGTCGGAGTCCACTGCGACCTACGTCCAAGCGATGCTGGAATTGATGCTCGATGCAGACATGCCCGGAGAGGAGCAGCTGAGGCTCATCTACCGCAACAGCCGACCAGCGATCAACATCAGGATACGGCATCAGGATGTCCATACTGTGGCAGAATTCAAACGGCAAGCAGCAGAGCTGGAGGAGTTGGGCCTGGTTCCGGCCTGTACCATTGGGGCAGGGCCATCCCAGCCAGCGTTCAATGGCCCACGGGGGTTTCCGATCCGACGTCCGGAGCCAACGGACACGCAGCCCATATCTGGTGGTGAGTGGTGGTGATTTAAACAGGCGAGACTTTGTCCCTTTACAGACTACACCCGCGCGAACAACAGCAACCAGGCCCGAGATGCAGAGCTCGTCGGCACACCAGGTGGTATGGCGGGGCTCGACAACGAATGCTGCCCAAACCAACAACAACTATACTGCTGGGATTGCGGTAGGCTGGGCATACGAGCGAACGAATGCTGTCGCCGCAGAGCGGGAAACGCCAGGGGGGCTCGCCACATACAGCCAATAGGCGAGCCCACGCAGGAAAACTAGTGGCAGAACGCTCGCGAGTGATGCGGTGGTCTTGCCCTCGACGCGGTGGTGGATACGTGAGCCACTCGCAGCTTCGTGAGCCCGGCGCTGGCACGACGCGTGAGAAAGCCAGGTGGGGAGAATGTAAGGAGTGTAGAGGTGTGACAAACTGTTTGCGAGGAGACGATGACGGCAATAACAGTGGACGACAAATGCATCTCGATACCACTGTTGACACTGCCGGGCTGCGAGGACGAGCTCTCACTAGGGCTGGATTTCATCAGAAAGGCCTATGGTACGCTCACCGCCGGCAGCCACAAGCTGGAGATGCGAGATGTGCGTGAGCGACGACGGCGGAGAAGGCGCGCCGCAGAGTACTATGTGCGGCATTGGTGACCACAGAGCCAATTGCTCCATCGGCGGCTACGCTGACAGATGAACAGGCTGCTCAGGCTGCCACGTTCCTTCAGGAGGAATTACCATGCTTTGAGAACATTGTGGGCGTATCGTCGTTGGCGATCCGCGTGAAAGACGACAGGCCCATTAAACAGCGCTACTATCCGAGGAATCCGGCGATGCAAGCGGTGATTGACAACGAGGTGGACGAGTTGCTGGCGAAGGGCTGCATTGAGCGGTCCGATAGCGCATACAGCGCGCCCATAGTCCTGGTACGCAAGAAGAATGGGGCGTGGCGAATGTGCATCGACTACCGCCAGCTGAACGAGCGCTCGGAGCCAGACGCATACCCCATTCCGAGGATCCAACATATTCTCGAACAGTTACGACAGGCAAAGTACATTAGCAGCATCGACTTGCGAAACGGTTATTGGCAGATCCCCATGGAGCCCGACAGCCGCAAATACACCGCCTTCACAGTGCCCGGACGGGGCCTTTTCCAATGGCGAGTGATGCCATTTGGCCTGCATTCCGCCCCAGCCAGACGGATCCAGAAAAGGTGGCAGCCATACGTGAACTGAAGCCCCCGGCCAACCTAAAACAGCTGCGGTAGTACATCGGGATGGCTTCGTGGTACCGCCGCTTTGTACCCAATTTCGCCACAACGGTAGGCCCACTCACCGAGCTGTTAAAGAAGGGTCACAAGTGGAGTTGGGGAACACCGCAGCAGGAGGCATTTGATTGTATCCAAAGACAGCTCATGGAAGCGCCGGTGTTAGCGTGCCCGATTTCACACAACGCTTCTGCCTACAGACTGACGCCAGCGAGTATGGGCTGGGCGCGGTTTTGACACAGAACGTAGACGGCCAGGAGCATGTGATTTCCTACGCCAGTAGGAAACTGCAGAAAGCAGAGGTCAACTACAGCGCCATGGAGAAGGAGTGTCTGGCCATTGTTTGGGGAATCCGAAAGCTGCGACACTATCTGGAGGGCTATCACTTTACCGTCGTGACCGACCACTTGGCGTTGCGATGGCTTAACTCAATCGAGAGTCCCACTGGTCGCATTGCACGCTGGGCCTTGGAGCTGCAACAGTATACATTCGATGTCCAGTACCGAAAAGGAGCCTTGAACGTGGTGGCCGACGCGCTGTCACGGCAGCCGCGCGAGGTGGCCGGCCGCGCACGCGTGTAGCCAGAGGTAGCGTCAACTTGTAAATGGCTACAGCGGCTGACGGCAGCGGTGTTGGAGAGCCCCGGCAAATACCCAGATTACGCCATACAGAACGACAGGCTGTACCGCCGAATCGCCAACGTGCTGGGAAAAGATGAGGTGTCACCATGGAGGCTATGCGTGGCCGCGCCTTTACGACAGGAGGTGTTGAGAGAATGCCACGACGATGCAACAGCGGGCCATATGGGAGTACGCCGAACATGTGCGCGCGTCGCAGACCGATACCACTGGCCTGGTCTGTATCGCGACGTCGCGAAGTATGTGCACCAGTGCCTGTTGTGCCAACGCTATAAAGCCCAGCAACAGCTGACAGCAGGCAAGATGCATTTCAAACCATCAGAGGCAGCGTGGGACGTCGTATGAGCCGATTTCGTAGGGCCGCTGCTGCGGTCCAAACGGGGCAACTCGTACCTACTGGTCCTTGTGGATAAGTTCAGCAAGTGGGCAGAACTGGTCCCCATCCGCAAGGCAACAGCGGCGGCAGTGAAGCTGGCCCTACGAGAGCGGATCCTGGCGCGGTTTGGGACGCCGCGAAAACTCATCACAGACAATGGAGCCCAGTTTACAAGTCGCGCGCTGAAACAGTTACTCGCTGAGGCAGGCATACAGCAACAACTGACGGCACCATATACACCTCAGGAGAATCCCACGGAGCGGACCAATAGAATGGTCAAAACATTGATTGCTCAGCTGGCGGACGGGCAGCACAACACGTGGGACGAACAACTGCCGGAGGCACAATTGGCTATTAATACAGCACTTTCAGACGCAACGGGCTACTCACCGGCTTTCATCCTATTTGCTCTGGCCGACGAGTATACCCGGGCCAGAGCAACGTTACAATGTATGAATTTTGTTGTCTCGTGTTGCACATTTTACTTTCTTGTCAATGTCGATTTTGCTTGTTTCACTTGTTGTCGCTGCACAGCGCGACGGCGGCGTTGGCGACAGGAGAGCGCGAGAGGGATCGTGAGAGATGGCAGCTGATGTCGGCTGCGCTGGTCAGCGCGTGTCGCGAGCCGTTAGGCTGAGCGAATCAGCGAGAGCGCTTTTCATGTGTATTAAATTCGGCGTGTGCCAAATTTTTAGGGTGCAGTTTCAATGACAACTTCCTAACCTACAGCGTTCATCGATTATGGGGCTTTAATCCATATTTCCCTTTATTATTTATTTTCGCTTTGTCGCCAAGGTCCCAGCCGAGGAAATGCTCAGCTGTCCAGGATCCCTTACAAGAAAATTTGTAAGTTGCGGGACCTTGCGACCAAAAGGGCTCGACGCACGCTGTAGGGGACTATTGGCGGCGACACGTGGAATTTGCGTTCATTGGTTAATGGCCGATGAACGAAAATTCGACGCATCTATCAAACTGCTGCCGTTTTGCAATTGTGGTTAACGATGCCGCAATTACAAGACGACACCAATCTGGCTCTGCCGATTTCGCGGTTTATAACACCTTAGCGTTATATCTGCCTGTTAATGGCCCAGCAGATATAACTACCCCACTTCGTTGTACTCCTACTCTAAATGTTGCCGGCCCTATGCTACACAAATTTAGCACCAGGATTGTTTTAACTTAAATAGATTTTATTTGGGCACGTAATACTTTGCGGCTGATACTTCCACGTCCGTTCGCTGCTGTGGTCACTGGAGAAGAGAGCGAGCTTACATTTTTGCTCGATTCCTTTATTGAACACAATTGCTATGTAAATATGCAATTATACACCCTTTTCAAAGTATATATATTCTTGATCAGCATGATGAGACGAGTCGATCTCGCCCTGTCTGTCTGTCTGACTGTCCGTCCGTATGAACACAATTGCAATGTAAATATGCAATTATACGTCCTTTACGTGAGTTCGAATACCGAGAAAGGTAAAATCGATCACATAAGACATCTGGGCCCGTAGGTCTTATAGTCTCTTAGATATAGGCGATTATACGAATGGAAAATCGGGAAAACTCCCATAGGGGGGTAGTGGGGGGGAAAATCAAAAAAATAAAACAAACTCGTATAGAATACACACATAAGGCATCTTTGTGCAAAATTTTGTGTCTCGGACGGACAGACAGACAGGGCTAGATCGACTCGTCTTGTCACGCTGATCAAGAATATATATACTTTGTGTGGTCTGCCACGCCTCCTTCTGCCTGTTACATTTTTCAGCTCGCGCAAACCTAATATGCTCTTGTAATTTTAGGTGCAGAGTATAAAAATAAATTTGACCTGCCTAGGACTTATGGGATCCTCGATACCAATGGTTATTTTGGTTATTCTAGCTCTTGTACTCCCTTGCACTCATACAGACAGACGGACGGACGGACATGGCTATATCGAATCGGCTTGCAACCCTGATCAAGAATATATATACTTTGTGGGGTCTGCCACGCCTCCTTCTGTGTGTTACATACATTCGCACAAAATTAGTATACCCTTTCTCCCTATTGGTACAGGCTATAAAAATGGATTGTATGCGGGTTTAGTAAGCCAATTTATGTAATTAATTATAGGAGGAATAAAAGTTATGTAGCCAGATTTATGTAATTAATTATAGGAGGAATAAAAGTTATGTAGCCAGATTATTCGTTTATATGAAAAGTGTGTTTAATATTTGAATTATTTAAGTATTGTGGTATGAAATGTAATGAATTAATTGTGAAGGTTATATTAATGATGAGTAATTATAATAGAATATAAATCGTTTATTATTTACTTTACATATTGTTTGTCAATTCAACTGAATGTGGAGGTGACCCAAATTCCTAGCAGCAGGGCTATGGAAGGATACCGATGGGATGAGTATATCTGTTGATAGTTGTAGGAAAGTCCCGCGTTGCGAAAACATCCGAGAGTAAAATGAAGGAGAGCCACTGAATAGCGCTTAATTGATGACGTAGTAGGTGATTCCTTATAGGTTATAGATGTTTAAAGATGACTGCTGATGCTGGATCACACTCCAGGCGGCAAGACTACAGATTATTAGCGAATTTCAGATGAATGTATCGGCAATGTGTATTAAAGTCTCCCGCGTTGCGGCACCATCCAAGATCAGGGTGAAGTTTGTAGCAGTATAATCGATATCAATGTGAGATTATGGGTATTCCAGAACAGCTACAGCCAACAGAATGTAGACGCAAAGATCCAGCAGGAAAATGCGCAGCGGGATTTATTTCAACGCTGAGAAATTGGATGTATTAGTATAAGGTTAGTAAGTAGGGGAGGTATATTACCAATTTAAATGTGAAGGTTTGAATCAATACAGAATCACGCACACACACCCACGTAATCCTACCACCACTAGCGAAATATCGCTGAAAAAAGGTACACGTGGCCAGCTTAAACGGCCAACAGCGTGGACAGGCAGTTGAAACAGTTAACACCTCCAGTCGCCGCGACCAACCAGATAGACACGGTCTCTACAAAAGCAATATTTTAATATTTATTCACTGTTTCAAATGAAAAGTTTGTGTTATAAATTTAGTCCGATCGATTTAAAATTTAGGTAATGTAATCTACGTAACTAAATCTACAACTTTGCATTCAAGGATTTTCAAAATATGCATTTTACAAAAGCAGGCAGAACAAGCAATACAAAATATCAAACAGTTGGGGACAACTAAGTATACATACACACACACACATACAAACAGCTGTTCGTGTAGTTGCGTGCAAACGATTGAAATAGCCAAAGCAAAATGTGAGACACTAATGTGTGAATGTCCATACATATGTGCACATCTATGTATGTACCTATGTATCTACATATGTATGTATGTAAATTCGTCTGGCACTGACAGAGCAAGAAATGTTAATTAATTAAAAATTATATAACATTTTTAAAAGTAATTTTTCTTTGTTTAGTGCATTTGGCATTTGGGTTTTCATTAATAAATTTATGCAGCAACAACAAATATCAAATAGTTGGGGACATCACATACACACTCACACACAGAACAAGTAACATTTCGTGTCTATGTGTGCGGTTCTCTACGTACGTTTTGACCATTTAATGTTAATTGCAAAGGCAAAACGCCAAAAAGTTTACAGTTACCGTCACTAGGCAACGACTGCGTAAGCGATAGTAAAGCAGAAACCGAATAACGGAGCTACGCATGTTCTGCTTCACATTGCGGGCAGATGTATGTATGTATGTATATGATTTGTTCTTATTGATCTCAATAAATAATTAGATTTTATTATTTAAATATTCTGCTTATTGCATTCAAACTTCGATATTTTGATGGTATCGGTTGCTTCAACTATCGTACATTTTACTCTAGCAAATTGAGATGAGAATTGTCAGTGCTTTTTGATCGTGGCTCATCGCTGCACGGCATTGACACGAGTGCCGTGTTTCATATTCCGAGTTTGTGCGTGACCGTATTGACTCAATATGACACGAAAAGGCTCAAATGTGAATTTAAAATTAGGATATACCCTTATAATTATTCCCCCTTTTTTGCAAATCGTCTATCTTAAAACGTTGCGTTATCTCTATATATAAAACAGTTTGTCCTGACTAATTGGTGATCAACGCACAGCCCAAACGGTAAAAGATGAAATTTGGACTCAAGTATCCTTTCATAGTATAGGAGCACACTAAGAAAGGCTTTTCTGGAAATAGTTTGGCAGGAACAAAAATGTAACGGACTACGGAACAATTTTTTGTCAAGAACAGAAAATGTTCATTTAAATACCTTAAATGCCTTCCTACTGGTAACTTATAAGGTGAAAAGATATGGGTAGGTTATGCACACACAAAATAAATACAATTGGAAACATTATATTGAACCGGGTTAAGACGGGAAATACCTGCTAGTATATCTATATATATAAAACAGTTTGTCCTGACTGACTTACTGATTGGTGATCAACGCACAGCCCAACGGTAAAGGCTAGGAAGCTGAAATTTGGACTCAAGTATCCTTTCATAGTCTAGGTCCCCACTAAGAAGGGATTTTGGAAAACTCAAGCTCCAAAGGGGGAAAACAGGCTCCAACGTTTGTATGAAAACACAGTTTGCATCTGATTAACTTCAAACTTAGTTTGTATACTCTCAGAACAATTCCAAGAAAAACTGTGTACTTGGTTTTTTGATATTTTTTTTTGAGCCTAAAATATGGGTGTTTTCCAGTAAAAAAATGTTGGGGCACAAAAGCAAACCGCGTCAACAGCCCACAGCCCACACGGTAAAAGATAGGATGCTGAAATTTGGGCTCAAGTATCCTATCATGGTGTAGATGCGCACTAAGAAGGGATTTTGGAAAATTCAAGCTCCAAAGGGGGGAAAACGAGCTCAAAAATTTGTTTGAAAAATCCGCATTTTTTAGCCGATCGTCATAAAACTTGGTTTCTGAAATCAATAAAAGAATACAAAGAAAACTGCATACTCGGTTTAAATTTTTTGTTGGAGCTTGAATTATTGGGGTTTTCTTGGGGCACAAAAGGAAACCGCGTCAACAGCCCACAGCCCAAACGGTAAGAGCTAGAAAGCTGAAATTTGGTCTAGCAATCCTACCACGAAAATATCGGTTGAATTTTCAGGTAAATTTTGAATCTGTTGCCTAGGCTTTAGCATTCTTACACGACGCTTTGGCAACGAAGTATTAATATATATTTCTGCGTTACTTGTCTCCGATAATCGCATACCCATACAGCAGTAAACGGCTTCTTGAGCTGAAATTTCCGTACCGCAAATAAATTTGTGACCTATATGCTGTAGCTTTTGCTTAATGCTGAAATAACCCCTGTTAATTTCTGCAACAGCATCTCGCATCAATTTTGAAATACCCCTTTGTGATTTGTTAATGTAATTAATAACATAGCTACAGCAGGCGTATGGGTCCAATATGAATTGAATATCCATATTGGCTCTTTGGGTAGAAAGAAGGTGTTTGTTGTAAGCATTCACCTTAATTGCTTCAAAATTTCTTTTTTGCGGAAAATTTGGGGTTTCTTTAAACTAGACCTAATTGCATATTTATAGTATACTGCTCATAGCTTACATTGATTTGATCATGAGATAGGAAATTGTCAAATATATTTAAGCGCTCAATAATTTCAGGATCAAATGAAAAATTTAGTTAGTGCGATGAACAGAAATATCTTGAGCGTCTTCTGGCAATAGTAATAATATTTCCGTTTGGGGCATCGGAGGATACGGAATACCGAAGCGACAGATTTGTTTCCCCCTTATTTCTCGCTTGCATGAGTTAGAATGGTCATGCTTCTGGTATTCAATGTACTGAGATACTTCAGTACATGAAACATTTGTGCTTATAAAGTCATCAATGAAATTGATTACTGGAGGAAAAGACGTATCGTTAGATAAATCGACGATAGGAGCATCTTTCAACCAAAACATGCCATGTATATGAATCATAATCATGTCATTAATTTAAAAACCTGACTAATACGGTAGTCGAAATATCTAGCGCAAGTAACTGGATCTGCTCTTATTAAACGTGCCTTTTCTTCATTGGCTAAAGCTGATGCTACTTCCTTAGAAATATCAAACCTATCAACATTTTTCTTAAGTAAAACTAACAACTCTGACCACCTAGTCTCAGCAGCCGACAACGTTATAAAAAAAGTAGGGATCCCAAACTGGCGTATCATGGCAATGACTTTCTTTTTTTCAGCTTCCCAATGAGCAGGAGATGTACGAATGCCTTTTAATACCCTATAACCTTCATCGTGACTTATTAATTTATCTATATGATCTTCACTGAGTGCGTTAGCAGCTGTAATGCCATGGGGGGCGCTGTGCTTACGTAAGCAAATGGATATGTTATTGTGTATATGGATCAGCTCTAACTTCTTGTAATTATAAAATAACTTATCCGTTCTACAACTTATCCTATCAACATTTCTAAGTTCGGACCTAACAACTGTTGTAAAACTTTGTGAAGTTTTTCTTTTTTCGCCAGCAAATATGGTTGGGAATGACAGTTCCTCTGAATCAGAGTCTGTAACCATATCGAGGGGTCTTTGGCCTTCACCAGGAGCAATTGTTATACGCACAGGGATATTGTGTGCATGCGTGCTGTCTAACAATGTTTCTTGCCCTCCCGGATTTATCTGCTCTATGTCTATATTTGAATTTTCCTGTTCGGAAGTATTTTGTATACCTTCCTCAACAACTACTCTGTCTGCTTGGGACGTTATAAGTGGAACAGTATCGGATGTAAAAGAAATCATCCACTGCTCATTAAGTGTTTTTATGTTTCCGATACAGCTCTGTATTAATCAGAAATCTGATTGCACTGTCAATTTTGGAGGGCCTAATGGTTTCAGCCATAAAATTCCATTCTTCGTTTGAGGTGGAGCTGAACAAGCTCTGCTTCGTGAAAAGCTCGTGGAAGAGAAGTAACCACGTTTGAAACTGGAATTGGGACATTAACCACAGCTCCTTTTAGACCACTTTGGCGACCATACCCAAGGGGTTTTATAACCATGAAAGGCAAGTGGGGAGATATTAATCTTTCCTCCAAAAATGTCAGTTCTTTAAGGCAATCGGGCAGTGTGGAAAATCGAATCCATTTGTGATAGCTGCCTTTGGTACCCTACGAGCTTTAATACTTCGGCTGCAAGTTTTGCAGAAAGTAAACCTTTCATTATTCGAAGAAAATATACCTGCCACACTAAAAATGGTTATGCACAGCTGATTAAACCTTTCAGTGTTTGTAAGCTCGTTTATCTGCTCAATATATGTCCAGGGTACCCTATCGACTTGGTGGGGGAACCAAAGGCCTTTACAGTAAAGGCAAAGTTGGTCAGGACCTAATTCCACTACTTTATTAAATTGTAAAAACTCTGACCTCTTCTAAAACATTTGTTATTTCCTCCCTATTGCGAATTGCATTTCGTCGGTTTTCTGCTACTCTATTTTGGCTAAGGCTTCTATGCTGTCTAACTCTTTGAGTAAAATTCCTTGTAGCGTCAAACGATTCCTGTCTAGCCAATATTCTAGCTCTTTGTCTTTTTGTAGTGTTGCGAACTTGCTCAACGTTCCTATAACTTAGATTCACTCTTGCCTGAGACCGACGGAGAGTATTAGCTGTCTGCTCCTGTTCCCTTATTTCTACATTTTGCCGACGAATTGATCGCCGCAAAGAGTCGGCAGACTGCTCCTGTTCCCTATACTCTAATTATAAAACTTAATGAAATTTTAAAAGATATATAAAAAACTAAAATCGCATCACATTTACAACCGCACAGAAGTTAATGCAAAATGCAACTAAGCCCATCAAATTTTGTGGTACGCTTGTTGACTTCATTTTTTAGTGCAATACAGTCCTTTTGTGACCTGGCCCATTTTATTGAGTTTTTTTGGGATCATATGGGTTCACGCGACAACTACCTGCAGGTCAACGGTTAAAAAGAATGCGTTGGCAGCTTATTTGCCGGTATTTCATCAAGAGGTAATTTTTAGGAAGCCTCTCAAAAATTAGTAAATCCGTTAAAAAAATTTCCCCAAAAAGACATTGAACCTTTTCTGGTAATCCACGAACGATTGCACACGATAGCTTTATTAAATAAGATATGAATATATTATCATAACAATCATGTATTCATACACTAGGCATTTATTATTGTGTGAATGAAAAAGTATATACTATTGCATTTGTTGGAGCACCCTACTTAGCTTCTAAGCCTTTTCTTTGCGCTCTCTATCGCTCCCTTTACTGCGCTCTCTACTGCGCTCTCTTTGTGCATTACTTTTCTTATGCCGGCCCGCTGACTTGTAGCGGCAGCAGGCAAATCACTTGCTATATAATTCTCGCATATTCAACATCGTTTTGCACAATTACCAAGCCATTAAAAGCCATATTAATAATCGAAAGAATACCGCGTCTCATTAATACTAGTTAAATATTGTTTGTTGCAATCGCTAAAAAGCTAGCGATTTTTCATTGGCGCCCGAGCAGGGACATCGGTTTTCATAAGATTATTTCCTCGTTTGTTTGCGGTCTTTGTGGCTTGGTTTTTGTGCGCGGTCGTGTGCTTAGTACCGCGTTTGATTTGGATCTGGTGTCGTTTGGATACCATATACATACATTGATTTGGATTTGGAGCTTGGTGCCTTTCTGGATATCACCAACTACAACTGCTCGTTTGGACTGTGGAGCTGCTGTCTGCCCTACTTGTGGTACTATTGTTGTTTGGCCTGCCTAATGGGTGATCGTCGGTCGCAATCCAGGAAAGTTTCAGTGGACTCTTTTGAGAGCTTGCAGGTATTCTGTGCCAACAATTGAGCATAAAGCATTAATAAGTTTAATTCCTGCAAATTCGTGCAAAAGTAAAGTGGATAAAAATCTATTTACATACATACGTATGTACATATAGTACGTGTGTGCTTATGCCGACTCAATTTTTGGCACTTGATTTATTTTGTGCAACCACTTTACATGCACAAATACATAATCATACATACATATGCATGTACATACATACTCGCCAATAACCACATATTATATACATACATACGTCATACCTTGCACAATTTAACACATTATACACCCTCATAAACATAATTATTAACAAAACCTCGAGGCAAAACAAACAACAATAATTAAAAAAGGGCTGTTAAGCTGATTTTTAACATAAAAAACAAATATTTTGAAGTTATTTTGGTTCTATTGTGTTGGTTTTTTGGTAAAGATTTGTCGCATCAGCTGCATACATAGAAACATAGCTTTTGTTGTTGCTTGCGCCGCTAGCGTAGCAAAAGAATTTTGTCGCTCTCTCCTTTGTGCGCGCCTTTTTTCGGCTACACTTGTCGCTGGGCCAACGAACTTCCCCCCGCTACCCGTTCGGATTAGCGTTGCCTACAAGCGTGCTTGCGGTAATCGACGCCTATTTTCTGAGTACAGCTGAGACTGCTTGCAGATTTCGTTGTTGTTTGTGCGGTCGCTTGGACTGCTACTTTGCTTGCGTGCATACTGTATTGAGTGCGTGTATACGTAATCTGCGTGCATTTCAGTTTGTCTCTTGCTTTTTTAGCGCGTTGTTATTTGCGAGGGCTGTTAGGAAAGTTCGGATTTCATTTTCTTTGATTTGCAACTTGTTTAGAGTTTATTTTGGTTATACTCTACCATGTCGGAATCTGAAAAGCAACAATTAGAAATTTGATAAGGTTAGCGCTGATATTGCTCGTATGAGAACAGCATTTCAGTTAAAGACAATTTCGTTTGAACAAACAGAACTCGAGTGTCGTCTCGAGCTGTTAGAAGATTACATAAAGAAAGCTATGGGGCTTCGGCAGATTTGGATAGTCTCAATCCAAGTAATGATAGTAGGGGGCCACTTGAGGATTTGTGCATTTCAACTAAGGCGTTGTATGTGAAGGCAACGAAACAAAAAGTTGAAAGTCAGACTTCTCATGACTGTTCTATGATGGCCAGTCAACGGTCCGAGTTACCCAAAATGCGGCTGCCTACATTCAGTGGAAAGCATGCCGAATTTAAGAATTTTATGTGCTTATTTGAAAGCCTAGTTCATGACGATCCTTCGTTGACCAACGTCGAGAAGTTTAATCATTTGGTGTCGTGCTTGTCAGGTGAGGCTCTAGGAGTTGTGAAACCGTTTCAGTTAACGGACTGCAATTACTCGAAAGCCATTGCTAGCCTCAAGTCTGTGTACGGCAACAAATGTTTGATATTTTTCGACACTATCTCGCAATTGTTTGACATCCCAAGTATGACCAAACTTAATGCGTCTACTTTGCGGTCCATCATTGACACTGTTTCTGCCATTTATGCGTCTTTAACTTCGTTGGGAAGTGAAAAGGACATTTCGAATGCAATGATCATACATATGGTTATGGCCAAAGTTGATCATGCAACCAAATCTCGTTTTGAGGAACAGCTCGATTATGACAAGTTGCCTTCTTGGGATGACTGCGCTAAGCAGTTAAACAGGCGTTACCAATATTTAGCGGCTGAAGAGACAACTCGGGTTCCAAATAAACCGCGAGTAGAACCTGCAAGAAATAGTAAAGCTTCGTTTTCTTGCACAAAGGGTCCTTTAAAGCCTTCAAAACCGGTTTCGAAGTGCACATATTGTGGTTCTGCGGATCACAATATTTATTCTTGCCCTTCCTTCGGTTCTATATCTGTTATGCAGCGATTTGAGTTTGCTAAGACTCAAAAAATGTGCCTCAATTGTTTGAATGTGGGCCATATAGTTTCCAGCTGCGAGGCTTCCAAGTGTCGGGTGTGTTCAAAACCACACCATTCGTTGTTGCACAGATACTCTGTAGCTGTGCCAAATTCACCCGCTCCACACGCAGTCGCACCTCCAGAAGCGTACTTAGGTCACGTTTTAAGTGCCGATCAAGTAATTCTTGCCACAGCAGTCGTAAAAATTAAAGATAGATTCGGCCATTACCATCCTGCTCGTGTGTTACTTGATGGCGGCTCACAGTTGAACCTCATGACTGAGAACCTTGCGAAGCGCCTTCGATTAAAGCGAAAAGACACAGCTGTGAGTATTGTAATGGCAGGTGGAACCACTACTGGTAGTAGGCACAAGGTGTGCGCTGATATTCAATCTCGATTGAATTCTCACAGCTTTGGCACTGATTTTTGGGTTCTTAAATCCATATCTACTTGTCAGCCTGGTAACTTTGTACCCACATCGAATTGGAAAATACCCGCAAACCTTGAGTTGGCTGACCCAGAATTCTATAAGCCAGCCAAGGTTGATATTCTCCTAGGCGCTGAACTTTTTTACAAGTTATTATGCGTTGGGCAAATCGAGCCCAATTCTTGTCTTCCATTGTTGCAGAAGACATTGCTGGGATGGGTTGTTGCTGGAAGATATACAGGGCAAATACCTCCTCAACAATTCAGCGTTAACGTTGCCGCTCAAGTTAGTGATTGTTTTCTCGACACATTAGTTCAACGCTTTTGGGAACTCGATCGGAGCCCAAATGAGTCGAAGGCTGTGCGCCAGATAGCTGAACAACAGGCCTGTGAAGCTCACTTCACCAAATCAGTACAGCGCCTGTCTACAGGACGTTGTCAAGCCGAACTTCCGTTCAAATCCGATCCCACTGTACTAGGGCTTTCCTTTCAAACTGCTGAAAGACGATTTCTGCAACTTGAGCGCAAACTCGCAAGAGACAAAACTCTCCATGACATGTACCATGACTTCATGAGAGAGTATCGTGATCTTGGGCATATGTCTGCTCTTGAATCTCCTCCTCCAGGACAGCACTACTATATTCCTCATCAGTGTGTCCTGAGACCTGAAAGCACCACAACCAAATTGCGTGTGGTGTTTGACGCTTCTAGTAAAACGTCAACGGCCCTATCATGAAATGACACTTTAATGGTTGGGCCGACTATTCAGAGGGAGCTTTATTCAACACTTGTATATTTTTGGTTGAATAAATACGCAATTACTGCCGACATCTCCAAGATGTACAGGCAAATAAACGTGTCTGAAAAAGACAAAAATTACCAGCTCATTCTTTGGCGAGAAAGCGCCTCTCATGAGATGCAGTCCTTTAAGTTGAACACTGTAACATACGGGACTGCATCAGCGCCATTTTTAGCTGTGCGCTCGTTGTTTGAATTGACAAATATTTATGCTCAATGTCACCATGTCGCGTTAAATGTCATTAAAAATTGTTTTTATGTTGACGACATGCTGGCTCCTCATAATGATGTATTTCGTTATCATCTGCATGAGGATAGCTTTACTTCGTTGAAGCCGACAAAGCGGAATGTATTATCTCGTTTGTCTGAGTAACTTGGACCTTTGTGCCCCATCGTCACAGCGGCCAAAACTCTGTGGCAAGAGCTGTGGCGATTTAAGATGTTAGTTGGGCTGCTAAAGCAACAGATTTGGGTGATAAATACTCGTAGGGTTTGCTCAGCAGTTTCACATAACTGCCTTCGATGCAAGCCCAAGTTAGTTGAGCAAATAATGAGAAATTTGCCAGGTGATCGCATTCGAGAAGGTCGACCTTTCAGGGTTTGTGGACTCGAACTTTGCGGCCCATTCCATGGTAGCTATCGCATACGCGGAAGACCGCCCGTTACAAATTACGTAGCGGTATTCGTTTGTTTTGCCTCGAAGGCCGTTCACCTCGGACTGGTAGCTAATTTATCCACTGATACTGTCCTTAACGTCTTTACAAGGTTCATCGGGAAGCGCGGCCTGCCGGAAATGGTCTTTAGCGACAACGTGACGAACTTCGCGGGAACAAGCGGCTTGCTGAGGGACATGCCGTCGGCTTTCTAGCGGAGTAAGGACGCCCTGACGGACTATGCGGCAGAGCGACGAATCGATTGGTGGTTCATTCTTCCCCGACCTCCTCACATAGGAGGATTGTTGGAGGCAGCGGTGCTGCTAGGCGACCAGTCCACGATGTTAGCGGTGCTCCGTGTAGATTTAAAAGACCGGGAGTCCTTCAAAGGGGCCGGAATGTTGGAGCACCCTACTTAGCTTCTAAGCCTTTTCTTTGCGCTCTCTATCGCTCCCTTTACTGCGCTCTCTACTGCGCTCTCTTTGTGCATTACTTTTCTTATGCCGGCCCGCTGACTTGTAGCGGCAGCAGGCAAATCAGTTGCTATATAATTCTCGCATATTCAACATCGTTTTGCACAATTACCAAGCCATTAAAAGCCATATTAATAATCGAAAGAATACCGCGTCTCATTAATACTAGTTAAATATTGTTTGTTGCAATCGCTAAAAAGCTAGCGTTTTTTCAGCATTAGTAGAAAAATAAATCACTGCTTCAGTTTGTTATGCGTATCGTTTATAACTTTTCTTAAAATTTATCGAAAAAAAACAAAATAGATAATTATGTTGATTATGTATGCAAAGTTTAATTTATGTAGTTTTTGAAATGTGGACGGTATTGTCCAAATTCTGTAGCGGGGGGAGGGGGGACGAAATAAAAAATTCCAAAAAATAAAATATACTCGTCCTTTCTCGGACCTAGGGGAATCTGGATGTTACATACTTTGCACAAACCTAATATACCCTTTTTACCCTACGGGTACAGGGTCTAAAATCAAATTTAAATTTGATCGGTGCAGAAATTCAGAATTCCCCCCCTTTGGAGCTTGAATTTTCCAAGATCCCTTCTTAGTGGGCACCTTCACTATGATAGGATCCTTAGCCCAAATTTCAGCTTCATAGCTTTTGTCGTTTGGGCTGTAGGCTGTTGACGCGGTTTCCTTTTGTGCCTTATTTTTTTTTACAGGAAAACTCCCATATATAAATTAGAATACATGTTTATGTTCAGTTTTAACAGCATACATTTACATCATGCGTGCTTATATGCGTGTATGTATGCAGCACAAAGTTGAACCAAAGCAGCAACAACAACAACAGCTGCGGGCAGCGCATGAGCAGCGACGGAAGTTATAAGAAAACACACGAATTGCGGGGGAGTGGGGGGGTGCATCGAAAAAAAAAACTGAAACTCGTACAGCACTAACCTTGTAAAGCACACTTTGTATTAAAATTTATAACTATCTCTGGTACCCAAAGCTTCAAACATGTATCATCGGATACTTTTTCGCTCAGCGCGCCTATAAATGAAATTATCAACCACTTTGAGATCTGGCATTTTAGCCTGGTTAGAAAGAATTTTTGTTCGCAGCTCATCATATTCTTCTGATTCAAATTCTTTGGAATTCATATAAACTATGAGACTGCTTAGAGATAGGGCGGATAACTTCTCAGTATGCGTTCGTGACAGCGCATCAGGTACGACATTTTTACTGCCTTTGTATGTTGTATTTTGAATTTAAACCCCTGCAGCTTAAGGGCCTATCTAGCCAATCGACAACTTAAATCTGCTTGGGTCATCAGCCATTTAAGTGAAGCGTGATCGTTTATTATTGTGAATTCTTGGCCTTCGATGTACGCTCTAAGCTTCTTTACTGCTATCACAGCCGCAAGACTCTCCTTTTCAGTCACTGTATAATTTCTTTGGCTCCGATTGACCTTCCGTGACATACTATAAATGCAATAGAGATCTCCTCTCCTTCAGCGTTTTCCCGCATAAGTACTGCGCCTATACCAGTATGACTTGCGTCACAATGCAAAAAGAAAGGAGCAGAAAAATTTGCTCTATGCAAAACTGGACCATTGCACAGTTGGGATTTCAAGGACTCAAATGCTTCCTGTGCTTCAGGGGTCCCCAAAATTTGCCCTTTTGCTTCAAAGTGTCAGTTAAGGGGGAAGCTATGGCTGCGTAATTTCGAATAAATTTGTGATACCACCCTGTTATACCAAGAAAACGTCGAAGCGGTTTTAACGATCTAGGTACGGGAAAATCGACTACAGCAGATATTTTTTCTAGATCTGTGTGAATAGTGCCTATTCCAATCACATATCCCCAGTAAACTACTTCTTTTCTACTTGCCTAATTGCGCGGCAATAATTTCCAGAACTGCTTTATGCCGTTCACTTTGTAAACCCTGCAAAACACACAAAATCGTAGTCGGTGATCGCTAAATTGAACACTTTTGTTTTCGCTTATTTTGCAATTATTTCGCCAACATAATTTCGCATATTTGGAATCATAAAAAAGCTTATGATTATACAACGAGTTTGTTTTATTTTTTTGATTTCCCACCCGCCTCTTTTCCCCTATGGGGGATTTTCGGAAACGCTGTTCGCATAATCACGCGATTTTCCATAACTCTCGTATTAGTTAGAATTTTTCAATCCAATTTGGCAATAACCTCACGTAATGAGTATATAATTGCGGTTATGAAGAATATATATACTTTGTGGGGTCTGCCGCGCCTCCTTCTGCCTGTTACATTTACCACC